>NW_008824282.1:835843-849062 GCF_000699105.1 Pygoscelis adeliae | reverse complement strand
AAGTGAAGAAGTGAGAAGACAGGCTATACACTATAGTACAGGGGCCATTCTGACAGCAATATGGATTTGTGGATTTAAATCCTTCTTCAAGCCAAACAGAAGATATGATGTGGGGCTTGTAACAGCCCTGGTAACTAGTATTTATTAAAAGGACAGTAGGAGGAACAGTCCCTCTGAGTGTGACTTATGTGTCCTGGCCAAATTAGATGCCTGAATCAAGGACTGGACTAATGTCTCTGACATCTGAAGAAGGAGAAAGCTGCTCTCATGATGAAGAATTTGAGAGAGTGAGAAAGTCCTGACAGCACTGTCATTGAACTTGCACATATGTATAATATGCCCCTGCTGAAAAGGATTGCCAGTAATGACCATGTTGAACTACTGCTTGGGCAGCCTTAAAGTGTGGACTATGCTGAGCTGGAGCACTTGACTTCATGTGCAGGGTGGAGGGTCTAGAGGAAGAGTTCACAGCCCCTGACTGAATTCTTTCATGCAAGATTTCTTCAGAACAAGGGAAGGGATGCCACTTGCTCCCATTTGATTGCTGCAGTGTTTCATGGAATATCAACTGGAATAACAGCTTAAGAAATACCTTTCTTTCTTACGAAAGAATACTTAAGAAGTACCTTTCGTGCTCAGGCATCAAAGGAACAGGTCCAATGAAAAGGGATTGATAAAGCCCCTCAATTATGTCAGGGAGAACAAAAAGCACGGCAACAGCCTGATGAGTACAGGAAATTAGACTGGAGGAATTGGGCTACTGGGTAATGACTAGAAAAAGGCATATTACAGATCAAGGAGATCAGGGCTTCCGTCTCTGTTCTCAGAAGAGATTTACCAGAGCAGAGCACTGGCCAGTATCCAAAATCCTGCCCTCCTGGGATAGAGAGAAATGAGGCTTTCTACTGGGTCCTGAGCAGTTTTAGGGAAGAAATAACAGAGCCTGTCAGGAAGGCACCAAAAGGTTTAAAGAATGTGGACTAGTTTCTGCCTTTTTGCATGCCTTCTTAAACAGAAATAAACCTCAGAACCACCTGGGATTCACCCAGCACCAGTTATAAATAGGAATAACCGAGTAAAGACATCAAACAAAGGAAAATGTAGGCTATGTATCAGGAAAAATTGCATAAGAGTGTGATCTATTAGCCCTCAGGCACCCCTCCCAAAGGGGGTGGAGGTGGAATTTCTGTTGCTCAAAGCATTAAAACCCCAAGCCCTTGGGAGTGTGCTGCAGGAACAATCCCGCACTGACTGGAGGGAGGATGAGGTGATCTAACTGGTGGTCATTTCCACCTCCAAATCCCTTTTATGTACGTGCCAGGATGCCTTTAGTGACAAGCTGCAGTTCAACGCCAGAGCTGAAAGCAGCCTGGACACAGCTCGAGAGAGTGATTCAGAAGAAGTAGACAGGAAAGGAGGTATAGAAAGAGGGGTGGGGGGGTTAATTTAACTGAGACAAGCCAAAGTCCATAAAAAATTTTCCAGTTCAGTTTGGGATGGGAACTGAGGCTGAAACAAAGAAAGAGTAGTTAAGTGATCCCATCATTCCTTGAATATTTATAGATGCATGTCACATGTTAGTGGCAAGTATGTTAAAGCCTCATTAACATTGCTTTCCTTAGTCAAGACCTGACAAATTAATATCGATATTAAGGGCTTCTGTCTCTGACACAGATACCACTGCTCTGTAAGCCCTCACCTGGGTCTGACCAGGGGAAATTCTTCCCCTGCCTGAGCTGCAGCTGAAACAAAAGTTTCCATCGGCACCAGCACCAAACACTTAATTTCTTCCTCCCTACAGCTCCCCCTTCTCTGCCAAGGAAATAAAAATGAAGGAGAAATAAGCTTTCCTAATCGTGAATGTCTGCATAAGAGATCATGTTTTATTTCAGCCCTTTACATTGTCAGTCTTTTCTATAGTCTCTCCTTTCATCACTTGTTTTCACTTTTTTTCCCTTTATTTCCTCCATCGTCCTCTCTAGTCCCTCTACTCTATACCTAACCTCCTTCCTTTCCTTTGCCTGCCAGCTTTCCTCAGTGCTTGCTTTCTCCTTCTTTAAAGCTATTTTTAAAATTGTTGTTGTCTTGTTTTAAAGAGTCCACCTGGCTTGTTCACGCCTGGAGTAAAAGCCTCAGCCAAGCCGGCAGCCTGAGGCAGCAAATTTCTGCCCTGGGGGCCTTTCCTTTGAGTCCACCAGGCTGTGCTGAGCAGTGCTACATTCTGCTCCTTTGTCACTGATTTGCTCTTATTGTCATTTTATGCCCTTACTGCTGCAGGGACTGCTACTGAGGGAGAAAGTACCTTTCTCTAATGCTATGGGGTTCTGATTTTATTTCTGGCTCACAGCGGAAATGTAAATAACCACAAACACCTACATTCCTTCAGAGGACATTGCTTATGTCACCTGTCCATTAGCAAATACCACACAGTGTCATGATTATTTTTTTCACAAAAGATAACACAACTTTCCTTAGGACATTTTGAAGATTTTTTTTTTGTTAGAAATAACTGGCCTCACTGATTTCTCAGAGCCTAGCCTCCCAGGCTGGAAGAATGATTGAAATCCAATTGCAATATTGCAGCCTTCAATCCCATACAGACCACCTGTTGCAAATAAAGTTTATTGTCTGTCAAACAAACATTGTTAGGAGGCTGTGTTCTTCTAGAACATAATGTACCTAACTTGGCAGACTAATGTTAACAGGATAGTACCATTGTAGAGGGAGGAGGCAAAGACACACCCATACGTATCCCATGGTGCCAGCACAATTCTTCCTATTCCTACAGGCCTGTAAAATTTGAAGCTCACTGTGTTGTTTGTAGATCTACAGTCCTGCATTTAGGCAGCAAAGAGAGCTACATCACAGAAGATCTTTGGTAGTAACTACATCATATATAAGGCTTCACAAAGGTAAGAAAGTCCTACGCAAACATTAACCAACACACACCGCATGGCATTGACAATAAGCAGCGATGCCTCTCAAAGAATGTTTTAACGTTCTGGCTGAATGCCAGTTCAGTGTTCCTTGTAGACTAAGTTCTTCGACTGAAACTCTATGTAAGTCAATATGTCCCATGACAGATCAGGCATCTGATGCAGACTTTGCATTTCTATTGTTGATTTGGCTAGATATTGGACCTGACTATGGGGCAAACCCCATAACTCACTTGCACCAGAATAGAATAGGCTGGTTGGGTTAAAATGCTTCCAGATGCAGCAGTCGAGGCTTTGACAAAGGACTGGTGGTTTTAAATGTCTCATTTCAGGAGGTGCCTAATTTGAGATACTTCAATGTAATTTGACTTTTCCAGTGGCAAAGCCTTAGTCTGAGAAAATCAGATCTACTTTAGATTGACTCAGGGAGGCCCACACGTAAATAATACATCCAAAATCACTAATCATTTGGAAAACAGAAGTATTAAAAAAAACACTCAGCTCTCAAATCGTCTTCAGCCCCCAAATCCTTAGTTACTACACTAAAAACCTGATTATTATGTCCTTTTTCTGGTAACCGGTTTCTTCTCACTAGTCGTTTTGCAAATGCACATATGGGGAAAACACTGAGAACAACAAGAAAACTGTATAGGAAAGTTTGAAATACTGAAAAAATGCCAACCCCAGAGAATTATTTTTAACAAAGTTAAATACTAGTATAGAAACATATGTGCTCCTTTCATTAGAAAGCCAGGAATGATCCTAATTATTTTCCTTTTTGCTGTTGTGAATTGACACAAGTATCTCCTGGAATTCCAGAAGCCCTGCCAGCCCTGTGGATGTAACGAACCTGAAGTCATTGCTTGACTAAAACCTGTATTCAAAATGCAATCTGAAGCAGGGCTTTCAATCAAAAACATCACCTCTCAGATCTGCAGCTCTGGTAATTTTAAATGCCCACGTATTTACATTACATTTACACTGCTCCAGTGTTCTGTGCTTCGTGTGTTGCTTAGGCTTCCTTGTGATTGCAGGGCTAACTGGATTAATTCGCAATTCCCAAGAAGGTTAGTGTCCTGGGTGGGAGGCAGGAAGCTGGGCAGCTTTGCAAACTATCTGTCCTATTCTGCTAATGGAGCAAATTGTTCCCTATTGTGATTACAGTTTAAAAATCAAGGAGGTAATGTTATACTAGCTAAATACTGCATCAACTGCAATGTAATAAATCTAGCCAAATTGTTTCAATGCATTCTCATGCACAGCACATTGTCTTCTGTTAGATCATGCCGTATACATATTGGAAATACTGAAAGCAAGCATTAACTATATAGTGGAAACAGAGCTAGGTTGTGTATCTATGTGTTATTTTCAAAAAGTAAGGGCTAAATGCTTTGTATGCCTCCTCTGTAGATTTACACATTTCTCTCCAATGTTTGGAAAGAAAATTAATAGTTGAGAAGCAACACTTTTTAATGGAAATGAGGACTCTTTTCTCTTCCCTGACCATCCTTCTTTGCACAACCCTCTTTAGGGTTTGTAGTATTCAGAAAAGGAAAACACAGCTCTTAGAATAAAGGACAATCTTTAGAAATTGTTCAAGACATGATCTACGAAAATAGATTTGGTAGAATTATTTCCACTGTCCCACCACTGAATTTAGCCCTTAAGACACACGTATGCAAGATTTCTCACAAACACTTGTATGTAGTACTATCAAAACAAGATACATTCAAGGGTGAAAGACTTTTCAATGCCTATTCCAAGTTCTGAAACTTCTTGATATATTTTCTATTTGCTGCCATTCTTACTCCTGATTTGATGATCACATGTGAAAAGCTTTGTGTGTGAGGTTAATTGAAAAATGTTCATCCACACTGTGAAAAACACTGTTCAGCCCTGCTCATAATACTCTTTCCTTCAAAACCTTTGAATGACTGTTACATCTTCTTGAACTAAAAAAAATCTTTTCTGTCAGTCTTTTTTGAAGAAAAAAAAAATCAGTATTTTCTACAAGGAAAATAGTCCTTTTCCTTTTTCTTTTGAACAGCCCTGTTTTCAAGCATGTAACACAAAGAAATTACTTAAAGGTAAGGTAAATATATTAAGTAATGTTACCTTCATCAATTTTTACTAAAAAATACTCAAAGTTTCAACCAAGAGTTTTATAGCAAGGTAAAACTTAAAGGAAGGATTTCTGTAATTAAGGGCCTCATTATGCCTTCCGCTGTGCTTGCCTGGTTTACTAAAGTAATGGGATTATGCACTCCAGTAGTTTGTCCATCGGTGGCAAGTTTTGAAACAGCTGGCTAATTTCAACTACATTTGACAGAGGGGTGGAGGGGTCTGAAAGACATTTGGGGTTCAGAGATTTCATGCAAATGGATGACTAAACACAGGGAGGCTGTAAGAGTGAGTGGGAGAGAGAAACATCTGAAGGTCTCTACTGATGGAAGGAATCAAAGCTGGGTTTGGCATTTATCATCTCTGTTGGCCTGATGCTAGCCAATATAAATCCATGCACTGAGCGGGTAATCAAGCATGTTGTCCCAGGCCCATTTCACAATAACAGTTTTGAATGGTAGTATGAGTTGGAGTCATTATTTTTCATTTGGCATTGAAATAAACAGAGGAAAAGGACAAGGAAAGAGAAGGATAAATATTTTTGAAAAACACATCTACAACACTAATGAACATTAAATCATTTCTACAGGAGTTTGCAAATCAAAGGAAACAAGGAAGAAACCCTCCTAAGTTTGTTAAATTGAGAACAACTACACTTATTTTTGTTTTTCTACTATTATCTGGAATTTTCCTTCTTCCTAACATTATCATTATTACCTTATATTTAAGCCTATGCTAAGTGTGATTTAACACAGGAGACAGAAAACCAAAGCAGTCTGGTTTTCAGTATCAGAGGTGTCTTTGTTGTGGAAAGTTGTCAGCTCCCAAACGTTGTCTACACCGCATAGATCTGTGTACTTTGGCAGGTTTATAGCTCAGGATCTAACTCCCCAGAGGCTTGCTGCAACTTGTAAACCCATAAGGAATTTTTCAGGCCAGTTCTATATCCCAATTCATTCACTTATGAGAACAGATCCACTATAAGATTTTTTAAAGGCATTTTCGAATACCTTTTCTTTGTCACTCTTGCAGTAACAGTGATTTGAAACAGTGAAAAAGATGTCAGCTTAGTTCCTTGTACCAGATAGCTTTCTCTCTGGATTTCAAGGTAGAATTCCTAAAGCTTTGGTTTTGTTATCTGAAATGCAGAAAAATAGAAGGGACAGAAAATATTTCAGCATTTGTTCCTGGCTTTTTTCTTGGATTTATTTCTAAATGTACTGCTTGCCCTCTAGGTCAAATGCCTGTATCAGCTTGTGCAGCTGGACAAAATATTTCCAGCTGACAAGGGCGAAAAAAGTGAACGAAATAATCATCAAATGAAACACTTAATTTTGTGTTAAGCAGTAGGGAAAACAATCTGTTCTCATTTCATTTTGGTCTAAATCGGTTACTCTTTCTGCAGATGTTTTCAGCTTATTTAATTAATCACTAATAAAGCAAAAGCATGAATTGGTCTGTATATCACAATATCATTTAATCCCATTCTTTCATTAAACATCTAAAATGTTCCCATTTTTTCAGGGGAAAAAGAATAATCTTCTTTTTTGACTAGCAATTATTCAGGAACTTCCAGTACTATGAAAATGTAGCTCAGTAAATTACTTTACACTTTGTCCCAGGATTATAGCTTCTTTGGCTGCCTGGATTACTTGGCTTGGATCTTTTATCTTTTTTTCGCATCAGTGGCTTCCAGTCTTCCCCTCTTACTCTTTCATGTTTACTTTCTCGTCTCTCCATCCTTTATAACCTCTTCTTTGTACTGTTAAAGCCACATATACAAATTGTTTTTTTGAAAGACACACCAAAACTTGACTCATTCCTGAATGCCAAGAGAACATTGCAAATCATTTCAGACTCCATTCCAGCAGGCCCATTCAGCACGGAGATGGGGCTTGCATTCACAGGGTAAGGTGTACATGAGGACAGAAAGAGGACGGCCAACGGATTTCTGTACTGTAACAATCCCTGTCTAAGAAGTGGACCAGAGGGGGGCTGTTGCAACTAGCAACACCTTGAAGCCCTGGAAGATCCTCCAGGGTGCCTCTGTTCCTGCCCAAGGTGAGAGAAGATGGAGGTAATTTACTGATGCAATTGATTCCTTCACTTCCTCGCAGAGCTCCAGCACACCTGCAGTGCTGTCTCACTGGAACTGTGAGCGGGGAGGGATCTGTGAGGGACCAGGAGCGACTATGAAATTAGCCCCTGGAGGACTGACTGCCAATTGATTCCAACAGCATTGTATAAAAGCACATTTCTGATAAAGTCTTTACACACCAGTTTACAGTGTTTTCATGTAACCCATACTTCCTCCTATTCTGTTCTGGTTCATTTACCCTGTCTGCAACTATAGTATGTAAGAGTGTTCAGAGAGGGTGTGATTACATCTGTTTTATCAATACACACCATTCTGTGGAAATGGGACCAGCAATTAAAATTAAATTATGCTGCTTTTCCCCTTTGAAATCATTGATGAAACAAAAATCTAAAAATATTATCTTAACCTTTTGCTAATATCAGTGTGAACCTTCGGTTTAAGGTCTCTTTATTTAACTGTTTAAAAGAGGAAGTGATAACAAACGTTTCAAGTAACATTGTTCCCAAAGACGTAGGAACTCTGTCTCCAAGCAAAATACTTAACCACTTCTTGTTTACAAGAGGTATTTTCTGATGTTCCTTTCTGGTCTGAAAAGGTCCAAAACTCACACCAAAAAAAAGAAGCACCTTTTTTGAACTCACAAATAAAATCCCTCACTTGCATTGTAGCTGGTCTGATACAGAGGTGGAAGAGAAAAGTGCCCAACTATGAGTTTTCCCATAGGACTACTCTGTGGAGCACATAAGCACAAGTGAAGCTAATAACATCTAGCCACATTGAATTGCAGATAAATTAGAGCCTTCTGTAATTGAGAAATACTTGATTTAGCTGATGTTTCTAACAGAGACTTTTAAAATTGAATGGACATAAATAAATTAATGCTGCAAATTATTTGGTTAAATAAAAATTTAGTTAACAAAAGAAGTTGTTAACTAAACTAACTTCTTTAATTAAGAAAAAAACCACACGTATTATTAACTGATCTTTGCACAGTGTTGAATGCTATTTTTGTCTACATTTCATCCATGAAATTGATAGAGCTGACTGGGAGTAAAAGTGGCATGTGAGAGGAATCATCACTTTTATTTTGATTTACTTATCAAGGCACATCTAGGAACCTGCACATTCAAGAGATTTTGATCACCAATCTTCAGTTACAGAAATAGTACTGCTGCAATCAGAGGAGAAGCAAGTGCCTCATGGGCTTTCCTGGCCTGTGGAGTGCATGCTAAAAGGACTCAGCACTTCTGGAAGGCATAGAGCTTATGAAACCGCTAAGTATTACCAGTTGAAACAATTTTTAGGATTTATGTTGCTGACGTGGAGACCATAACCTGGCCTGCAAAATTCAGTTGCTTCTTCAGTTTTCTGCAGCTGTCCTGGACAGTTGCTGGATCTGGTCTCTGGTGGGAGTTCTCTGTTGAATGCTTTCTGACAAGTGGACAGAAAGACCCTTGTTTAGTTGTTTTCCTCCTTGCAATGGAAAGAAAAGTCACTCTACCAGCTAGTTTGAGGAAATCTTGAGGATGGGGTGGGGACGGGGAAGGAAAACTTTTAAAGAAGGCAATATTTAGCATTTTTAAAGGTGAAGAAAACATGCCAGCCAAACTGTCTGACCACTGGTATTCAGCGTCAAAGACAAAACTAAGGAACGTTAATTTGTCTGGGATTTCAGTTCTTCCCTTGCATAAGGCAGTAAGAGTAATTACAGGGAAGTCAATAAGGTCACTCAATTGATTTGAAACAAGGTTTCATTTCTAAGCCTGGATGTGGATGCTGGGTTAATATCAAAGTTCTGTAACTATAGCTGGGAAAAGAAACCAGGGAGGCTGACTCTTAGTGGTGAGGGACGTTATGACTTTTATCATCGCTAGTGATATATTTATGCATTACTCAGGAGAAGAATAATAATGGGAAAGAAATTGGATTTTCCAAGGGATCTTTTTAGTTCACAGCATTTACCCTGTGTTCTGCAGTGATCAGATAGTTTGAAGAAAGCTGAGAAAAATCTCACCAGGTAAAGCGTTCCCAGAGGAGGAATTTTTCCCAATCTGTATTAGTTAGTCATTATTTTGTGTCCTGAATTAAAGGATTCATACATAAACATAAACCACAATACCTATATTAATGTCAGATTCCTATTTGAATTCGTGCAGTTATGTGTCTGAGAAAAAAACAGCATTTTCTATGATGGGTTTACAGAATATTTCTGTCAAATATTCCTGTGCCTTGGGTACTTTTGAAAAGCAAACTAGAACCCATTACATAGTCAATCTGTGAAAATGCGCTGTGGCACAACTTAAAAATTGGCTCCCTGGACATTTTCTTATGCTAAAACACTACAGTGCGTCTAGGTGAAGGTTGCATGGTACACTGCACACCTAACATGGGAGAACAACAACAGGAAAATTGCAGGTTGTACATACCTTTTACAACTTCCCTGAGAGAGCTACTTCAACACTATAACAACCACAGTATGAACCTGGCAATGACCACAACTGTAACTCTGTCCCAGGGCAGATTACTGTCAGCTTCGTACTGCTCCAACTCATTTGTGACTCTGCACAGCTCTGAAGAGTTGTATTTGGAGATTGGAATACTGAAGGACTACTGCTGACTGGATTTGCATTGCTGGAATATCTATATGACCTGCAAAATCTCCTGCAATTTCTTTTTCCTCATACTGCTTTATGTCAGCATGGTGAGAACCCCTCCTGCAATTTCACTAAGAGAGCCAGAGCAGAATGCAAAAATGCAAAGTCTGACTGGTAAAGGATGCTTTCCTCACTCAGACAAAAATACTTGGTTTTAAGCCAGATATAGAGCTTTCACAAGAGTACATGGACATGAAGCAATGCATCTTGATTTTTGCCAGCACCTTGTGTCATATGAAATCTGTCTAGCCATTCCAGGAGGAATTTTTGAGGTGATTATTTCTCACATAATTTTACAGTTTTAAAATACTTCTTACTTCTACGTGAGTAGAAGGAAAATGATAGTCAGGACAGCAAGCCATGCAACAGAAAGTTGACCCTGATGGTGCTACCCTTAATCAAGCTGAAGTGTTAACCATTTCTCATAGAAATTATTTCCTGCCTGCTGGACATATTCCCACATCACTAATTAGAGCACTATTGCTCTAATTGAAAAAGCTTAAGTTGTCTAGGAGGCTTGTGTTGTATAAAATGGAAAACAGAACATTTACTATCAGGTAGCAGAAAATACAGAAGTTAATCCAAACATGTCTATGTTGTTTTCAGCTTTTAAAAAAAAAAATTGTTTCATGAACGGAAGAACTAATAAATGCTGGTTGCAGCATGCAGTATGCTATGCTGCCCTTTTAGTAACCCTGACTCCCTGACCCTTTCACGAAATCACTCTTTGCTCTCTCATATTTACCTTAAAGCATCTCATTCATTTTCCCCAGTACTTCCTCTCTTCCCCAACTTCTCTAATGCCTAGTTATGCAGAAATTAATGCCTGCTGTAATGCATTCAAATCCATACAGGTATTGCCCTGCAACCTTTCTCTTGGTGGTGGCATCACTAATCCACTGATTTTCTGAAAATGAAGAGGAATGGAACTTCTATCCCTTTATGAAATGTGCTTGAAATCAATCAATGGATTCAAAAGCTATTAGTGGAATGTCAGATGGACTGTCAGACTGTCCTGGTGTTGGCTGGGATAGAGTTAATTTTCTTCCTAGTAGCTGGTACAGTGCTGTGTTTTGGATTTAGGATGAGGATAATGTTGATGACACACTGATGTTTTAGTTGTTGCTAAGTAGTGCTTACACTAGTCAAGGACTTTTCAGTCTCTTATGCCCTGCCAGCAAGAAGCTGGGAGGGGGCACAGCCAGGACAGCTGACCCAAACTGGCCAAAGGGATATATCATATCATATGGTGTCATACTCAGCATATAAAGCTGGGGGCAGTTGGCCGGGGGGGTTGACCACTGCTTAGGAACTGGCTGGGCATCGGTCGGCGGGTGGTGAGCAATTGCATTGTGCATCACTTGTTTTGTATATTCTATTATTATTATTATTATTATTATTATTATTATTATTATTATTATTATTTTCCCTTCCTTTTCTGTCCTATTAAACTGTCTTTATCTCAACCCATGAATTTTACTTTTTTTTTCCCAGTTGTCTCCCCCATCCCACTGGGGGCGGGGGGAGTGAGCAAATGGCTGTGTGGTGTTCAGCTACCTGCCGAGTTAAACCACAACACAGACAGACGTTATGGATGGTTAAGAAACTAGACTGAAAAACTGAGGCTGGAGAAATAGTGCGCACATTGTACACTCCTAATGTTAGACGTGTGAGACTTACATTGCCTGCACAACATAAATACATATATCTGTTGAGGAAAGAAGTGCCTTTTTAAATGAATATTTCCACATATAAATACCTGCATCTAAGTACATATGAGTTACTTCAATATTTAGTGGGAGTATATGCAAATCATCTAGGCACCACTTATGGTACACAGACTTCAATGTATAGCTGTTTCTCCAATCTGCTGATGAGTATTTGAAATGCATTCTATAGCAATTAGGCAGGCCTGTCTGTTTGTAGCAGTACTGATTGAAATCAACCCTCGAGCCAAACTTAAGTCTATTAAAAAAAATCTAGGTCCTTCTGCTCAGGCAGAGAGTTGCTGAGTACTGATCAAAAGCTATTACCCTATTGTGCAACCAGAAAATCCCTATCTCAGGTAATGCAAATCTGACAACACATTTACATATTTGCAAGCATCCTTTTAATTTCATTAAAAAAATTGAGGAAAAAAATCAACGGGGCTGATCTTAAGTTAAAACAGGACTTACGCAAAGTGTGTGTCCTCAGGAAACTGATCAAGCCACCTTTTTTGGACATTCTTGAGGTTGCTGAGAATAGTAAAATGATCATTCTGTTCCTCTCTCTGATTTCGGTGCCTAATCACCCCTTTCTAAGAGCTGAAAGCCTGTGGTCCCTGAGTTTAGACACTGCGATTAGTGCAGCAGCCACAGACTCCCCAGTGTCTTAACATAACCCTTCACAGAGTTCCCTTTCGTGGGCAGTCTCACTTATAGTTCATGTCTTCAGATATGCATGATGTGGAAGCAGACAGACACAGGCCTTGAAAAAGATCCAGATCTATTAATCTTTACTTCTGGTAGCATAAGTGATATCTAAATCCAGACAAACAATAAAGCCATCTGTATATGTTTGCCTGCTTCAGTTTCCTCATGCTTAAGCATTCTTTGGGGTTAAGTCACTCGTCTAAGGAGTTCAGCATTTTCTCCTTCCTGCTGTACAGAGTTGAAGCAAGCTCTTCTCTAAACTACTCTAAAATGTGCACTAGGAAAAAAAAAGTTTTCTTTTATAACTTACTTTATCTTGACAAGCTAACTTTGTTTAATTTCTATGTCTTGGGGAGCTCAGACATGAAGAACTAGTTTGTCCTGAGCAACAGTTCTCCGTAATGCCATTTGAATGCACAATCATCAAAAAGTTTAACATATTATCATTGTCTTCCATTATTATCCCTGTAACCAGTGCAAGATTTTTTCTTGACATTGCTGCTGATATTTAACTTACTAGGGAGGCAAAAGACAACAGTGAAAGCAATTGAGCTCCACCTCCAAAATAGATGTTGCAAGCTTGACAGTCATGTGCATATGGAGAGCTCATTTCACATGGACATTTTCAGTGACCTTCTTTGCTACGCTATTGCCGAAGTGATATTCTGCAATAACTGTGTACACATGGCCAGCTGTTTCCTACTTAATTTCTACAACAATGGCATAAAGACAGCAGGGGCCTGTTTCAAAGTAAGCACATAGCATTCTGGACAGGAATCCTACGGTGCTTTTTCCAGGTGTGAGCTAGCTGTCTGTGTTCTGGATCCTCTCTTGTGGTGTGGTGTGATTATATAGCAGAGCCAGCTAGAATCAGCCAGAATTGCAGGACTTAGAATCATAGAATCATAGAATCATTAAGGTTGGAAGAGACCTCCAAGATCATCGAGTCCAACCGTCAACCCAACACCACCATGCCCACTAAACCATGTCCCTAAG
>NW_008824282.1:819021-835349 GCF_000699105.1 Pygoscelis adeliae | reverse complement strand
GGCCTTCTTAGCCGCCTGGGCACACTGCCGGCTCATGTTCAGCCGGCTGTCGACCAACACCCCCAGGTCCTTTTCCACCAGGCAGCTTTCCAGCCACTCTTCCCCAAGCCTGTAGCGCTGCATGGGGTTGTTGTGGCCAAAGTGCAGGACCCAGCACTTGGCCTTGTTGAATCTCATACAGTTGGCCTGGGCCCATCGATCCAGCCTGTCCAGGTCCCCGACTTGTGGTCAAACTACCCATTTCCACTGGTTCATCTCCTTTTGGTGTACCAAAGCATTTTCAAGTTGCTGTCAGCTAGCACGAAGGCAACTCTTCTGTCTGCCTTGCCCCTAGGAGTCTCTCATACAAAGAGGCTGAGATCTCCACACTGAATGGATTTATCTATAGAAAGCACACACCATTTTGACAGGTCATTTAGCAGCTCAAATGAGGTGATGGCATCAGGAAGAAGATGAGAATACTAACCAGGAATGAACTGTTTCTGAAATAATTTCATTTTCTGAGCACAGGAAAAAGGCAGAATATGCTGGGAAAGCACTGTGCTGCAGATCTGTCATGCTTAGTGGAGATGATAAAAATATAAGTACTATGATGATCTCTGTTCTTAGGATCTCTGCCATGCCAATCTTACGGCTATAGCAGCAGCACAGTAGCATGGGCCATAAAACATAGAAGGCATGGGAGATTCTTGATGGCTTTACCTGCTTGTTCCCATGTGATATTAATGTATTAATGGCACACATACACCCATGCTTTGCCTGCTGCACCAGGATGAAATGTTCTAAAGAAATGTGGTTAAAGAGGTGTTTCTCTCTAGTTTCTGATGGCCTGGTTTCTCAGTACAGCAGCTTCTCCAACAACAGAGTCACAAATTCATGTATACATAGAAAAAACTGGGACATTGCTCCAAAACCCACAGGGGATGCTCACAGTGTTTAAATCGTTGCTGTTGTTTTGGAAAAAAAACAGCTTAACTGCCATTCCCCTTGACCCTGAAGCCTTTAAGCAAGAGTCCTGCACAATAAGATGTATTAGTTTTTCCTGAGAAGCTACAGATTGACAGTGGAGTGTGCATTTAAGGGACTGAGCAGGAAAAGAGAGTGCTTAAGTGGATGACTTTGAACACTACCTCCCTTGTGAGTGCTTGCTTGCTCACTCTAGTTTCAATCAATTCTACTTGATGAGAACAAAGGAAAGCACTTCTCGTGGACGCAAAGAACAAGAGGTGTTCCCAGGTGGCAACTGGCATGGACAACAAGTTCAGAGAGGATTTGTGTTCCTACATGGAACATGAAAATATCATAGAATCATAGAATACCAGGTTGGAAGGGACCTCAAGGATCATCTGGTCCAACCTTTCTTGGCAAAAACACGGTCTAGACAAGATGGCCCAGCACCCTGTCCAGCCGAATCTTAAAAGTGTCCGATGTTGGGGAATCCACCACTTCCCTGGGGAGATTATTCCAATGGCTGATTGTTCTCATGGTGAAAAATTTTCCTTTTGTGTCCAATCGGAATCTCCCCAGGAATAACTTGTACCCATTACCCCTCGTCTTTTCCATGTGACTCCTTGTAAAAAGGGAGTCTCCATCTTCTTTGTAGCCACCCTTTAAATGCTGGAACATGGTGATAAGGCCTCCCCTAAGCCTTCTTTTCTCAAGGCTGAACAAACCCCAGTTCTTTCAGCCTTTCCTCATATGGCAGGCTTCCCAGTCCTTTCATCATCTTTGTGGTCCTTCTCTGGACTCTCTCCAGCCTGTCCACATCTTTTTTGCATAGCGGGGACCAAAACTGAACACAATATTCCAGGTGTGGCCTGACAAGTGCTGAGTAGAGTGGGATGATGACTTCTTTATCTCTGCTGGTGATGCTGTTGTTGATGCAACCCAGTATTCTGTGTCTTTCTTTGCTGCAGCAGCATACTGTTCACTCATATTGAGCTTCTTATCCACCAGGACCCCCAGGTCCCTTTCTGCAGAGCTGCTCCCCAGCTGGGTAGATCCCAGCCTGTGCTGTGCTCCTGGATTATGTTTTCCCAGGTGCAAGACCTTACATTTGTCTTTGTTGAATGAAATAAAGAAACTTTGTTCATCTTATCTTTTAAGCATGGGAATTACACTTTTATGGAAAAGAGAATTATTTTTCATGGAATGGCATATCTTAAATATGTTGCTTTGACAGGTGAGACCACTGTATACACTGTATTTTGCTGATGTGCATGAAGGCCAATGCTTTTATGAGCCATTCATTGTGCTCTCAGCCTGGGATATCTTGCCTTACAAGAATCAAATAAGTTGTTAACAAAAATGTTCTTATCAAACAAATAAAATCCACTTACCATTCATAACCACTGAAAAAGATAAAAGATCTGGGGAGGGTCAGGCTTTCTACCAGTCTCTCGTGATGAGTTGAGCAGTGTGCTCAAAACCTCACTTTCAAGCAAAAGTTCATGTCCCAACACCAGCAGCTCTGTCTTCCCTGAAGGGTGCTGGAGATATACAGAGGAAGGTGCTGCATAGAAAATTTCTCCTCTGAGCAGGCAGTATTCTCAATGACTCATGTATGTGACTGGATTGTTGCACTGCCTGAGGCTACTGTGGTCTCTGAGAAACGAACAGTAATAACGTGCACTTGTGCAAAATCATTTGTCTCTTCATGAACTCCAAGAGCTGTCTCTGGCTGCCTCTGCCCTTTGGGTACTACTGTGGGGCAGGTAAATGCTCTCTCATATCAGAACAGTGCCGCGCAATGTGAAAGCAAGTCATCAGATAGATGCTTAACTTACTTTCCTTACTCCTGAACCAGATATCATGTTTTCACTTTCTTCCATGAATTTGATAGATTTCTCGCTCATCTTCTTTTTTCTTACCCCTTCTCATTAGGCCATTAGTTAGCAGATAATAACAAACCTCACCTTGAATGTCTTGGCACTTTGTTTATATTGGTTGTAGAAAGTGGAAAGAAAAAAAAAACCACCCTAGCTCTGGGTGTTAACTTTTAGGCTCCATCAGTTTGCACAAGATGACAGACTGTGCTTTCTCAGTGCCAGATTATGAATCTTGCTGCAATGAACCACATACTGCTACTGGTTGTGTGAAGTCATGGTCTGGACCAGTGGACAACAGCATCTGGCTTTGCAATGTGCAGTGGGACATGTTTAGCACTCAAATGATGAAGCAGCCACAGGCCTTGAGTTTGCGGCAAGGGGAGAGTGGATTGGATGGGAGCAGATCAGTAATTGCACCTGCATGTCTGCAGGCAGCCCTTAAAATGTTGGATATTAAATTTTGGTTTTAACATTAATTAGAAGAGATTGTTCACAAGACAATGCAGAGTGAAGAGATATACAAAAATGCTGAACCAGGTGAACTCCTCCAGAATCTTGCTGGATGGGAAATGCCTCCTTATGTGTCTCATTGCTGTACAGTTCTGCCATGCTGTCCATCTTCTGCACTGAAACAGAACATTCCTCTGGTTGTTCAGAAGGCTCAAGATTCATTCATCCTCCACAGATTTCTACACAGATGTCCTCAACATTTGAGAGAGTCACTGTGTCAACAAGAAATCCTGGCTTTCAAGGAGGAGCTCCTCGTCAGTAACAAGGGCATATCTCACCAGTCTCTTTATCGTTGTCCTCCACAATCCTGGATGCTGAAACAGCACCCCAGGCATGGAAAAGTGGAAGAATCATTGGGATGCACCTAGTTAACCAAGCAGGAAGGTAGCAGAGAATGGGAAAGCACTGGAGGACTGCTATGAAGTACAGATACATACATGCAAATATTAGTCGTCAAACACTAGTCAGCAAAACACAAGAAACTGGAACATTTTTCAGTGCAGACAGGAAAAGTCACATCAACTTGCAAGTAAATTCACAAAGAAAAATACATCAAGTACTGCAGAAAGAGTAAATGTGGCAAACAGTCTGATGTAGGCATGCTCACAGATATTGAAATAAAATTCCTATTGTCAAAGATCCATGAACCATGCAAAAATTCCTCTTAGCATTAATTATGAAGCTATTTGTCTAATTTCTATTTCTCCATACAAACTGGAGCTCGGGTTCATAGGCTTTCAAAAATGAATGCAATTAAGCTTATTAATCAGGTGTGAAAAAATTTATTCTAGATATTTGCATATAGCACTTTGCAAATAATTGATTTTCCAGTTGGCTAGGCCAGCATTTCTGTTTGATTTCACTTGAGTGCACAGAAGAGATACAGGCTCCTCATTAGCATGGAAAGAAGAAGAAACATTTCTCAGCCTTTTTATACCTCAAAGACTCCTATGAAAAACACGGAGATCTACACCTTGATACAGTTAGAGTAGGAGGTAAGGCTCAGTTAATCATATTAAGATGCTGTTTTTTAAATTTTTAAATTTACAAATATGCTTGTAGTTTTGGAAAAATGTTATGTTGTTGATGTTTGATGTAAATTATCTGGGGGGAGATGTGACAAGCAGGAAATGCATGTAGTCTTTGCTTTAGTATGTCCAAATGAGGTCCATTTTTTAACAGTCAAAATTTTTCTAAAAGCTTTTCATTCATGTTTAGGTTATTATGTCCATGGCATTGTGTTCAAGGGCAAGAACAATTACAGAGATAAAATGAGTTATACCAACACATACGCAGATTCCACATTCCAGCTGTAGGAGCTGTTAAGCATCCCTGCTGCCAGAGGTGAGTGCCAGAGCTCATGGGGCAACAGCTGCAGCTGGGGGAACCACTGCCACCTCTCAGCAATGACAGCCACTCTGTAGCCTCTCCATTTCATGGCAGAAGCCTCAAACCCTTGGACTTCTGCCCTCCTCCCTCTTACTATTCCCCTTCCACAATGTGAGCAGCTTGATCCAAGTCAGGAACATGCCCCTCACCTACAATGCAGAGAAAAGCAATATAGCCTCTACTGCTAAGAAGCCTTCAGTCAGCTCTGAGTCAGGAATATTATACTTGGATCCTTGAAATTCATAAAATATGCCTTTAGATTGCTGACAGGAGCCCCTAGACCTTGTATCAATCATTATTTGTTAATAATCCCAAACTAAAATCCATAGGAACAAAAATTACTTTTTAATCCCCAGGAAGTAATGCCAGGCAGTCAGATTTCCAGTATACTTGGTATTTTGCTTCCTATTGTCCTTAGGTGAAGCATGAAAGGACAAGGATCTTTCATGTCACGAACCAAAGGACCCAGAGGACCTCTTTAGCTCATTTCTACTGCGTACAGTAAAACAGAGATTTATAATGCTAGATGTACGAGGCCTTTGAATTTACAGTGAGCTGTAAAGAAAATTCAGACATTAATTTAAATACATGAAGATCCTACCATGTAATTTTGTGAGATATTTCCCTCATGGACATGTATCTACCTGTTGAACAAGAGGTGGAACTCTGGACCCATGGGGATTGTTTGGTTGGCTTCACTCTTTGTTGGGGTTTTCTCCAAAGTGGTCTGTCAGTCTTGATGCATGCTATTTCTGTATGTAGCTCTTTTAAATGAATGTGTGTTCTGATGCATATAGCATAAAAGTCAACTTTTCACCCGGGGCATGTGTTTCTAGGCACAATCTGGCGTTTGGAAATACTT
The DNA here is from genome assembly GCF_000699105.1 of Pygoscelis adeliae. Classification (NCBI taxonomy): domain Eukaryota; kingdom Metazoa; phylum Chordata; class Aves; order Sphenisciformes; family Spheniscidae; genus Pygoscelis; species Pygoscelis adeliae. The sequence goes on along the minus strand of NW_008824282.1, from coordinate 829,760 downwards.
TGGGCTACATGCTGGAAGGGAGGCCCAGTTTCTGTGGCATGCTGCCACATCCCTTTTGATTAGGAAGCTAACGGCTGGATAACTTCTGAAAACAGGAAGGTATGACAGCAAAACTTTATTTTGATTAAATAGCTCCCATATAAACACAGGAATTCCACTGTCATCCCCGCTCCTTACCCTCAGCAGGTTTTGCAAGGACAGACTGGCTGGGTGACAGGTCCAGTGGCTGTGTGCTGGCCACAGGTCACTGCAAGCAGGTCTCTTACCTAAATCAGCTGGTGGCTGAAAGAAATTCTCTGAAAAATCACAACACAATCAGTGTTAGCAGAATTTACTGTTCCTCTGTGGTCTAGTGATTTTTTACAATTTTTCATGGAGACGTAAGAGAAAGCTCCCAACACATGAATTGTCTCATACACAAATGGCTGCCACCTCCCCTTACTGCCAATGGCTTGGAAGCCAACAAAATGGCCACCCCTTCCCCTCACAGTGTGTGAGAAGAACAAGCAGAAGTGAAGCACAGAAAAATAGAGGAGAAGGAGGCAGCCAAATGGTGAGGGCTGCAAGCAGTTACGGGTGAGGGTGGGACACCCAGGCTGGGCTGGCAGCCCTTCTCCCTGTGAGCAGCGTGGAGGAAGGCCATCCCTTCTAGTGCTGTGGGTATTCAAGGTTAGATTTTAACCATAGAAGTCAGTGGACACTTTGGAGGTGTCATCCACCATAAGCTCAACTACTGGCAGGAAAAAGAAAAGCCCTAAAAATAGATTAATTTAGCATATCAGCAGTGATTTTTAATCTGTTCTTGTGTTTGTTGGGGGCCTAGCTGATGCTCTTGGGCTGCTGAGGTCAGCAGTCATGAGCAGTGCCATTTCAAGCACTGGTGGCTGCTGATTAACAAAGCGTGCTTTTTCTGAATTATTTTTTGTGTGCTTCAAACATTATGAAAAAAAATTCAAAGATGTCTTTGGAATTAAAAAAAAAGAAGTGTGTTCTGTTCTGGTTTCTGGTGAAAGAAATCAGCTATCTCAGATATTTCGTCTCTCTTCTCACAGGACAGCCACAAGTATTTTGGTGAAGGAATTCAGCTGGCTGAAGACGTCAGGTGAGCTGCTGCAAGGAAGCCAGGTGAAGAGAGACGGAAAGTGATTTGAAGACCTCTGAACAGAAGTAGAGGAAGCTGCAAATGATAATAGCATTCCCACCAAAGGGCATTTTTGGAAGGCTGGAGGCCTTAGGGAGGGTTGAGTTCAGCTCCTGATCTGCAGTCACTGAGGAGAAAATGGATCACTTGGAGGTAGCTTAGGCTTAGGCTCCAGGGGTGGCAATGGGGCAGGGAGATGGGAGAAGTTTATAGGGTACAGAAGGTGAAAGGCACATCTAGTTTTTAATTATTAGATAGCAAAGCAGCATTACAGCTGTGTAGCACTGTGCCTGCAAAACAGATAGCTTGCAAGGCAGTAGAGAGCTTACAGATGTCCTTTCCACACCACAGCCCTGAAGCTTCCCCAGCCTATATAGAGTTGAAGTCTTGTGTTCAGTAGCATCATGAACACAACTACCAGTTAAACATGAATTGACCTATTTACTAACTACCCAGTGCACAAGTAAAAATCACCAATTTATATATATGGACAGAAAGCAAGCTAGAGAAAAGATGCAGTGATTGTTTGATGAAATACAGGTGGTGAAAAAAGTTGCAATGGTAACTGTATGAGCTGTTACTAATTTCCCTTGTTTATAGCCTAGTTTCCCCTGAAGTTCTAAATGAGGTTTAATGTAAAGTATGAATGATTAATAAAAATATTTGTTAAGTAAACAAAATGAAGCTTAGAAATACAATTTCTTAGAAAGCTGGCTAAATTAATTTTAACTTAAATGATCTGCTCCCAAATCCCCATAAAATTCAATCTTCACTTTCAAAAAAAAGGTGACTTTTGGATAGACATTTAGCATTCTTCACATGAAACAATGTTATTTCATTTCATTCCCACATTTAACTCCCCTTTTAGCCATAGAGTTGTGCTTTCAGTGTTTGTATACTTTCAATGTATACTTTCAATTTGTTTCAACAAATCACTGATTAGAAATTGCAAATATTCAGGTGAGAATCAAGTAGAAGAAAATCAAAACAATATATCAGAATTATTACTTAAGTTCTACTGCCTCTTGCACAAAGTTTTAGAATATCAGTGGAAATCTGATATCTTAATTATCTTAATCTTAATGCCTGCCATTAACTCTTTCCTATGCAGTTCATAAATTACTGGGTGTTAGACTAGGTTTGTCATTGCTCCCACAAACTCAGCTGGACTTCAAGTACAGACAAGCCTGAAAATTTTCTGCATCTCCACCATTGTGGGCCTCACAATTCTGATTAACTCTGGAAAGTACCTCGCATTGATAAATTAAAAATCCATCCTCAAAGTTGCCCTTAATAGTCATACGTTGTTTAAACATACTGTGCAAACTGTGACTCCTTAGAACAATTACTCAGATCAGTTGCCTATATTTCTTTATAAACAATACTGAGATTAATTAGTTGGAATGGCTTCCTTTGCTTCGCCTCTGATGTCATGAAAATGCTATTACTAGCTCTTCCTTGGACAGAATAAACAAGCATATCTGATATGCAAGCTAATATAATGTCCTTTATTTACACGATTGTAAATCCTGTTAGCTCTAAAACAATTTTGAATTTAGGAGAGGGCCAAAAAGAAGAATAACAAAGGAGAGAAGTGACCTCAGTGATTCCACACTGACGTATCTTCAGCCTCAGAACTGGCATGGGAAGGTTGTGTTATCAGTTGGCTTGGGAAACCTGAGTGATGGCTCTGCCATTCTGCCCACAGCAGGACATAAACAACCATTAATTGTTTCAGGAGTTCATAGCTTTTACCTGTACCTCAGTTAAGTTTTCTGTGTAGTATGCGTAGGGTTTCAGACATGTTGAATAGAGCTAATCCTTTAAATAGCACTAAATTGGGATTTTAGGGCTTCATCTACCAAAGAACTTTGTATTCAATACCCAACTGTTTTAGGCTTCTGCTATAACATCTATGAGTGTTTTTTCTGTGGCTGCACATCATGTTGAACAACCTGTTTATTTAAGTATCTAAATGGGAAATCTAACCTCTTTCAACAATGCAGACCATATCCCCTCTGAAAACGTTGCTGTATGGTACATAAATGCCATGAAGTATCAGCCAGTTGGTGGTCTATTTGTGAGGGAGTGCTGCCCAAGCTTAAGCTCGGACTGCTTATCTAAGCACTCTTACCGGTATATTTTAAAAAGTGTAGGTGTTCTCCATATTTCCTCATGGCGCCTACTCAATAATGAACATATCTTGTAAAAATGATGAGCATTTAGCATACTTCATCTATTTAAACATATATTTTTAGCTACATTCCCCACTTCATTGTGAGCTTTGTTATAAGACCAACTGTTAAAGCTTACAAATAAAGAACCAGGGTAGAAGCCAGATCCATAGAATGAATGGCAGAACTCCTACTTACTTCAGTGCAACTGAGGTTTCAGTCCAGCTTTTGTCAAGGAAGAATTCACAGAGAAACGGCTAAGACCTTTTCCTTGTAAGATGCTGGGTTTGCCTCACCAGTAATTGGTTGAGACCAGGACTTCACATACATCCAAATAGAAGTTTATTTTTATCTCATTGTGGTACTTTATTTAAGGTTACAGAATAACCCAAACAATATAAGGCTGGGAAATTGAATCTGTGTTCAAAGATATCCAAACAGGTTAATATTTGCTTAGAGATGATTTATTGTAACTTAACTCATAGTGGTCTTGCATCATCACATGTCCAAAAGCACAGAACAGCCATCTTGCCCAAGGTCTATCCAAGCTAACTGTCATCCTAAGTGGATGCTTGGAGAACAATAGAAGCATGGCAAACATTTCTACAAGTACGCCAAATATTTTCAGTTCAGGAACTTAATAAATTGTTCTGTCTCCAAAGGTAATGATTCCCTAAAACAATGCATAATCTATGAATGGTTGCTGGGACAATACCCCATATACTGAATACAGCCCATTAGAGCAACTCGTCTGGCCTATGCCGCATGCCCCATTTGTAATAGCCTTATTTCTTGTTGGCCCCTCAGGAGGTTTACCTGTGTGCATGCATTCTGTAGCACACACATGGTAAACTCTGTTGAGTCTTCTGCATGCATGTTATACAGTGGATCTGCTCTTGTTCAATAAGTCTAGTCATTTGCCAGGGAAATGATAGTGACATTCAGGCTCTGTCTGCCTGCCTGACTTGCAAGGGCTGGAAATCACTGGTTTTGGAAATGCATTCCTGTTCTTTAGTGAATATGTGATTTATGGGATCAGCCTTACCACGGTATATGCAGGATTAACTTCACCAAAGTCAGTGGCGTTCATCCTATGATTTGGCAATCTTCCTTTCTAAAAAAGGCACAAGAAAACAATAATAGAAAAAGTAACTGGTTACTTCATCTTAAAAAGAAATCAGCCTGATTAATGTTTTTTCTCTTTTCCTTCCCTTCATTTTTCTGTGACAGAAATAGATAAAGTAATCATGGGTCATATCTTACCAAGAAATCACAAATTATTCAGGAACTCATCTTAAGCTCTTACCAAAAACCTGAAGCAAACTTAAAAGTTTACACATTTAAGATCTTATAATATTTAATTATATGTGATAAATATTATGCCATTTTAAAAAACCCTAGGAATTTCCAGGTACAAAACTGAGCCTGACCTGTGACATGTTAGACTTGTGAGCAACTGGAATCTTCAGAACTAGCAGAGTGAACAAATTAAAATTGGATTCATTCTGTATGACTTTGCTGTGAATTTGCATTTTCCTTCAGGACTCCATGTCTCTTGAGTGTGCCCTAAAATAATACAATTTTTGATACATAATATCATTCTGGTAAAATTATCAAAGCCTATACTATCTATAAGAATTAATACAAGTATACATAATTGTATTTACTAAAATTAATGTGCTTAATGTACACTAAAATACTGAGAATTCTGCTAAAGTTAGCTGTACTGTGCAAACTGGTTTTAAAAAAGGCAGCCCATAGGATATCTAAATGCACGTATTCCCATTTTGCTATGACTTTTCTAGAGAAATGACTGGTGTTTAAATGGGTCCTTTACTGTTTTACCAAGCCTAGGTTGTATGGGCAGGTCTGTGTGATGCCACTATTACCAGCTAGCAGGCTTTGGAAGAGGAGCTGCTGGTCGGGTAAAACCACTAGTGAAAAAATGCCTGTTCTGCATTTCCTTATCACAGTTAACATTAAACCTGTGGGCACGCTCTTCTCCCCTGCTTTCTCAGCCCATTTGCCATAGAGGAATTTTATCTTTCTGCTTTGTTTTCTGCTTTCTGTCCTAAACAGTTAGCTTATTGTCAGAGTCCTGTAAGCTTTTTCAGCTATAAAGAAAATTACATGATAGATTCAAGTGTTTTTATTTACAAAGAGTGTTTTCCTGAATGAGACAGGAGACAACACTTTATTTACTGTAGTGAGCCCCATTCCAGCCAGCTCTAAGTTCCCAAACTTGCTTGTATAGTTTCTTACGTTTGGTGTTGCATTCCTGAGGGAATTTTTTGAGGCAGTTTGTAGTCAATTCTATTGAGTTGTTATTTGTGTTTGCTTTGTTTCTGTTTTCTGTTGGTGCCATTTACTGTTGTAGTATTCATACTCAACAGAAAAACATCATTTATCTTTACAGATATGCTGAAGGAAACCTGTCTGTTGCGGTCATTATCTTTATAAGGTTTAGTTCAATGCATGGTCACTTACTCTAGGATGTGAAGGAGACAATAAAGTATATAGGCAGAAAGCAGTGAGGGGATTACTAGAAAGTCTTGAAACTTAAAGGAATACTATTGTTCAAAATGGTGTTCTGTTTCATGTGCAAGGCTGGTATTTTTGACAGGATTAAGTTCTCTAAAATTTTCAGGAAGCTTTTACAATACAAAATGGAGAGTTTTACCTGGTATTTTGGATATGTAAAACTTGCTCTTTTTCGTAACAGGCTCATTTTTTATCCATATCTTTGTTTTAATATTTGCCTTATTTTAATATTGTATATTCTTTTATCAGATGATGAACAGCATTCTATAACCATCTGAGTTAAGTGGACTTTTCACTACCCTGACCCAGCAGCAGCCCTGTACATGACATGAACAGAGCCAAGCATGCTGTCCTAAGGGCTTGTAATTAGTGTAGGACATTAGTAATCGGGATGGCCCAGTTCCACTGGTCTGCTGTGTGACCTAGGACAAGCTTTTTAACTTCTGTTCTTCAATCTTGGAGCTCAAAAGACGCAAGACTGCAGACCTATCAATTTTCATATGGAAAAAAAAAAAATTTCTCAGTTTCTTGGTGGTACATCAACAACAATTTTGTCTCCTCTCCTAGAACATCAGCAGAGACAAGGGAACAGAACTTAACAATATCAGTGTTGTCCTTTCAAGACTATTGAGTGGTTAAAGCAGAGGCCAGAATCTAGGGTTTAGTTCATTGGGCAAGATCCTTAATCTCTGTAATCCTCCAACTGTGGAGTAGAGACAATGTAGTTTTCCTTCTCCCATCTTCTTGCTATTGTTGATTATTTATACCATAAGCTTTTGTCCATCTGTTTTACTACATGCATGCATAATTTCATAGCTCCCACACTAAACGTAGCTTTGACATTCTAAACACTGCTTGAGGTCTTGAGGTTTTTTTTCTTGCAGAATCTACTGTAAAATCTGTCTTCCCTTGGTTATTAGCTTTTTCAGGACCATCAGCTCTTCTATCCAGAGTGAGTCACTCTAGCATCTGATAACTTCTGGTGAAGATAGGTGTTCTGGCACTCCAGCTGTTTAAAAGTGTGAATAAGTGACTATTTACACCGAACTTACGATCCCTTTGCATTGCCAATATCAAACCCATGGCTTTCATTCTTTTAAGCTACACTAGTGCAAGTATTGTCTAACTGCAAAGCATTCGGTCTCAACGACTAAACGATGCCACAGAGATACAAAATATTATTTCATTGCTACTTATATTTTTGTTGTTATGATAAATACAGCGGTGGGATCAGGAGAGATTTATGTCTGACAACAGTTCTTGGAAACTCAGTTTGTGTTCTGGTAGAGCATAAAAGCCTTTTTCTCTTTTTTGTCTTCCATTGTGGCTAGCAAAAACAGCAAGCAGGACAGGACAAATTCTAGGCCGTGGTGAATTATGACTTTTTCAGTGACACTCATTGTCACTGAGAGACGAAGAGTACAATTGTTAGTTGTGAAACAGGAGGCTGTAAGATTGGGCTGAATAAAAAAATGCCAAGGGATTTACATATCATTCTACATCTTTGAACTGTACATTTCTAAGCTGTTTTTTAAACATATTTCTCTACTCCATAAACTATTTTAAATGGTACTTGGATTGTACTATGTCACATTCCTGTAAAGATGCTGGTAGCTGAGTGAGTCATTCATTACTATTTAAGGAATATTATTTGACTCCTTTCTGTTTCTTCATCCACCTTTACATCTTCTTCCTTCTGAAATCCACTTGTGCCTGACTTTTCATTGCATGATTTTAGCCACAGATACTATAATTTCAGAAAACTCTGTGTATGGGAGGGTAATGTCAGCTGCTCAAGACCTGACCTTTAAAGATGCAAATCATTTGAAGACAGGGAAGGTGAAGAGGACTAATACATCTCAAATTTGGGCCTCAAGGATATTGAGGGCCAGATTGCGTGCAGTCACACATCACAGAAATGTGCTCATGGATGGTTTTAAGCTGCTTTGATCTGCTCTGATCTGAGGGCTACTTTGCAAATGGCCGAATCTGACATATACTGTGAGAGCAGCAAGAGAGCCCTATAATTGCCATGACATTCACATTCTGATCAGTTTGAGGTGAGCAGTGAAAAGGGATGACTGGGATATCACTACTTATAAGCTTCCAGGGACAATCTTGCAAAGTTACACCAGGGAAAGCCACATATGCATACAGGTTATTAGTGCTGATACCGCCTGCTGAAAGTAACTTGCACTGTGTTTTTGGAAACAATCCTTGGTAAGTACTTGAGATATTCATAATCCCTATGTGGTAACCTTATCTATAGCCATTCTGTCTTATTTGTTACTTTCAGGATATATCTCTATAAATGTATATATGTATGTGTGTAAACACTATAAATAGCCATCTGCATTTTCTGTGCTGAAGTCAATTTTGATTCTCATTTATTATCAACATATTTAGTCACACCAATAAAACGTCTGAGCCATTCCACAAGTTCTTTAAAGAACAAATGCTACCTCATGGTGCTTCTGAACACATCATCAAGCTGGGGAGGACAGACTTCCCAACTTTCACTTGTAAGAATACCCTGGCCTACAGTCCTGACCTTTCTCTGTGAGGAAAGGTTGTAGATCTAGTGTCAGCCCTTGGTCAAATTAACACCAAAGATTGTGGATCCCTGCAAGCAATTTTTCATTAATCGGTGGATGCCTTTTGTGAAGAAAAGGACTGGACCACAGGGAACTCATTCTCTTTTTCCTTCCTACCATTTCTTCCTTCACTCTGTGTCCACCTTTGCCTAATCTCCCCATTTCCACCAGGTGAAATCTAAAACTAATTGAAGGAAGAGAAAGGATAAATATATTTCTAGAAACTGTTAGTGTGAAGGAGGATTGATTTAGGACTGTGCAGCGCTGAAGTAAAGAAAGGAGACTCTGTCAGCAGAGGAACCCAATGGAAGAATCTCTTTTAACTCCCACGTTGTGAAAAACCTTTCCCCTGACTTCTAGAAATGCTGAATCAGATGCCAGATGAAGCCACGATAACCCCTGAACAGAGATGGCTCAGTTAGTATTTGTTGTTCTTGCATTCAATCTCATCCTGGTGCTAACTAGCTTAGAAAAAAATAATGTCATTTTTCTAGACTCATTCTCAGAGGTCACTTCAGGCTTTAGGAACCTCCCAGATATTGAACTCACAAGTACTTGTATTGTTTCTGAAAAGAGGCAGGAAATGATTTAGAAAATACCAGTCTTCCTCACAGAATTCGTGCTTGGAATTGGAACAGGAAGACAGTTGCTGTTCTTCCAGCATTTCCATCATTGTCATTTTAGCAGCTTGGATAGCTCAAAGAAACTCAGAAACAGAAACTGATCTTTTTATACCTACCTATATGAAAATCTGGCTTTTATTCTCTGGATACCTGCTTGGTTTTTAAAACATTTTCTGCACAACTCTATGGATTGTAAGCTTGGTGTGTGAAAGGCCATTTATTAGAAAAGTAGTATATCTCTGTAAAATACTTTTTTAAAAGGTAAGGACAATACATACAAGTCCAATACAGGACTTGCTCAGTTTCTTTGTGAACCACCTTTTATCCTTTACCGTTGAAGATCTAACATGTTTGATAACTGGCATGCTGCCAGCTCTCTCACATAGACCACCCACCCTTCACAGTGACGTCAAGGAAGTCCCCGAAGTTTGCATTATTCAATGGCAAGGAAGCCTTTGCTATCTTTGACTACACAGATGGTGAGCAAAAGGATGGGAACCTTTGGATTGGACTGCATCCCTTGACTCTGATTTGTTTTCTCTTCTCAACAGAGCCCCTCTGTAACAAAGAAATCTTCTGTTGGTATACTTGCAATGAGAAAATAATGTTCCAATTGATGACAGGTGCTTTAGCTTCCAGCTGATTTCAAAGTGCGTCATACTGCTAGAAGAAAAACCCAGCTGAAAAATGCATGGAACTGTAAAAAAACCTTTCGCAAGTCCTGCTGTGCGATCACCAGGAATGTGCTCTACCCAGCTGAGCTCAGTACAGTGCTCAGTGCACAGGGCTGCATGCTTCATCTCTTACCTTTTTACTCTTCTTCTCTTTTCTAGTGTCCCTGTAGTGCCCCAATCTGTGTCCATACAAACAGGTTCACAAGAGCATTTGTGAGATCTAATGGCAGGAGAAGCTACTAGCATTCTGACTTCCTTCTTTGTACTCTGCATCCTCTGCCATCTGCTCTTGGTCTCTTCCTGATGTTTTTGTGTTGCAAAACTCTTTGAGACAGGATGTTTTCCTTTTTATTTGTTAAGGGCCTAGTGTAGAGTAATGATAAACAGGAATCTGAGGCTATGATGAATATCAAGTTTCTGTACTTTCCTGACATTGTGGAATGTGTTAGTTACTCAGGTGTGTGGGACTAACGCAGAGAAGGAGGAGAAAGGCTCCTGATAGCCAGATATCAGCTAATATTTAAGAGTGGGAATGATACTAAAACTACTAAGTTTTTATGATTGTGGGTCCAGATGTCCCCCTATTTTCAGTTAAGAAAAGTCAAGACCTGTAAATTCAGATTAAAGGACTCTTGAAAAGTGAAAGGTTTTGAATATTCATGTAGAGGAAGAATTAAGGGTGGAAAGAGTTTATTTTCCATCTGCTAAGCCAAGGTAAAAGACTGTGGTTGAGTCAAAATTTGCCTTCATTCAAACTGGTAAGCACTAAAATGTATGCTACAGCCTTTGCCTTCTTCCCCAACTCAAATATGGAAGATGTGGGAAGCCTGATGATCAGGGATGGATCAGGCTGCCCTACAAAACTCTTCTGTGCAAACCAAAAGGCAGGTAAGGAGCTTCATGTGAGCACATGCACCTGTTAGCTGTTCCTATCTTTGATACCAGCGGCTTCCTCCTAGGAGTGGAGCGGGCATGGTAGGGGAAGAAGGCAG
>NW_008824282.1:793095-818690 GCF_000699105.1 Pygoscelis adeliae | reverse complement strand
GGAAAGAAGGCAGGAGAACTGTTTGGTTAAACTCCAGATTCTGTCAGCTACCACATCTCAGCTGAGACTATAGTCACAGCTGGAAGGAGTAAGTTCAGTCACTAGGCCAAAAGCCAGGGGCTCAAAACTAAGCTTAATATGCAAGGTGCTCATTATCTTAAATAGGCAAGGCTGATGGAAATGTATGAATAAACCAGGCATGCCTTATTCCCCTGTATGGGTTGGAAGGATTCTAGGGAAAAATAGATCTTTGCTTGTATCATGTTTCAGCTAATGAAGATTCCCTTTCTGTTTAGAGAGCTGCTTGGTCACTACATACTCCTGTCCAATGGCACCAAGAGCTGCAGATTAGATCTACAAAACATTGAACAGTTAGTGGTTAGTGCAAAAGGCCATAGCCTAAGAAGAGGAAAATTGCAAATTTTAACTTAAAACCAGTTGAAATATTAAGCTAGAGTTGTGGGAATATGTGGGGAGAGAACAGGTGAGGACCTAAGACAGAGCTCATGAGGTGGTTTGTTAGAAGGAATGTAGTAAAGCGCAAGAACTCCACTGATTGATGTGCCCTGGCATCTCTCAGACTTGACCCCTTTTTATGAAAATTGAATTGTAAAAACTTAATTTATAGAGTTCACTTTTAGGAGTATAACACCTTTTGAAGTTATTTGCCTCAGATGACAGAAATTTTGTGAAACGCTAGGGAGCAGAATGGAAGAACCATGATTTACTTCTTATGTTCCACCCATTAACACATGCTTTATCTTCCTGGACCAAACAGGAAGAATTATTGAAACCCGTTACATCAGCTAGGCATACATTAGGGAAAAATTGCTTCTAGGGCTATAAGTGGACATAATCCACTTCAAAATTTCTTTTACAGCTTTTGCGTAATAAATATTTGTAGGTACAAGTAATATGGCTTATAAGGCGAAGTGAAATTTCTGTATGTACCTTGGACAGATCTAAGTTTCAATATGCATACTTGCATGAGGAAACAGGATTTACATATATAGATTTTGTTTATAAATAAGTGTGTACTAATTTTGAGCATCCTGTTTAAAATGTCAACTTTTAGTTTAAATGTTACTGCCTGAAGGAACACTGAAAAAAACAAAAGCTACACTTAAATAAATACACAGTGAAATTTAAGTCTGGTAACCCTAAAATAAGTATCTTTACTAATTTTAGTTTCCAACAGGAACTGCATACAGAAAAGAAGTGTAGGGGGAATAGGTTCAGTGGTACAACAAAACCATGTAGGCCTGGATTCATTCACCTTAACTTTAAGTGCTTATTTGAGTTGCCTAGTAAAGCACCTTTTTCCTCAGTCTGTTTTATGATCAATGGAGAGAAAGGCACCATGACTCAGCCACCTTTAAACCAAAATTATCCTTGAAAATCATCTAGCTACCCATTAAATGTAGACAGAATCTAGAGCAAATGAGCTAGTAACTTAGGCACCTTACGGATAACCCAGAAGTTGGAGGAATGAACCCAAACCTAAATGGATGTTATTACAAACCTGGAGAAGAAATTTGGCTTTCCTTTTCCCAGATTCAAAAGCAAATAGAAAGTACCAAATAAGTGGATTGCCATCTTCTAAAAATCTTCCAGCTTCTCTTTCTAAGCCATAATCCATTGTCCAGTTCTGCAGGAATCAATATGCAGTTTTACATTACAATCTGTGGTGACACAAGTGGGTGTGATGTCACATTCTGCCCTTCTACTTTGATTTCTGGTTAAATATCTGCTAATCAGAAAAAAGGTCTGAAAAAGAATGAAGTGGGAGAAAAATTCTGAAAAATGCTATAAGCATAATTCTACACTCTTCATAAAATATATTTCAAGTTCTGGTAAAACCTGGATCTTTCCATTAATTTTAAGTTATTTTTCCCAAACAAAATAATCCCATCTTTCAAGGAATCTCTGTTTTGGAATTATTCTATTTTATGAATAAAAAATGTGGAAGGAGATCCAACACTGACATTTTGGAATTGATTTATTTCCACTGGATTGAGTTAAAAATCAAATATGACATATTTCATCTGTTTATTACAAAGAATTAGCAAGTCCTTCCAAACTGAGAACTGAGGTAATTATTGTGCCTCCCCTAGAAAATAGAAATAAATAGTTCTGAACCCTGGCTGAACAGCACTTTCCGTAACTTGAAACAGCAGATCAGCTTGTGCATTGAGTTACTGTCAGGCAACCATTTCTGTTCTTAAAGCTCAGCAAGGTGTATTTCAAATCTTGCCTTGTTTCTATCCTCTGACCTTCGTGGCTGAGGTAGCAGTGCTCCCACTTTTTTGATAAGCAATAAAAAGCTTTTTTTTTCCCTGTACTTACCTGCCAACCAGGTAAATGTAGCATGGAACAGATGAGCTGGAAGTAGTTAGCAGTTGTTCTTGGTATATCCACAGGAACCATTTAGGTCTAAAGACAACATTGATCCAGACTATGTAATTTCTAATGTGCTTTCATCAGTATGTGAAAGTGCATTTGCTGATTAGAAGCTGAAGTGTGGGAGCTGGGAGATCTAGCTAGAAAGAATTCCTTAGGCCCCCTCCTAGGCCCTTTAGGCTTCCTCCTCTTAGCCTTTCATGTTTCTGTTCGAGGGAACACAAAGAGCAGTGGCCCAGGGTGTGCAAGGAATTACCATCTCCAGTCTTTGTACCAGTTGCTCCTTCAGAGCAGAACCTGTTTCCCAGCCAAAGGAATTCCATGACCAATGAATAGGCATCAAGGCTGTTCTTTGGCTTTGGCAGAAGAGTAAATGGATCTCAAGAAGCTGGAACTCAAATTTCCATTTTAAGAGCCATATCTGTGATTGCCATAGCAAAGAAAGGAAATGCATAATGTAGCAGGAGGGCCCTTTTACAGCTACCATTTTCACATAGAACTGCCCTCAGCTGCTACAAAATGGGGAGCAAATTACATTCCTTTTTCTTTTGGAATTCAATCAGCCAAAGATATCCTCTTGCTCCAAAACATGTTACTGGTTCATTTCTCCTTGAGTCATGTCTTTCATCTTTGCCTGCTAAGGATAAATTGCTACTGTTCTGATTTAGTTGAAATTACATTTACACTGCCAGAGGCTGTAGCAAACCAAATGGATCAGGTTTGTATTTCACTTATCCCCAGGCAACCCTAGTGGTTTCAGCAGGTTCACAGGCAGCTGATTAAGAACCAAATTCAATCTTTGTCTTTTTTACAGGGTTATGTGCAACCTGTCACACACGCTTCTCTTTTTTCACACAGTTACTCTTTGTATTACACTTCTGCATTGCATTCATTTCAGTTTAGCCACAAACACCAGCTGAAAAGGAGAATTCTCTAAGGAGTTCGTTGCTCACTCTCTCCTAATATGATCTATACCATGTTCAGGTTGAATGTTTGTTTAGTTTTGCCCTGCTTGTCTCTGAGAAGTATAAATGAGTTGCTATTCACATACTCCTGAAACCTTGGTTAAAAGAAAAGCCTGTAAACCAGGTATCCTAGGTTGCATTTAATAATTCTTCAAAATGTATGCTCTTTCTTTCTTTCCCAGCCATTGGCTTGTTGCTCTAACAGGGGAAGTTTATCAGCTTTGTTTTCAAAAGACATGAATTTTGGCTGTACAACTTGGAGAGATATTTTCTTAACCTTAAATAGGAGGAGAGCAGAAGTCATCAGAGTCAGAACCTCAGATGACAAGAATGGATGAATTTCATAAGAGTGATTTATAACAGCCAAGGATCTGGCACAGCATCAGAGCAGACAGCATAGCACAATTTGATGCAAAGGATTGTTAGGTAACATACCAAGAAAGGAGACTTCAGTTCTTCATCTCCAAGGTGTTGGCATGCAGACTTTCTTCTAAATCAAACAATCCCTATCACTGGGCTGAAAAACTAAGGCTCAAGCTTCAGGGCCAAAACTGACAGCCTTGTTTGTTGAAATGTACCCTTAATTTTCAAAATGTCCTCTTCTAATATGATGAATTTGATTCTTCACTGCAAAATCTTCTTCCAGAAAGATTGCTTGGGATTCCATGGGAGTTAATCTGAAACACATCCAAGACAGAGCTCAGGGTCTGTATACATATATAGTATACTGAGCTGTGCTAACTAGGGTGAACTTAGAGGGGAAGATTAGCAGGCAGCTTCCACCCTAAAAGTGACTATGCCAAAACCTTCATGTGCCATTTTCTGTGTGTGATGACAGAAGTTTCAGATGGCTTAGGGAAACATGCTGCTTGTAGAAATGATACATAGCAAAAGCATATTTGAACGAGTTTTAAAGCAAAATATCTTCTAACAGCAATTTGTGGTGGTTGGAATTCCCATTTATTATCTAACAGAGACAGGCAGGCAGAAAGAGTTACTGTATGATCTAAATCCAAATCTCATCTTCCAGGGAGGACACGATATTTCTACAAATAAATTACTGGAAAATTTATTTGGGAATAACTTGCCCTTTAACCTTCACAAATTAATCTTGAGAAAACAAACATAAATAGCATTAGGATGTTTCCATCTGTTTATTTTGTATCTTTCTACAACTGTGTCCCAGAGAAAAATAATCTCTTTTCTATGCCATAATATCAAGTGCTACACATAGAGAGTTTTCCACCTGCCAATTATCAAAATGCACAAAGAACATCCTGAAAGTGGCGAGTTTTTTTAGATATTTTAAATATTTGACTTGAAATATGCTTGAATAAAGCAATACTGCTATGAAAATACTAAGTGGCATTTAACAGATAACAAGTGAAGGGCTGCAAATTACCTGCTTTCAAAGTTGCCCCTGCAAATCCCCTCTCTAGGCAAGACACACATCTCTCCTGCTCCATCATATTCTCTATTTTAAACTGTTGTTTCTTGAATTCCATCACTTGATCCTAATACAAGTGAGGATTTACATTGCTGGTAACTCAGTATGTGGACAACAGGGGAGGTTCTTCTTCATTGCAACAGCATGAAGTTCCTTGCAAATTTTCCAAAATGTGTATTCTGATAGTGTAGTAATCACTCCAGAAGCATGTGCTCATACTTCCCTGTGGCTGCTCCCTACAGAATCTCTTCTCATCCCTTGTTTTAGGAGACGTATCTTAGGATTAATTATACTTTCAATGATAAACAGTGACCAAACTTTTGCTTGCTCCATTCCTCCTTCTTGATAGGTGGTACTGATTTTTTAAATTTCTTTTCATTTAGGGAGTATTTAGTTAGGTATTGTGCTAAATCTATAGGAAGATTTAGCTGGTTAAAGCAGGACTTCAGGTGACAGGATTTAGATGCCTAAAATGCAAACTTAGATCCACAAAATCCCACAGCTTGTGGAGGAGTGTGAAGTCTGTAGGCAGTTCAGATTTTTAGAAGAAATTTCTAGAGGTATCTATGTCCTCCTGGGTATGGCAATTGTGAATAGCTCCTGCTTAACTTACGACCACAACTTGCTGGGATCTACCAGCTAGGCATTCTTCAACGTCCTTCAGTCCTCCATGCAGAGTGTGGTCTGAGGGCATTCTGAGGGTGAGTCTATTGAGACCAGTCCCATTCAAAATCCAGTAGAGAAGCTACTTTTTTTCAAAACATAGGCGAAGGTGATGTTTCCTCAGCCCATTTATACCCAAGCTCGGTGGATGGAGGGCTTGGTATGTGAGAGACCTATTGACAATCCTTCACCTGGTGGCCTAGGCTCAATCCCTCTTCTTCCTACTTCACAGGAAAAAAGCCCTACGACTAAGCTGTAGACTACCAGCCATAGACTACTCAGGGTGAAGCAGGGTAGTCTGAAGTGGTTACTAGCAGAGGTGAGAAGCTAGGAGTCAGACCAGTATGCTACATTACACTGTGCACATACATCATGAAAACTGAATTTCCCCTTTACAGGCTCCTTCCTAGGCCAAACCCAAACTTTTCCCCAGATTATATCTGCCTTTTCTTCAGATTCATAAGTATCTTTTTCTCAGTGTAGATTCTTCCACGGTCCTCTACACAAACAACTCCTGGATACAGGCAGCTACATTCCAGATAAATGCTAAATATTTTCTGAAATACTAATGCTGCACGTGGCCTTTCTAGTGCAAACTTCTTTTGCTAAATGTCCTATTGTAAACTTCCATGTAGAAATTTGGGTCTGATTTGGTACTGGTTCATTTACATTTTCCTCACAGTCTCCCTCCAAGGCTTAGTGACTCTTCACTGGAGTGAAGAGTCAGTGATATTCTGCAGCACTATGTTCAATGCAGTTGCATAAAACTCCATTGTCTTTGATGCTCTGAGCACAACATAATAATTTATTATAAATATAATTCAGGCAATAAATCTCAAACACTATAAAAATACCAAAATTATATTGACTATAAATTATTTTAGAGTCATCTCCCAGAAGAAATTTTGATTAATGACTCTTTCCAATAATTATTGCCTATCTGATCTGATCATTTTTTAACTAAAAAGTGGATTTTCCAAAGCAATGGAAATGTTATTCACAAATATATAATGAAAACTGATGGATATACACAGATGTAAAATTAAATTTTATAATAAAAATACAGATGTTAATAACTTCAACAGATACCAAGATGGTTCTTATAAGCTTTGATAAACAGGAGCAAAATATTATCTAGTTGTTATCTTGCATTCTGAAAGAATTGTTGCATTATCAGGTGGAATTTTTTTGATCCCAGAAGTCTATAGTCCTAAGAAAAATGACCAAGAGAAATGTCCTTCACCAAGAATTATACTCAGTGTAGTAAAAACATGTGAAAGATAGAGAAGACTTAGCAATTAACCCATAGACAAACTTCAGGAGATTAGAGACCTAAATATTTTACAACAACAGTACACTAGGGGGACTAGTTTTACTCTTTCTTCAATCCTGGACATATGTCACAGTCACAGAAGAGGGTGTAGCTTCAGGGAATTAGTACTTTTGGCACTGCTAATAGTGGATCCTGCACACAGCAGGCCAAATATTACTGTAACTCCTCTAAAATCAGGAAAGTAACTAATACCTAAAAGTTATCTGACCTACAAAATTTTTTTTCCCTTCAGTTCAGATATATGTTCGTCTGGCAGAGAACTGCAACAGTTAAATATGAATGTGGCAAGAAAGAAGACATAAATGCTTGTAATATGGGAAGTGGTAACTCCAGATATTAAGCAGATCAGACTGAACACTTTTCCACTAGAGTAAATCTGCAGCATTTTCACTACATAAAATGGACTTGTTTCAGAACAAGTGCTATCCAGTTCCTGGCTTATTTTATATGGTATAACTGTTTCATGCCACAGAGCATGTTTAATTTCTCATTTAAATAGGAAACTTTATTCGTTTGTTAAATAAACACCACTTATTTCTTAGAATAGGTGAATAGAATTCAGTACCAAAGTGAATTAAATATTTCCATACTTACGTATTTTGTGTTTAGCGGAGAATTGGTAAGAGTAAAGCGAGGAACTCCTGACTTCTCTGGTACTGCCTTTTGGCTCTTTCAAGAAATCACAGAATGTCTCACCTTCATTTCCCCCATCCTTTTGTTTATCTTCGGTATACTGGCAATTCAAAAGGCCAGTGAATACTTAGGACACTCTCAAGGGGCTGTATTGTATGGGTCAAACTTTCAAGAATTCAGCATCTGAATGCTCCTGTTTAACTATAAATATAACTAATATAAAAGTAGACCTGGATTTGTCCACTGAGCTGTCATTCTCAATAGGATCTGTATTGTGGTGGAAATCTCTTCTTACATATGTAGGGTTGTTAAATTTCTTTCAATTTTAGATACCCCTTTGAGTCACTAATAAAGTGCTAGAAAAAGAAAGGTTATATAAAAAGGTAATGATTGCCTAGTATTCAACTTTTACCAGATTGTGTTCTTTATAAGATGGTTCTCCAGCGTGTCTCACCTGCACAGTTTATGGAAATCTTCCATCATGCTGTCTCAAACAACTTCTTTTGGAGTCCAAGGCTATTGGAGTTAAGAACTTCTTACTACAGCCTAACCTAAACTTTCCCTTCCTTAGTTCCGAGCCATTGTTCCATTGCAGTTGTAAATATTTCTCTTCCTTCATTTAAGATAAACTTTTAAGGAAAACATAAAGCAAACAAGAAAAAAAAAAAGAAATTAATCTTCTCTTCTTCTTTATAAGCAGTGAAATGCCACAGTGCAGTTCAACTGTGGGCAGATTTTAATATTTGTGCAAGAGAGCAGTCCATCTGGAAATTCATAACTGGAGAATAATCTTACATGTTATTATAAAGGCTCCTAGCCTGAGCAACTGAAAAACTCCCAGGGACAAAATGCTCTTATAATCAGAGTTTTTCAAATGATAGTTCGCACTGCACATACTGGTAGTATGTGGAGAGACGATTCTCCCACGTAGGTGGCCTCAACTCTGACATTTACATCTGGCCACCAAATTAATATGAATGCAATACAGTTCAACTTTTGTAAAACATTTCATTTGGTACCTTCTGGCATTTTGATTAAGAAAGGAGAAAAAATAAAATATCAGTATTGCACTTATTAAATAAAATAATAGCAAACAGATTAATTCTTAAACTATAAATGAAAACAGAGAATCATCAATGATCTGGTGTTTTCTTTAGTGAGACCCTGAAAGCCCTCTTCCTGGTTCTGAGATAATTATCACATTTTACAAATGGTCTGGAAGAAAACATCAAATCTCTGCTGACCAATTTTGCAGATGACACAAAGACTGTCTAAGTGATGTAATTAGTGAAGAGCGCTCTTTAGGGTAATTGAATCATTTTATAAGAAAGTCACAAACAAATTCATAGGACCACAAGATCATTATGTCTAGATGGGCAGTCCCATACCTAGAAATACTCTTGCAGGATGTGGATGGCTTTCCTGGGGAAGAGTAAATTGGGGTTCATGGCAGACAGCTAACTTGGATATAAGCCACCATTAAGATGTCATTTCCAAAAGTGCTATCAATATCCTTGGATAAATAAAAAGGGGAATCTTGTCTGTAGGTAGCAAAGACATACATTTGCTCTGTATTTGGTGCTGTGACTAGGAATATTCTGTCCAGCTCTCTTGCTCAGGACTGGACAGTTGTTTTGTTATCTGTGTGTTAATAAATTAGAGAAAGCTCAGAGCAAGGTTACAAAAGCAATTGCAACATGGAAAACATAATACAGTGACAGATCCATGGAGCTCAATCTGGTTGGTTTTATCAAAAAAAGTTATGTGATGACAGCAACTGCCAGCTAATATCTAAATGAGAAATCAGAATTAAAAGAAGAGAGGGTGATAAAGCTAGTCAAATACAGGCTAAAAATGAGACTTTTCTAAAAACAGTGGTGGCAATTGGTTACAGAAAGAGTTTAATAAGAATCATAGTCAATTTTCCACTCCTGGAATTTTTAAGTTAATCAGTTTCCACTGACATGGAAATTAATTCATGAGGCCCTGTGCAACTTAATCTAAACTAGTCCTGCTTTGAACAGGGGGCTGCACAAGACGACCTCCTGAGGTCTCTTCCAGCCTTTCAATCTAAATTACTCTACAATTCTATGGTTTCTGCTTTTTGGGAGATCTGACTAGATAACCCCTTTTGGCCTTAAAGTAAGTCTCTACTTGTTTGCAGTATAGTGTAGAGACAGCAGCAGCACTGTAGCTGCAGGCAGCACAGCTCAGCAGAGCTAATTTATTCAGGGAACAGTATACCCTGTCCTCCAGTAACCTAAGGGAGATCTGATTTGCACTTTTCCAGAACCAAGGTGTGCATGTGTGCCAGTGGAGTCCAGATGCTTCACTTGTTTGAGATTAGTCTTCAGTTTTGATATTTATTTGCTAATAACAAAATACAACCGATTCAAAGTCAAGTTAGCAGTGGCATAGAACTGGGTACAGGAAATATCTTTCCACCTTTAGTTCCCATTAGAAAGGGAGGAATAACACAGGGCACAATACCAACATACCATTACCAACACAGGGAAAGATAAGTTCCCTGCCCCAGGAGGAGAGGTTACAGAGCTTATTATAGATAAGATGTAAAAGGGCTATAACAATAACAAATAATAGGAGACAAGAGGACCTGCATTCAAACCCACACATACATACTGTAATGAGTTGCTCAGTGAGGTATTTCTGATCCTTGTAACATTCATTTGCAGCATTAATGGTTTGCTTTTAATGTTTACTCAGTTACCAGCATTCTGTTGATTTCTGTAACTATTATGGCTACAGAGGAGGGAGGAGGAGGACTTAAGAATGAATGTAATACTCTTGTACATTTTGTGTGGGAATTCATGCAGGACTACCGTAATCAAGGCAGGCTTGAAGAAGGCACTGGACTGTGTGGAAGAAAGCCAAGCACAGGTTCACTGGTAGAGCAGAAAGGGTCACAGAAACACAAGCTAAAGAAGATAAAGAAGAGCTGTGGTTTCTACAATTATTGATTGTTCTTGCCTTTTGCACTTTCCTGTGTTGTTGTATGTTTTATAATTTTTCTGTTTGGTAAATGCTGGCATTAGAATTTTTGTATGGTTATTTCATTGCACCTTGCTGCTGTATTAATATTAGTTTTGCATCTCAAATATCCATATTCAGCAAATGTTTATCTAGCTGTTTGATGGATTATGGCTAATCTCAGTGCTTTCCCTTTGAAATTTTCTCTTCTTATACCCATACAAATTATCATCAGTGACTAAATCCAAACCAAACAGATCAGCCAAAGGACTTAGCCTTCCAATTAAATGTATTAGCTGATGTAGCCCTAATACTAAAAGGGTAGCTTCCAGATGGAAATTAGTTAAACAGTTACTGTGTTAGTTCTGCTTGGCCAAAAAGTCTGCTCTTTACAGCTGTGAAAATCAGTCTGCTAAAAGAAGTAAAAAGCAAATGAGGAAAACTAAACATTGAGTACCAAAGAGAATTCCCTCTTACAAGAGAACAATGTGCATGCAAGGACCTAAATGTCTGTTACAGTGTCTGAGACTGTTGGATGTCTCTGTATCCCAAAGGGTTTTAGCCCCACCTTTGCACCTGATCAGCAGCATAGGAAGGGAAGCAAGTTAAATATCCATTTTACTTGGATCACTTGTCATTCAATTTTTAAAATACAGCAGAAGAATTTGGAATCACTGTGCATAGATCTCACAAATCCTTTTTTTAATTTATGTCATTTCACTAGAAAAACATCAACTATTTATTAGCCCACAGTACATGCATTAAATGGAACCTGAATGCTGGCTGAGGAGAGTGATGGGACCAGCAGCAAGAAGAGCAAGGAAGCAAGTTCCCAAAGTGCAGCATTGAGGTAAAACTGCTTTTCTTTTGCCTGCTCTTTTCTTTTTGCTGCAGTAGCAACTGCTGAAAAGCACTGACCTGAACTGAGGTTTCTGCAAGAAATCTAGGAAGCTATTTTATATAATGTGTTTTCTATTGTTGAGACAGACTCCACATGTCCAGGTTGGTGGTGAGGTTCCTGTACTTAGTTAGTTTGAAGAAAATAGGGAAAAATGAATTCTTACTGAGGAGGGCAATAATAAAATTATCAAAGGAAAGCCAAAAAGGTGCTACCTTTTGTGCTTCTGTGGGAAAGAATAGTGCTAATGGGAGAAAATAGAAGGAAGAGATAAGAACACAGTGGTTTTCATAACGTTTCTGTGAGCCCAAGGACAGAGGTTAACCTGTCCTTATCATCTGTCCTGGCTGACTGCAATGTAAGAGCTCCAGTACCTGTTCCTGCAGCTCATATGGGGCAAACCAGCTGGAAAACAGAGCAAGCTTTAAGTAGACCTCTATTTGCTCACTCAAGCAAAATTATGGGGCTCTAGAGAAAAAACAACAAGAGTTTTGCCCTTTACCAGGGAGGAGGGGATCTTAATAACACGAAGGGAAGAGCTGTGTGAGCATGAAGTCAAAAGACACAATGCAGGGAAGTCTAACCAATGGTCTGTGCCTCAGTTTCCCTTTTTTCTAGGAGGGGATATTACTGTTGCCTTTCCTCCCACAAATGCTGGTAGATAAATAATGATAGTAATGCACTATTGGGAGACTCTAAAAAAAGAAATTTGATAAGAATGAAGGATTATGCCAGAGGATGACTGAATTTCCAAATTCAGAATTGATGGAAATCTAACAGTACACATATTAATCAAGAGTTTAATGTTGTGGAAGAATCTGTGATTACGGACTAGAACTGGGTCCTTTGAGGAGAACACGAACATTTGTCTTGTGGAAAGGACAACATACAGAGTACATTGTGTACTTATTTTTAAGTGCAGTCACCCTGTATCTCAAATGAGTACAAAAAGCATGTGAGAAGGCACATGCTTCTTCAGCACACAAGCTATAACCCACAGTCTCAACACAAGTTGCGCCAAGCAATTCTTTTTTCACTCTATTGGCACAAACACAGTTTCACCTTCACCTCTTCATATCTCTTTTGCATTTGTCACATTTACACAGCTGGATCTCGCTGGACACTGGCTGTTCCAGCAACGTCCGCCGCAGGCCCTCCTCCCCTTCCCCTCCTGCTTTCACGCCTTGAGGTAGCTTCACAGAAATGCAGGCAGGCTTGCGAAAATACTCGTTATGTCTCCTTCCTTAGCTAGACAGCCCGTTTATTTTAGATAATGCTACTGCTTCGGATGAAGGAAACGGAGAGTGTCAAAGTGGTTCATGGTGCTTATGTCTTCATAAACACAAGATTTACTGACTAGATATAAAGCAAATGGAAGATGAAATCATTCATCACACAAATGAGAGTTAAAATAAATACAAATACGGGCACTGATCTTTCTCCCAAAATCCTGAAGAATGACTTCTGTGCCCAAAGCTCAACTGTTTTTTACCAGCTATCCTAGCTAGTCTAATGAGATGTATTGCTTCAAGTTACAAATCACCTCCTTTTCCTCTTTGTCCAAGGCAGGCATTTTCTTCATAGATGTGTACAAATACAGTATTTGGATAAATATTCATTGAGGATTTGTGAACAACTTTTTACCCATATATCAAAGGACATACCTCCCCCAATTATATTTTTTTTAAATTAAAAAAATAAAATTGAAAATCATATTTGGTATGCCAGACACAAGAGTCCCTGCCTTGTCCTGCTCTTATTCTGTGGCTGCCAAGAGTAGGTGATAGGTATGGGATGATTGTTGTGAGAATTAGGTTTAACAGACTATGTAATTTTTCATTTTGGAAGGCAACAACTCACAATAAGTTGAGCACACTCCGTGGAGAGAGGGAGGTCCCACCCTGTAATCAGGACCCCAAGCATGCCTGCACAGGCAGTTACGCTCAGGTTATCTACTAGCTGTTTTGCTTGCAGGTGGAGATATAGGCTCCATCATGCTCTAAGAGCAAAAGTCTGAATCGTGGTTGTGCAACTATGATTTGAATGGATTAGTTCTGGAAATGGCCAAGCGCTCTACACAGTCCACTAGGAGATAGCTGGCACTCATTTCTTTCCAAGGACGGTGTGCTTGCAGTAAGCATGTGTGACCCCTGTGCTAATAACAGCAATATGAATGAAGAATATGTGGGCCATGAAGCTGGTTACATCTAAGCCCATGTATAAGCCTGTTTTTCCTCTCACTGAAAGTCCATGTGTTGCAGAGCTTATGGTCAAATTAAGCAGTAAACAATAGCAGAGCTGCACAAAGACTCTGAAAAACTGACAGAAAGGTATTTTGGCAATCAGAAGAACTGGTAAGGGCAGAAGGACCCCTCGTGTTGGATCAACTCATGGGTCTTGGCCAGCCTTGGGTTGCACTGGAGAGAGAAGAATGAGATGTCATAGCCATTCCCCACTGAAGCACAGCTCTGCTGCTCTGGAGGAGCAAATGAGAAGCCATGATGCCCCATGGAGCTGGAGATGTAAAAACTATCAACGCTGCAACCGGAGGCCAGGAGGCAGGATTAAGGTACCTAAAACCTTTCCCCTGCAGTAGGATCACAGTGCCTGCAATTTGGCAGTGCTGGGAAAAGTTAATCCTCGTGAGGGTGCTTTTAAATCTCTAATGTGAACTGTTAGCTTTAAAGAGCAAAGTCCATGAAATTTTACACTGTGAAATCTAGACTGCTCAGTCTGGATAGCTTAATTTTAATGTAACTTGTGAATCTCTGTAGTCTGCAGAAGGGTAGCTGCGCTTTCACAGATGTTAGTGAAAGAAATGGTAATTATTTTCTATATTTAAAAACCACATATCTTTTCTCAAGCTTTTTCAGGAAAGCAAATCCAGATTATAGGCCTTTCTAGATAGCACACTCTAATATTGAACCTGCTTTATTTGCCATTTGTTATCTCTATTTTATCATTAATTTGGGAGTTACAAAGACCAAGCAATATTGTCCTACAAGAACAGACAAACTGTTCATCTTCACTTTTGTCAATACTCTGTGAATATCTAATACACTCGCAGAGATTTTGATTTATTCAGGAATGACTTGTGATCCAAAGAAAAAGAAATAATTACCCAAACACCTTATGAATGTATAGACTAAAAAAGTTTCCAAACAATCTTTCCAGACTATTTATCAACACTCTATGCAATTTCTAGTGTCCACATGTCTGACAGGGAAAGAAACTGTCAAAACAATAATAGATCCCGAATGTAATTCTATACTGAGCCATGGGAGTTAATATATATTGCTCAGTGGGTCTGAACAATGAGTTTCTGCAGTCAGAGAAACTCTGCAAAGATTAAAGAGATGTTGCAGCCCTGATGTGGCCAAAACAAACAAGTACAAAATTTGCTAATTTTTCTAGTTCAACCTGACCGGGACCGTTAGCAAGCAGTAACTGCAGAGTGTGGAGGTGACAGATTTTCCCACTGGAAGGGCAATGAGCACTTCATGGAATAATTAGTGGTCTGAGTTTGATCTTTTAAAGAGATTTAAAAGTTTCTCATGGGAGAGAGAGCACAGATAAAAGCAAAGGCTGTACTTATTCTGTGGGATCACTGTATATCTAGATAGGGCACAAAGAGCCAGGTAGAAAGATGCACACTCCTTAGGTGTAATGTAGCCATAGACCAAAAAACCCAGGCAATCAGTGTGTTTCAGAAAAAAAGTTAAGCTATGAAGCAGAGCACAAGGCTGTTGTATTGAATGTTAAAGAATTCTACAGGACAGTTTTGTTCCAGTTGTATGGCATCACACCAGCAACAATTGGTATTTTCTTCTGAATGAGAGGGCTAAATGAGAAGAAAATGTGCTATGCACATAGGTGTTGAGGAGATAGTTGCCATAGGAACAGTGGCTATATGCAATTGCTCATCCCTTTCCACCTGAAGCAATTAAAAGAAAAGGGTCTGGTATGGAGGCTCAAATTCACATTAGATGTAAAAGTGTGCAGCTTCTTATACTCAAGAAGGTTGCATTACCCTGTATGAGATCATAGACTGCCCAGCATGCCAGAGGAGACAAGGGAGAACACTACAGAAACAGTGTTCACCCACTGTCCAGTGATACCACCTTTTATCTTCTCTTTCTAGACATTTCAGAAAAATGAAATGTAATTATTATTTCAGAAAAGCCATTTAATTTCACTAATTTTCACAAAATCTGAACTGTTCTGCATTTATTGACTGGCATACAGAGGCAGATACTTAGCACTTCCACTGCTTCCCTTGCTATGACCACCACATACCCTGAACATCATTTGAAGCCCCTTTGAAATACCAGCACAGCTTCAGCAGATGCTAGGCAAAAATCCACCACACCTAACTTTAGGAGTCTTCAGTGAAAGCTCTGTAATCTGATCTGGCTGTCTAGGTTCCCTTTTTATTCAGTGCAGAGAAACAGGCACTTCAGAGAGCTGTCTGTCTAACTTACATGGACATCCTCCTGCAGATGACTTCTGCAATAGAACTACCCTTTTCTCTCCATTATCTGTAAAGTACACCTGGACAACTGGCCTAGGTGTACTTCTCTGCACAGTGGAAGACTATGTTTGGACACATATCCTATCCCAGATTTAGAAACTGATGCTCCAGTCTTTTTCATGGATATCCCTGCCACACTTTCCTCTGGATGGTTTCTCAGCTTCTCCATGTAACCTTCCCCACTGGAGCATCCCCAGTGCCTGGCTCTGGGTGTGGACTCATTGCCAAATGTTCTGCACAGATAATGCTGTTGCTAAGTCTGCTTTTCTGCCAGCTCTTATAATCTTCTCCATTGCCAATCGTCAAATGGAGTTTTTTAAATGCTTGAGCTGAACAGCCTTGACTCCAATTCTAACTTCACAACTCTGAAATTGTGTCAGTCTCCTAAGGTGAAATTCTCCATCTTGACACTCCTTGAAATCCACAGCAATCCTGAACAAAAACTAAAAAAGCAGAATATGCTGTTTGCACATAATAATTGCTTAGGAAGTGTGTGTTGAATTGATAATGTCTGATCAAAACCAAAACCAGTATCTCTCATGTTTTCCAAGTGTTCTGAATTCTCATGGATCCCATTGCACCCTGCCAAGCTTCTTTGAATTGCTCTCAGATGATGGCATTTGCAACAGTCCAAATCAGTAAGTCTGGGCTGTGTGAGGACTATAACTTGCTAATGAGCACGTACCTGTCCTTATGGAAGGAGTTCAGCTGAGTTCTGTGGAATTAGATTGGTCTAAATCAGAAGAAGATTGCCCCTTGTATTTGTAATAAATGTTGGCTCAGAGTACTTATCCTAATAAATGAATAGGTCAGCTCTATCCTTCTGTTTATAGAAAGATAATTTACTGATTTCCTAGCTGGCCCAGAAATCAAACTAATAGTTTAATTATTTTTCTTTTTTTTTTTTTTTTTATCTTTTAATTCTTAATTAGTTCCATTGTGATTTCAAATTTCCCCAGACACTGAAATGTTCTATATAACATCCACATAAAAGATCCCAAAGTAAATTCTCAAAAATAACTGGTGCCACAAGCATTCCTGGCACAAAATCTGGCTGCTGTTTGAGTTTATCTATTCTAAAGCACACACAGAAAAATTATATAATAGGAACTTGGGAAGAAATGCACAGTTCTCAGTAATCTGTTTTCAAAATAGTAAATTTTAATCCTTATTTGGCAAAATATTCTTCCTTCTCTTTCTTTATTTCAATTTAATAATGGGGTTTTATGATATAGGAGAGAACATTTCATTCAGAAAAAATAGTTATTAGATGAAATTATCATTATTTGGTTTTTGCATTCTTTTCCAAACTTTCAAAGTATATTTGTCTCGGCACTTTCATGACAAGGACAAAAAACGTAGAACTGCATGGGCTGTCACTTACATCTATTGAAGAACAAAGGAACCTCAGAAATTCATTCATATTTTAACTGAAATGAGAGTCACTCTGTATTAAGCACACCTTTGTTCAATGTGATTGAGCATCTTAAAGGTATAAAATGTAAACCCAAAGCCCTTCCTGCCAAAATATATCCCATCCAAGTCAGTTTTTGCCATAGTTTTCAAAACTTCTTATACCTTTGATACACATTTTCTGATAGAAGCTTAGTAGTGTTTTCTTTTTAACTCTAGCTACATTTGGTCTGAAATATGAGGGCAGAATTATTTAGAAACTTGTGTTGTAAGTGGTTTCATTTTATTTTCAAAGAATGTCAGTAGGATTTAAATTTGCAGGTCTGAAGTATATTAAGCAGCAGACACAGAACAGAAGGTGTGTCAACAGTATGCCATTGCCACAGAGAATAAACAGCATAGCATGACTGACAGTACTATAGTTATTTTTTACCATGCAAGAAAACACATTTTCTTTTAGGCCTGATTTATTTATCTGGGAAAGTTGAAGACTGAAGTAGCACTACTTCTCAGTAGAAATTTGCTTTTAATCACACTCCAATGCTGCCTTTATAATAATACCAACTAACTTTCTGCATTCCTACCTACCTCACCCATACTGTCTTAAACCATTTAATGAAGCTATGGTAGCTCAGACAGTCACTTATGATCACTCACAGACTGCCTGCATCTTCCATAACAGCAATCCCACTACTAGTTCTGCTTGTAATATGACTAGAGAAATTGCTTTTCCTACGTAGGATTGGACTTGAATATGGAAAGAATTCTTTACAATAACCTGTATGAGCAGCTTCACCTGTTGTATCACTCAGGGTCCTGATCTTACTATTTCAGTTGTTTCTTACTGACCAGAGTTTAGGCTGCAGTAGGTACCTTCTTACCATTTGCTGCCCCAGCTTCTGGGGGGCTTTGAGAAAGACCACACCAAAAATTCCTGCCAGGATGTGTCTTTTCACTCTCTATACTTCAGCAGTTTATCCTTTTAGGTCACATCCATATTATAATCAAGAATGGTGAACATAAGAGAGTCATTCAGATGGCAGGTTGTAGGTACCTACCCGTATTTAGACGTCTAAGTACAGGCATCTACATGCAAGATAGGTATCTAAGCTCTTGTAATTGCCAGTAAGTCTAGAAAGAAATTCAGCTGACCAGATGTAGAAGTTTGCTTCAGGCAGAGCTGAACAGGTCTTAAAATGTCTTTGACTGTTTTGAGCACGGGCTTGATTCAGTGTCCTGAACACAAACATCAAGTGCCAACTGAGACATGTGGGGATATCTTAAATAACCATACAGGGCTAGGCAGATGTGACACAAGATCCATAGGAATTCTCTGCCCTTCTGGACTGACAGCTGGGTGTCTCATGGAAAACCTACGTGTATCATAAATGGCATTTGACAAAAATTTGTGGCTACGTGGATTGAACCATTCAGCTCCTCTGGCTATACTAGAAGCCTTCATACTGAGTTCAGTTAGTTAGACACCTAAATCTAAATATATACTGTTTGAATTTGAGTTCCACCCAGGTAGAAATGTAACCACAGAAGAGAAAGTAGCATCAATTTACTACCTGAAAAAAAGACCCTGTTTCCTGGATGGGTTTGCAGCTGTGAGAAATCCCATGCTATTGTGATTGTGTTGATGTTCCCATGCAAGCATACTAAGCTAATTTGAATGTGGGCATAAAAACTGTTATTTTTAGCCATCTCTACCAAAATGCATCTGTTGAAAGAGTCAGATGGAGTTTCATCAAGATTTTCATCCAGTTGCTGCTGAAAGTATCATCAATAGCATTGGCAGAAACTGGATTAGACTTTGACTATACACAGTACTTTCCTTGTGGATGTTGATATGACACAAAAATTCAATTCCTTTGGTTTGTATGTTTATATGGTACCACTGTCACACATCTGATATTAGCCTTCCTGCCATACTATGAATTATATTACTATTCCTATTTTGTGGAAGGAGAGTTGAAATACAGAGGGATATGATAGCTTTCTCAACCATTTATGTAATTTTCTTATCCTAAAACAACAGCTATTCTTAAGAACATGGATTAGTCATTAGGTTGGAGGAAGTTTTGCAGCGCTTTAAGAGTGCATAAAAAGTTATAGTGCAAATTCCTCCTGCTTATTCTAATAAGAACTCAGTTCTATCAGGTTCAGTGCATGCAACTGAATATGATAAGCTGCAATTTTAAAAGTGTACTTGGGAGAAGCATGGGCTCTTAGCTAGTGAAAATGTAGATACGAGGATAGTCAAGATGGAGTCTCAGGGTCTGCAGTATTAGTTTTATTGCTCTTAATAGGCATTCCAATATCAGGATAATTGAATAAGTGGATAAAAGAAGCTTTGTAATTTTAGCTATGAATTTTAAACTATGCAAGAGCTTAGAGTCAGGAGAGGCATATGAAAATAGCAAAAGAAAGCAAATAACTACACTGTTATTGGCTAAAAATGGTATGATTGCAGGAAGTTTAAATACACAGTGATAAATGGAAGTATCTAAGATGGTAAAACAGATTACAAAGGCAAATTCAGCTTGTGTCCTGATAGGAATCTAGCAAACAAGTACAATATTTTTTCCAAAAATACTGGATTTAATTTAGCTCACTGCAAGCTTGATACAGATCTCAATCATTACTTTGACTTAAAACAGTGTCCTTTAACTTCACTGGGCTTTGGACCAAATCCTCTGTGGACAAAACAACTCTTTTAATAAGGCAAAACTCAGGAAGAAGCAGTGGTTTTTCAATAGAACTAAATGATAATTTGGAAAAAAAACGGTCTGTCTCCCAGATGCATAAGCCCTTCTTCAGGTCTGCAATGCAAGCAACAAAGTAAGTACTTGATAATGTAATTCAGAAGATTTGGGAGAAAATGTGTCTGTAGCATAGGGAAGATGTTAGCAATGGAGCTAACACTGATGCTGTAAACCCAGTTTCTTTTGATTTTATACTGAAACATCCGGTTACTGATGAAAGAATACATTTCACAAAACAACTATTACAACTATGACTTCTCATTCACTTTTCTCCTTAGTGGAGACACACTTCAATGGTACAGTCAGCCTTCAGAAGAAAGTTCTGCTGGGCACTGTAAGGTGCATACTGATTGCAGACATTGGTTTTATGACACAGGATATACTCCAACACCTCCAGTCATCCTTTTGGTGTTCAGTGGCCAGTAATTACCTGGATGTCTCTTTGGTCTTGTTGGAGATAACCATATGATATCTCTCTCCACACTAACATCTCCTACTGCTCCAATGCCAACAACCACTGTTTCTTTCAAATTGTCTGCTTAACACAATTTAAATTCAGACCAGTTTTAAATTCTACTATTGCTTAGAAATTGTTGTTTCTGTTTAAGAATCTGCATGCCCAAAGCCTTGACTGTTTCTTCTACCCATAGAAGTTGCTCTTAAAAAAGATACTATCTTCCTCTAAAATCGTGGCTGCAGTCAGTCATCCACTGCAGCATAGTGAATAAAGAAAGATAAAGAAAAATGAGTAAAAGTTCTTTCCAGTCCTGTCCATTATTCTAGGATAATACCAGATTTTCTGATCAGTAAAGGTTATATGTTATTTGCATTTTCAAAACCTGCCGTTACAATACAAAGCTATTATTTTGTTCTGTAAGTAAGAGTACAGCTGTTCTTTATAAAATGAAAGCTAGGACAACAGAGCAATGGTCTGCAATAGATGCACAATCCTTCAATCCCTTGAAGAGAACTTGTATATTTTTTTGTCTTTCCTATTGTTTCAAACAAAGCAGCTTTCTACCTAAATGGTTACCAGTGTGGCTATAAATCACATCTTGCCATTCATAAATAATGAAGATTATACCCCAATAGATCATAAACTTTAATTAGGAAGAATGTCATAATAGGACTAGAAAGCTTTGGTGGTTTAGTTGGCATTTCAAATAACAATTGCTCATGTCCTCCTGAAAGTCATACTTTAGTGGACTTTGTTAAGCTGCTGGTACATTTTAAGAAAGCAGTTTGATTCTTTAATTGGCTTCTGTAGCTATTTTCTCTCCCTAACATGAAGAGTTTAGCTTTCTGTAAACAGTCCTAAAGTGGTATACTCAGGGCATAAAATAACGCTTGTCTCTTGTCATTTTCTTCCTCTGACAGCCACATCTGGAAAAGGCACAAAGTGGAAACATTCTGGTTATAATCATTCCCATTTAGGCAGAAGGGAGGGTAGAAATTCTGACAGGGATATAAACATTACTATTTTTATATCTAGCATGACTCTTTTACCATCAGAAAACAAGGAATGGATGTCACAACTTTCAGAAAACTAATTTGTTTTCTGTTTCTGTTTCTATTTTAAGATTTACACTATAGATTTCAAGTGAGGTAGAATGAAACAGTTCAGGAAGGTGGATAGCTGTAACCTGAAATTTCTCCTCACTTAAGTGCAAATTCAAAAACAATATTTAAGCTTTGGAATGTTTCTATTATATTTCCTATTTAAATAAAGAAAAGACAGAGGCACTTACTTTCTTGCATAGTTCACTAAAGACAAAGAAGATACAGATATTGTGATCTTTCATGGAAACT
The DNA here is from genome assembly GCF_000699105.1 of Pygoscelis adeliae. Classification (NCBI taxonomy): domain Eukaryota; kingdom Metazoa; phylum Chordata; class Aves; order Sphenisciformes; family Spheniscidae; genus Pygoscelis; species Pygoscelis adeliae. The sequence continues at coordinate 796,842 of NW_008824282.1, read as the reverse complement.
TTGCATTGTTCCTTATTTTGTTGTTTTAATCTAAAATCAAAATTATGTTAATTGAAGGCATATGGCAGTTCTTTGTACACAAAAACATAACAGACTAGGAACAAAATTATTTGATATCTTGCAGTTAAAAAAAGCTTTCTTACAAGATTTGTGGCTGTTTTACAGACTTAATGGATTTTGTTCTTTCTGGTACCTTGGAAAAGCATTTGAAATTTCTGATGAACTCCAGAACTGAATTTGACCACGATTCTTTGAAGTCACCCCCAGCAGTTGAACTCAGTTACAGAATACTGGTCTATCCACATCTGTTATGCAGAATCTGTCCCTCCTCATGCAATGCCATTGAAAACAGGGAGCAGAGTAGAGCATGTATATATTAGCATCCACGGAGCAGAAGAAAACCTCTAAGACAATTGGTAGTTTGTGTAATTTAAAGTGGAACTTTTAGACTAGCTAACAATTGGCATTTGCATATAGACCACTTCAGGAAAGGAGAAGGCAGGCAGTTGTGTGTAAACCAGCTCAGGGAACAGACAGAAACAGCTCTTAAGAAAGATGACTGTAACTCAAAATGCAATCAGGCCATTTATATATTAAAAAAATAAACCCGCCTTGGTCTTTCCATATGAATCATGCATACCTACCATATTTAAGTCGGTAGATTCATATTGAAGACTTCTTTGTGAGAGGTAGGATAAACAGAGATAGCAAACCTTTTCCCTTTCCTCTATGAAGTCATACTGACCAAGAGAAGCATCAGTTAGTCATGGAAATATAGTCATAGGCCTGCTCATGCATACCAACATGAGCGCTAAGAGGCAACAAAGGGTGGAAAATATTAATCAACCCATTAAAAATAAATAAAGAAGTACTTATCATAACCTTCAGAACTATACCAGGAGCTGCTACTCTGAAATAAAAACTGTACCGCATGCCCTCTCTGTCTCTTTCTTATTCTGCAGACTTTAGGAAATACTTCTTGCCTTGTTACTAAGGCCAAACTAGGCAAATTCAATCATAGCTTCTTTTTGCCAGTTTTTACAAATACACAGATAAGATTCTAGATAAAAATAAGAAGGACCAGAAAAAGTAATATTAAGATGTATAGATTTGCTGATACTGTATAATACCACTTTACTTACAAAAGATTATTTTTAACTAAACATTTAAAAGAATACCTTTTTCTGAAACTTTATTGAACTAAGAGATTGATCTCATTCTCAGTGAAGTCAAGACCTTTTGCCCCTGGGGTTAGGACTTTGTATGGACTGGGATTTGCCTTAACTCTTTAGTCAAATTATTTAATTACTAAACAGAATGTTTTGGTAACCAAAAGTGAGTATGTGGCGTATTCATCGGCATCAAGTTATATAGTATATTAATAATTTTAATTATTAATATAATTTACTATTAGCTACCACAAGCACATTTCTCTAGCTGTAGAAAGGTGTTTAGTCTTCAAGGCTTCTCTGATGATGAGAGAAACAAGAAAATCAAAGAAGTAAATTCCCTGTTGGTTTGTTCAGTTCAAGTACAATTTGCAGTGAATTTGACCTTGGTGACTGAATAAGCAAAAGGAAGAATTTTTAAAGAATAGTTGATGGTATGATATTTCTGATATCAAAGAACTTATAGTAAAGTTAATGTATGGTCTAGACTTCAAAGTTTTTCTGGCATATTGAGCTGGCTGGAGAATAACAAAATCATACCATGGAGACAGAAAAATATGCCAGCAAAGCCCCAAGCAGAGATGCGGCTAGAGCCATATAAGCAAGCTTTAGCAGCTTCCAGTACAGTGTTTCCCAGGCTCAGTAAAGCTGCCATGACAGAAACCTGCCAGTACAGACTGTACCTCTGCTACAAGACTTTCTTCAGACCTTGAGAAAACCTGATGGCTGAAGACCTTAAGCCTAGACCAGTAGGGGCACACATGCCTACTCCTGAAATGAAATTCAGAAGGCTGAGCTAGGCATTATCTGTATTACATGAGATGATGATTTAAAAAGGGTCCAGAAGAGGCAACAGTTTGAAAGAGCCTTAGGTTAGCACGTTGACACTACAGCTGCCTATGGTTAACCATAGGAAACAAGGGTCTGTCTGAATTTTCTGTCTGATGTGCAGAATGGAGGATGGAGTTACCTCTACTTACTGGCGAAAACAACTGTTTGTAATCTTCCTTTCAAAGACCTGTCCTGGTAAGGGAAAGACACAACATCTTTGGAAAGGATAGGCATTAGGGGAGCACAGCCTCCTTATGCTGGCCCACAAACGCAGCCTCTGCAATATCATGCAGCAGCACAGAGGATTGTGGCGCTGCCTTAACACTTGCACATTGGAAGAGGATGCGGGTAAAGCCACTTTCTTTCAGTTGCAGTACTAAGGATAGAAAGCTGCTGGCATCACTAAAAGAAGAAAGGTTTTCTTACACAGTAAGAAAAGTCATGTAAGGTTTATACATATGATCCAGCTGTCATCTGAAATGGTAGGTTCCTAGAACAACAGATATCTAAACCCAAATGTTTTAAACATAGTAACTGATTTTTTATCCAGAGGGAATAAACAGAGGGAAACAAAAGGATGAAAATCGCCTGAAGCCTAAGGAAACAATTCCCTGGAAGCCATCCTGCCCAAACACAATAGAGGATAGTAATCTGCTGGGAAAAACTCAAACCGAGGTTTCAATGCCTCAGTTTGAGTTTTGAATGTCTCATCAGCTGGCTGATGGCATTAGAAGTCCCCTTCAACAGTCACTGTTGGCACTTAAGAATGAGACAAATAATAGTCTGGCAATTGCCTTGAATGCTAGACCTGTATCAGGACATTACCAGAACTGTGCCAGAAACATTCAGAGTCTCTCTTGTGTTTGTTTTCACAGCACCTTCTTGCATGAAAAGATGCTGTTTCATAGTCTGTTAATTAATTATTGTGATATAAGTGCTCAAGCCTCACTGCCCAAGTCACAGGCGGCAAAGGAGGGGACTGGGAGAATGAAGAGCTGCCCACTGTGGGAGAAGATCAGGTTCAAGACCATCTAAGGCACCTGAAGGTGCACAACTCCATGGGACCAGATGAGATCAATCCGTGGATCCTGAAGGAACTGGTGGATGAAGTTGCGAAGCCACTATCCATCATATTCAAGAAGTCGTGGCAGTCTGGTGAAGTTCCCACTGACTGGAAAAGCAGAAACATAACTCCCATTTTTGAAAAGGGAAAAAAGGAAGACCTGGGGAACTACAGGCCAGTCACTCTCACCTCTGTGCCTGGGAAGATCATGGAACAGATCCTTCTGGAAGCTATGCTAAGGCACATGGAGGACAGGGAGGTGATTCGAGACAGCCAGCATGGCTTCACCAAGGGCAAGTCCTGTCTGACCAACCTGGTGGCCTTCTATGATGGAGTGACTACATCAGTGGACACGGGAAGGGCTACAGATGTTGTTTATCTGGACCTCTGTAAGGCCTTTGACACGGTCCCCCACAACATCCCTCTCTCTAAACTGGAGAGGTATGGATTTGATGGGTGGACCGTCCGGTGGGTGAGGAATTGGTTAGATGGTCGCATCCAGAGGGTAGTGGTCAACGGCTCAATGTCCAGATGGAGGTTGGTGACGAATGGCGTCCCGCAGGGGTCCGTATTGGGACCGGTACTGTTCAAGATCTTCATCGATGACATAGACAGTGGGATCGAGTGCACCCTCAGCAAGTTTGCAGATGACCCCAAGCTGAGTGGTGCGGTCAACATGCCTGA
>NW_008824282.1:791506-792627 GCF_000699105.1 Pygoscelis adeliae | reverse complement strand
TTATTGCAGCCTATCAGTCCTTAAAGGGGGCTTATAAAAAAGATGGCGGCAAACTTTTTAGCAGGGCCTGTTGCGACAGGACAGGGGGGAATGGCTTTAAACTAAAGGGGGGTAGATTCAGACTAGATATAAGGAAGAAATTTTTTATGCTGAGGGTGGTGAAACACTGGCACAGGTTGCCCAGAGAGGTGGTGGATGCCCCATCCCTGGAAACATTCCAGGTCAGGTTGGACGGAGCCCTGAGCAACCTGATCTAGTTGAAGATGTCCCTGCCCATGGCAGGGGGGTTGGACTAGATGACCTTTAGAGGTCCCTTCCAACCCAAACTATTCTACAATTTTATGATCTATATTTCAGAATAAGGTGGCTGAATTTATAATTCTGAGTTTTGTACCCATTAGTCAAAGCTTTCATTGCTGTTATTTTCTCTCTCCCCTTCAAATTCTTTTAATCTTTTCATCCCTAGAGAAAGGACAATCTCTTCATGGACATTAATCAGCTGTACCAGTGATACTGCTCTAACAGCAGGTTTACAGTAGTCACGAATGTGGAAAAATAACAACCTGTAACAAGGCCTGAAAAACCACGATGCACATGAATCCATGCCAACAAAAGGGGTTAGCTCATGTTATTCATGGATGAGACACATCCTTGCCACCTGAAAATGTCCTTTAGAGAATATAATATTGCATGTCACTGTATTGCACCACTGTATAAACCCAGATTTTGCCATGTTTACTCAAGTGAAGTGGTAGCTAAATCCTCAAATAGTGTGGAGAAGAAATTCCGCTAATCATGACTAAAATGAGCAGAATTCAGTTCCTTGGATTTTATTTCTTTGGAGTAGTATCTGCACTGTCTTCTGAGCTTTGTACAATGACTGCACCTTTGACTGCTTGAGGATGGCACAACTATTAATTTTAGGCATTCTTGTGAGTGGACAATTTGGATTTGTATACTGTTCCCAAATCAGAGTTTGGCAACCCAGCAGTGCAAATGAAGGTCAATAATGACAACAGAGTAACATTCCCAAGCAAAAAAGGTTAACATCAGTACAACTGGAGTGATCCAGACCAAAAGGCCCCCTATCCAGTAGCTTATCTCTGACAGTAACCAGTAAC
>NW_008824282.1:759941-791492 GCF_000699105.1 Pygoscelis adeliae | reverse complement strand
AAGAGTTTTATAAAGAGGTGAAGTGTTAAAAGGGTTCTTCAGTGATACACCTCATCTGCTGCTGGCAATTGGGAGTTCATGGCCTTTCTGAGCCAGGATTTGCATCTGAACCACTGAATTCATCTAATGTCTGGTTGGTGGGAAGAATTACTAATGTATTTTTGGGAACTGCTTGTACATTAGGATAGTACCATCATATTGCTGTATGGAAAGCTATGCCAAATGTGCCATATCTTTAGTCTCCTTTTACACAACTTTTAGGATGTTTTGTGATTCATTCACTTGAAGCATTTCATCAAAAATGAGGTGCTTACAGAAAATCTTCATAATAGCCATCCAAACCCTCGCTTGAATTCTAGACACCTTCAAAACTGTACAGTATTTTTTCAAGCTTAAGTGGAAAACAAATTGAAAGTATTGTCTGAAAACACGTGTAAATATCAAGGGTTGAAAAGTAACTAAAGGGATTGTTAGAACCAGATACTTCTTCACAGTAGAACTGCAAAAGAGAGAGTGAATTGTAATCCAAATCTTAAGGGAAACAAATCTACTAAGAAAGCAGCAGTAATTTGAAGGTGTACTTACGGTTCTGTTAGATATTGACAAATAAGAGTTGACATATCAGGCAATATTTTCTTTTTTCATGTTTTCCTTCATGCAAAACCAAAATATGCGGAGCTTGAAAACTGCACTCTAAAAAAGGTGTATATATATTTCTTGCAAGTTTGTTCTATTTAAAATTAATCTCTGGATGAAAGTAAGCAAAGAATAAGAACCCTTACTAGGAAAATGCGTGGTGTTTAATTTCTTTTTTCCCCAGTGTTTTCATGGTGACTGTCTGTTATCAGTATGATTGCAAAGGCTATCCCAGGTTTTCATGTCCTTTCTTTGCTCCCCATGGAGACTTGGATGGATTCACTCCACCCAAAACAAACTTGTTCCTCCACCCATCAGAGATAACTTTTGTAATTGTACAAGCACCAGAGTGTAAATCCTGTTCTGATAAATTTGAAATGTCAATTCTGTGAATGAAGCTTCACAGTATGTTCTTTTGAGCAGTTATAAACAAGATACAAATATTGTATCTGACATAACAAAATCTGTACCTCATTCACAGCTTTCGCAAGGGAAATAAAACGTTCACATCGTTACACAGCGGACTTCTTGGAATTGCAGTTGGAGATGATGATTATGGGGAAATTAAGACTTATAAATGCTTTATTGTTTTGATGGAAATCAGCCAAGAAGGCAGATAAAAGACTTAAGAATAGCTAGCTAGGAAACAAATCAGAGACCTAAATGACCCTACTGGAAAAATAAATTCTAGAACTTAACATCTGGTTCTTGCAGTTGTCAACTCACTCAGCAAATGGTCAGACTGATTAGCTGCTTGTCAGCAGAATATAGGGAAGGGAGTAAAGACCACACTGTATCAAGAGTAGCAGGCAGTGCCAAGTGAATGCTCATAATCTACAGTGATATTGCTATAGGTAGCAGACAGCAGTGTCTAGATAAAGTCTAAATTTTAAAGTTTGTGCCTGTGCTTCAGTGTGGCCCCTCTTGCTGGTACAGCCATATATACAATAAATAGTGATGAGCTGGTTGTTAAGGAAATGGATATGGAATCTTAAGTGTCATAAGAAACATTCGGTACCAAATTACCTTGGACTTTGTTGCAAACTTTAAACTGAGGCCAGGTTTATTCAGGTCATGAACTGTTCTTCCAAAAGTTTCCAGTCAGCTTTGACTGATTTACAGTCACTGTCTTACTGACTTAGCTCAAAACCACATTTTGATTCAAAAATGCAATCAAGCCAATGACTTTGAAGAAGATTTCTGCTTGAAACAAAACTTCAGAATGAAGGATTTGGGAAGCCCTCTCAAAATGAAAGAGAAATACCTTCACCTGCATGGCCTGAATGTGCAAAAAGACTAGCACTTTACATAGGCTGTATTTACACCATGCAACAAAAGGAGGTTTAGGGAATTACTATACATGAGGAACCTGAGACAATAAACCCACTCAGTGCAGCTTAACACAGTACAAATCCAGGGATATCAACCAGCTTGGGTCTTACCAGTCCTTGCAAGGTGTGCAGCATGTGTTGTATCAGGGACACACTGTTTGGCTGCTTCCAGACCCCAGCTGTCCTGCCCTAAATCAGTACAGGTGTCTATCCTGGCAAAGTCCTGAGTCCTTACCGGGACAGGAGCCACAAGGCTTGCCTCTGAACCACAAGTTACATGTGTTAATACTACTGGTGACCCTGCAATTACTCAGCATTGGACAGTTATTTTCGATACTAACCAAAGAGTCAAGAACACAAAAACTGTTTCTTTGTTATTTAAGGAAGAGTAAGTGGCGTTCAAGTGTTTTTGCTTTGTTACATGAAGTACGCTAGCGTGTTTGAAGCTTTTGTCGCCACTAGTCTGCCCTTTGTCCAGGTTGGCAAATCTAACAGTAAACAACAGGTCTACCTGGAGGATCACAGTCTTCTTGCATTATTAGTCATTCCCACCTTTAAGCACTTCATCATATTTTGCTTGCAGAGAGGTGTTGCTCCAGTGTAGAAACTGGGCACTGGTAGGGGTCTTTTGTAACATTCTCATTTGTGAAAAGCAGTCTTCTTACCTAGATGCTCAGCAGCAAATTAGTGTACCAGTTTTTGATCATGCAGTGATTAACGTGAACGAGAGACAGGGTGCTAAGACACACACACAGACACACACAAATACACAGAAATTTAACTGTTACTCTGTCAAGCTTCTTGATAATGAAACATTTTGAAAGGTGTACCTCCAAACATCCTCCATTAAAGGCCAGGGAGACATGCCAAAAAATGCAGACCTTCCTTGGGACAGTAGTAAGAGAGAGCTAGGACTGCTTTTTTTTCTGTCCAGCTTACTTTCTGTGAACCATATTGAATGCCACCCAGGCATTTCCATAGAGCTGCATTTACTTACACCAGATTTGAATGTGATGGTTGACTTATAAAGCTAATCTGTTTGTAGCATTCCTTTTTACAAACATAGCTACATTTAATTATTTGCATTTTTTTTATTCGTAATCATGTGGCTCCACAATAGCTCCATCAGTTCAAGATGCCTCGACATAAACTACACAAAACTCTTCAGGCTAAATCCTGATTTATACAATCCAATGGAATTTTATAGTTCTAATGGGAGGTAGACTATGGCTCCAAATTTATTTTAGAAGCTCACAGATTCAATCTTTATCTTGTCACCTCCTACAGTCCCTAAAATAATCCTTCTTTCTTCAATAGAAACATGTGCTACTGCACATTTTAACTGTAAAGGTCACTGGACCGTGCTCAGAAACCCAGCATTTATACATCACCCTAGGTTACAACAGCAGCAGTTGATTATCAGGAAGCATTTCAGAGTGGAATTTAAGTGACTTGCATTTTTAAGACCAGCACAGGGACCATAAAATGGCACTTTGGGATATCTGAGCTTGAGTATCAAGTATTCAAGTACAACTTCATGTTCATTCATTGTGATTACTGAATTTGATAAATCATTTACTTGGATGGAATACATGAAACCTTCTCATTTTCTGGGACTATTTCACAGCTTGAGCTGGCAATGAAAATGGAAAAAGGTTGATCTAAAGAAACACTGTCTTGTTTCAGGGTCTTGCACTCTTGCCATTAAAATTCTTTTGTAAAACAAAAGCATACCATTTCATTAAACAAAATAACTACATAGGCTTCTCCATATGTTATTTTCTTTCAAGGTCGATGCATGTAAGAAATCTGTATTGCATTAAATAGGAAGTGAATGTAAATATGACATATGGAAATCTTCCAGATGATTGAACTGTAAAATATGATTTAATGCTGCAGAATATTTCTCCTCTCTCTTAGCTAACAGCATGCATTTTGATATAGAGACAATACAAAACTTTTCATGTGTTTATTTTAAAGAGATTTAACCAGTACTTTTAGCAGAAAAATCTCATCCTATTTCTGAATTTCTGTATTGGGGTTTTCACTAAAATAAAAAGAAAAATAATGACTTTAACATGAGGTCTAACTCTGATCTTATTCAATCTATGTAAATCAAAATCAACTCAACTGAAGTAAATGAAATTCAACTGATGATACAGAAGTTATGAGGTTAGGGTCAGTTCCGTTGACTTCAGTACAGTTACCTCTGACCTGCCTCAGTGTGAGATCAGATTCAATCCAATATGGATAGACTTGCACATTCAGTTTAACTCAGGAATGGGCTTGAGACACAAAGTTTAAATCCACAACCACACTTCCAGAAAGGTAGGGTGTTCAGTACAATGATTTGGGGCTTGACAGTAAGAAAAATAGGAACCAGCTACAAGTTCAGGGTACTTGTATATAGTTAAATTTCTAATGAATTTATTTTAAAACCAAGTGTCTGCAATCAGCACCCCTGTTTTTATTGTTGGGACCTAACTGCATGTCTCTGGATTTCTACTGTATGAGAAACTAATACATAAAGTAGAGCATATCCTTTAGGTGTGAGCAAAATTATCTGCTGTTGCAGAAGAAATACAGAACTCTGGACTCAATTCTTGGCAGGTAAAAGCCTTTTGATTCATCTTGATACCAAAATCTAATGTTGACATTAAAGAAGGGTAAGATGAATTAAGTTTGGTACTCTAACTCTTCTGAGTGTTCAGCATGAGGGAACCTAACAAAGCTGACTGAAGTGGTGAAGGGATTTGGTGGTACAGAGGTTTGAACTGGTCACATGCAGACAGGTTTCTGTATTTCTATAACCCTTGAACTGTCCCCATTCCTACAACTACCTCCAAATTGCACTGTTTTTTGAAGTTTAGAACCATTTCAATAAGTCTTTTCCACTTTTGGTTTCTGGTTGCATCTAAAGCGCCAAATGTCTTGAGGAAGGCTGGTCTCCTCTCAATTTATTCAAGATGTTTGAATACATCTTAAATCCATGTGGAAACCCAACCTAAATATAAAGCCTTTGGAGATTTGCACCTCATTACACCCCTACAGGTTCCAAAAAAACAGTACCAACCCACCTACCAAAGTTGTGAACACGTCTACCTCATGTTGCACGCTTGTTATGTCAAACCAGGGAGCAAGTTGTTAGTAAAGATCACATTGTCAGTAGAGCATTATGGACACCTACATAAGAATGTATATTCTTCTTTTGTTCGATTTCTTATTTTTAGAGCATATCAGCAAAATCAGGAGGGAGCCATTACTTGTAATTTCCTTGCAGTATTGGTGTAAAGGATTCTTGCCTGAATCATGCAGAAGGAAAAGGACAAAACAGCACATCTGCCTTTTTAGCCTCACCCAAGAATAGCTGGACACTGAAGTGAATTCAGACCTTTTCTGTCCTCTCATTCTCATGTGAAGTGAATTTCCAAACAGAGGAAATTAAGAACAAAGTGGAGGCCAGGTGGCGGTCTGGTCATGACCATATAATCATAGTAAGGCAGTCTAGGGAGCGTGCTGCAATCTTCAAGAGGCAGTGCAGTGCAACATAAACATGGCATTTTCCCTGGAGACTCTTCCTTAATGTGTTGGAATGGCAGGAAGGTTCTGAAACCCATTAAGACTTAGACTGGTGAGAGTTTAAATTCGTGGAAATCCACATAGCTGGAGAGATGAAAGAGCTAAATCCAGACAAAAAGCTGCCTACAGGATAGGAGTTGAGTGACAGGCCAGCAACCTATCCCTTAAAAAAATAGTAATATGATAAGGCTGCCATTCTGACAAACAGCATGATAGATACAGATGGCAGAGTTTTGTTCAAAGTCTCTAGGCAATATTTGATGATACAGAAAAACTTAGAGTGTATACAATAACTATAGACTTAGCTTGGTGTGTTTTTTTAAGTTTGCTTACTTTCATATTGTAGCTGTAGGATGTATAATTTGAGATATAAAATAAATAGGTGATTAAGATGTCATATTAGTTTTACTTGTTTTTTTTAAAGCTTCCATATAAAAGATTTATAGATAGAACAAAATGCAAAAAGAATGTATTATTCCAACTGAGGTCTTCACTGAAAATAGATTGTTTGCATCTGCTGTGCTGCCTGATACTTCATAGAATGGCAGATCACTGAGAAGATCAAGAGGCAGCAAGCAATCCCAACAGGAACTCCAGACGTGTGATAGAAGGGCCCTCTGAGATCATCTCACCCTGGTGCAATTATCTCCTGTTGCTAGACAAATGCTGAAGTGCATTCAAGTCGCTATCAAAACGAAATGTCAAGAAAAAGCCAAGATGTTTATTTTCAAAGCTGGAGAGACTGCCCCAGGAAAGCAACCCTGTGAATGACCCTGTTCTTCCTGACTGCATCAGATGACAGATGTAGGTGTAGGGTCATGTCATCTGATAGGCACCAGAGCAGGAGGGTGACATTTCTCCATCATGAAATGGGATGCATAGAAGTTAACTATTTAAAAAATCGTCTGTATCTATTAAGATTCTGATAATACTTATGATTTTAAAAAGGCTCCTGGGAGTTTAAGATGCCTAGTGAATGTGAAACCAAATTGTTGAGGGGAGCCCCAAAGGGCATGTCTCCATTGAGCCTTGGCTCTAGGCTCCTGAGACAGAACCACATCAGCTTGGTCAATCCATATGGGACATGATGGTCTTTTGAGAGACAGCAGCTGAAAGTTATGAGCACCATCCCTGCATAGTGGTGCTGTCAGCAGCCTGCATCTCAGCAGGACTTTTCCCTCAACTTGCTCTGCACTGATTATGCTTCTCTTCAGGATCCGAGGGACAGGAAATGATTCTCTCTCCTGTCAGAGGGGTAAGTTACAGGTAACTTGTTTTTGTTGATCTCTTTTGGTTTATACAATCAAAATCAGGATCACACAATACTGCTTTTCATGAGAAAGGCTTTGGGTTTTGGGGGTTTTTTTTAGTTTTATTTTAATGAAATAGAAAGTTTTATTTCGAAGTTTTCCACTGTGAACTATCCTGAAGTCAACACAAAACTGAAAATGGTTGTTAAGAGTTTAAGTTGTTTATTCCCTTTTTGGACTTTTATTAGAGGGAGGTTCATGGCGATGATTTTTCATCAGTATTCAAACAGAGGAGAGTGAACAGCGTTTGGATGTGGGGTGGGGGGAAAATATGTCCTTATAACTTGCATGAGGCACCAAGGAAAGAAGCCCAGGCTCCAGGCATGCATTTATCATCCATTCAGCCTCTGCAGCACCTGACTGGCAGAAATCCATGACATTTCCAGAGCAAACCTATAGAACTGAGAATTCGGCTGAACAAATTCTTGTGTCACATTTTGGTTTAACTCTTTCAAAGCACCTCCACAGTTTAACTTGAAAGAAAAAAAAAAAGTTTGCTTGTTTTTCCACTGTGTTCTGTTATCATTTCCTAGTAACACAGCTGGAGAAAACCAACTTTTCTGGGATGATGGAATTAGTATTGAGAAACAGAACCGATTGGCTTTAGATCACTGAGTTGAACTGGAAAGGGGCAAAGCATGTCAAGATGTAGTGGTTGTTCCAGGCTGCATATAGAATGAATTAGTAGCTTCAATTTTATTCTCAGTTGCATAAAGATAAAAAATACCACTACCATGACTTAAGCGTTTGTTGGCAACCCCAGCAGAACAAGATAGGTCAAGCTTGAAAGCAAATGGGTGGGGTGGGGGAAATTCCTTCTCAATCCTACAGGTGCACTATCTAAGTCAGTGTTGGAGCACATGGAGGAGGCAATATGAGGAGGTTTGTGCTGCCAGAACACCAGCTGGATCTCCTTTGAGCTTAACCAAAAGACCTGGATACACGAATTCAGGTTGGAATGGCCCTAAAACACTTCATTCAAAGATAACAGGTCTCCAGTATCTGTCACCAGAACTCGAGTCTTCCCAGGCCTCCACTGGGTCCTTGCTTAATACGGCATTGCAGTTGGAGTATTTTCTTTCATGCACCAATAAGTCAGCTGACAATATTTAAAATATTTCAATTCTCTCATGCTTTCTGGGATGAAGATTATGTTAAATGGATGCTTCTCAATTTTTTTTTCATTCTGCTTAGCTCCAGAGTTTGAAAGTTTTATCCTATTTGCAAGTCTATCCCCTTCATCCCCATCAAGAAAATCTTGATAAGTTAAAATAGAATGGACTGCAAGTGGAGTAATCCTGTCTAGCCCCAGAGTACAACAGACCGCTAAGCACGGTGCACTTTAACTGTGTTTGACAAAAGGAATGCTTTTAGCACATTTCTATCAGTGCCTGTTTTTTATTTGCTCATTTGTGAAGTTGCTGATATTAAGTACATCTTAAGGCAAACATTCACTGCGCGCTGATGAAAAACTTGGGACACTTTGCATTTGATCGTGATAAAGTAATTGCTGTCTTCCACAAAGTACAAAACATATTTATTTTAGCGAAGGTTGCCTAGGAATTAACATTATTTATCTTACAGTACAATGAAGAACAAGCTTCATTAGGCTACATAAAAGAAAAATCCATGTAAAAAGATTTGCATGTGACATTAGGAAATCTCTGAATCATTTCTATCAACGCTATCAAGACAGAAAGGTAAATACTGAATGTTTTTCATGTGAAAAGCCTACAATTACACTTTGCATCTTAAGAAATTACTGCTTCATTTTAAAACAAGTGGTCATCTAATATTTATAGTAAAATGTTTGAATTTTAGTTATTAAAATGAAGGGGAGAGAATTGCAGTGAACAACTCACTAGCTGAATTTTATATTTTATTTTGTATTTTACAGATTGTTGTTAACACAGTGCTATTTCCAGGAATGTATCCACTCAAAATCATACCAAAATCGTGAAACTATGCTAATTCAAAAATATTTTGAACACAAGGGAATTTTTTCAATGAGGGCAGTATAGGAAGTATTAAATATTAATATATGAGTGTTCACATACCTATATCTATAAATAACTATCATAAAAGTATACTTAAGCACACTTTAAGTCTCGTGTGTTTGCTTCTGTTTAAATGAACTTTACTTAGGATGTCATTTAAGGTCCAATTCTTGATTTAACATACATTAGGAATTAATTTTCCTTAAATATTTTGTAGTATTTGCTCTAAGTGTGCTGTCTTACTTATTATTCCTGAAAATATGCTTCCTTGAGAGAAAAGTCACAGAAGAAATAAAGAAATACAAACCGATTGTTTGATTTAGTTCAAAATTTGGAGCAAATGTTCCTTTTTTAAAAAAAAAAGAGATGGTTTTACCCAACTAATTGAAAAGGTGTCTTTGACTGACATATTTTATCCAATCCTACTTATTTAAGAAAATAAAGGTGCTTCATAATTTTCCAGCATTAGAGTGCTTGCCAAGTTTTTCTTGGCTAAGACTATGGATAATTATTTTTCAACTACGTGCATTTTAGCACTTAAACCACAATATTTACCTACATAACAACTACAGAGAGCGCAAGTTTCCTCAAATCAGTGTGGCCCAGGCTTTTTTGTGATTAAAAGCCATAATGATAAGAAACCAATATACGTGATAGCTGTTTCAATCAAATGTAAAGATTTTCAGATCTGTTGTGAGCACAGAGTTATGCTTTAATGTCGTTTACACTGGTGTTACCAAGCTCAGAACCCAGCCCAGAACGTTTCTTTAATTCTTGACATTTTAACAAGTTGCCAATAAACCTGACAATTAGTGCTATTAACAGCCTATATTTTACAGTGAAGTATGTTTTTGTCCTCTAGGAAACGAACAGAGACTGACTCATTTTTCATAGATCACTGAATGGCTTTGTGCAGCCTAATACAAGCTATACCAGCAGCCTGAAGTTCAGAGCCTTTCCATCACTGAATCCTGAAGGATGAACAAGAGGACTGCTTTTAATGACTGTGTCTACATGCTGGATCCAGGCTATGCATGATCTTCCCATCTTCATGGTACCTACACATATAGAGGAGGAGGCGAATATCCACCTTTCTAAGGAAGAGGTACTGGCTAGTTCCCAGCAGCTCTCAAGTATTTAGATTAAGTAGTCTCCCATAGGACTGCTTCAATAAGGCACAAGACTCTTATTTGATGTTTGCATCAGTTGGTTTATTTGAAAACCACTGATCCATCTTTTCATAGCCTATGTCCCAGGAATGCGTTCAAGTGAGATTTCAAACATTGATTTTTTTTCTGTTATTAGTCCTTGCAGCTCTAAATAACGAAGGCCAAAAAAAAAACCCATCAAACTTTCCAAAGTTTCTGCTCCTCTACCTCATCTAGCTGTAGGGGTAAATGTTGAAATGCACTGGCATTCAGTTACTAAACTGAAGACACCCAGGTGGAATGAGCTGTTTCAAAAACAACTAAATTTTATTTAATTTTAAGGTGGATGTTAATCTCCTGCACCCACCCCAAATGGTGAATTGAGTGGGAGAAGCTGTGATATGTGAAGAGGACAGTCTGGAGTGATTCTTGATTGAGTCATGGCTAAAGGGCAAATAATTGTGTTTGTATAATGTTTGTTGCTATAAAAAGCAACACTGATATTGATGGGTGGAATATTCCTTGATGTGGAGACTGGGGGAAGAAGCTGTAGTAGAGAGGTATACCTGTGTTCCATATTAGTTAACATTGGTTGCACTGCTGCTTGTGTACAAAAATTACAAATATACCAGTCCGTGTGACCCATCATAAACAGATCCTCATTTCCTTTGAATGTGCCCATTATTCTTCAAATGATTGCCAAGGGTTCTGCTAAACAATTTTTAGAGTATCTTTGTGAAACATTCTCCATAGATCTTTCTTTTTAGTTTTCTGTTTGGTTGCCTGAATCTTGTGTTGCAAACAGGAAGGAAATTTAACCTGCAAAGAGGGGCAGTACATAGTTTCACTTCTGTGGCCATACCTCAGGGAAAATCTTACAACTCTCTCTTTACCTGTGATAGGGGAGTGATCTGTTCCTTGTCCATATCTGTTCAGCATCTGAAAACCTCTCTACTTACATAGACCCACTCCAGTTGTCAGCATGCTTTGAACACTGGCAGCCTTGTTTCTGACTGGTGGCCCAATTACTGCCCATGGTAGATTACAGGACATACAGGACAAGCAATATTTTGCACAGGGTATTCTTCTGGTTCCCAAACTTAAAGATGAACAGGTGAAGAAGAGAGATCAGATTTCTGCTATCGTTAATCATTTGTGCTAAAATCCACAACTCCCTTATGATTTATTAGCATTCTCTGAAAGATTGGAAAGTTGTCCAAATAATCATGATTCAATAATGTTGTAATTCCCTACCAGTCACTCTGCAAACTGATTGGATTTTGTATTTATATAGGGATTCACATAACAGGTTTATATATAATTTCATTAGCCAGCTAGCTCTCTCTTCATGAAGCATGTTGAACAAAACAAACAAAATAGCCCAACCTTTATTGCATGTTTGCTTTTTGATGTGTTGGCAGCCTGGATCATTTTTACACCACACATAAACACTCCCTAGAGACAGATGTCAAAACGGTTCAGCCTAAAAAAACTAGGGTAAAGGTTCAGGTTCTGATACTTGGTTGTTGGTGCTTCTCTTTTACAACATTTGAGAAAGGCAAAAGCGCAACAGAGAGGTAAAAATCTGCCTACTTGCTCAATCCTCTTCCGTTGTCTGCTTTGGATGCTCAGGCTGGCAAGTCCTTAGAGCTGTGTGAAAAGGTGACCAATTCCTGCAGCAACAAGGCCAAATGAGTCCTTCATAATTTTGCAGGAAAGCAGAAGAATTTCCCTGAACTTGAGTTCTTATGGTAAAAAATTCATAGGGAGCAGGAGTCTTTGGTTAGAAGCTGCCCATTTTTTTGAAAGTCAAATAATGACAGTTTGAAAAAGAAATGGTTTTGCACACACATCAGCCTAGTACAAAACTAATGGCCCAACTCCAGGCCTGTTGTTGTCCATCTGGTGGGGTCAGCTGTCCTGATCAGGCTGCCCTGGAATTGAGCAACCTAAATGGGTAAATACTATCTAATCTTCATGGTTGACATGGGTAATGGTTGCACAGCTACAAAGAGCTCTTCACATCCATGAGATAGCTGTGTCCAGTCTAATTAATATTGTCACATTAATTAATTAGGTAAGGTAATAATATCTCCTGGGCCAATTGTTTCTGCTTTGGTATTATAAGGATGTCATAAGTGACTTATCCAGGAGATAATCATTTGACTACTGTTCCAACCTCTGGAGACTAGGCTCCCAGAACACACTGGAGACAGGAGGGAACATTTCTGGCCCATTCCTTGCTTTACCTCCTGCACTGCAGAACAGTAGTCACTGTAGATGTAATCGCATGAGGTTTTCCTTCATGAGAAGCTCTGAGCAACCATATTGTCCCTCCTGCTCTTCAATCTTGTGCTTCTGAGCTGATATCCTGAACAAAATCTGGCTTGTTGAGTTTGCTGGGATAACCTAGAAGATAAAATATTTTGTGGGAAGTGTTAGGGTTGAGCCTACTAGCTGCAAGGTGATTTTTAACACAAGTTTTCTCCAGAACACCACCATCCTAAAGGGCTGACAAGCAAATCATTGTTCCTGGTGACAAAACCTGTCACCCCATGCAAAACATCACAGGACCCATTCTCTAACCTTGATGATCCCAGGGGATTTATATTCTTGTTCTCTTTACTGGGTCCCCTTTGGCTTTCCTTTCAGCTCTGGACTCTTCACAGTCTCTGCCTCTGCCAGCACAAAGTCGCTGAGACATCTGACAGCCTGGCTCTTCTTGTTTCGAGGCAGCCGTCACTCTGTCCCTCGCTGGCCACTCCCCTCCTCAACAAGGGTCCACATCTGCTCCTGCGTGTACCAGCAGCACTGAGATGTGGGAGCAGCTAGAAGCAGCAGGCCTGTACGTCTGAGGCCACAAGTAAGGCTGAAGCGACGGGCAACAAGCAGCCAAGAGAGGTGCTGCTGCAGTCAGAGAACAGCCACCCTCTGCAGCCAGCAGAGCTGAGACATTGGCAGGGTCCGCTGTAACCGATACAAAGAAAACCCATCCCAGCCAAAGCTGGACTCTTGGCACATCTCTAACTGCCGAAAGAGTTACACAATTTGAAACAAAAAAACATTTTTAAGGCCAGCGGGGAGGAGGAGGAGGAGGCTTCTGCCTACATAAAACCTGTCATGCACTGTGTGCACAGACATTTATATTTTAGTGGCATTGGTGATGCAACTTTTCTTTTTGGAAGTATATGCATGTGCTGTAACAAGAGAGAGTTACTGGGAATGGATAACCAGCTGGAAAAATGTGGTCAGAGTTAAACTTTTCAGGTCCATTCACGCCTGTGAATTAATTTAGCTTGCCATTTTATGATCTTAAGTTATGAAATGTTCATGCAAAGCATTAACAGCTAAAGCAATCCAAGAGACGGTCTATTATGCCAAACTCTAATCACTAGACAGTAATTAGGCTGTCAGTTACAAAACATAGCATTTGTGATATTTCCAAATGAAGCAACAGCCAGTGCCATGTGTTAAAAACAGGGATTGGTTCAGACAGGTAAGACTGTCTTTATTTGACAGTTGCCAGCTTAATTTCTGAGCAAATTAAAACCTTGTTCCATTGTGCCAGTGAACCCTGGTTTGAAAGAGGAGCTTACAGAGACATTCTCAGTGAAAGCCCACAGATAAAAGAAAAATTTGCTAAGAATACAGTAGAGATTTTTCCCTTGAATTTCAACAAAGTGGCAGATTCTTGTTCATCTCATTATCTGAGACCTCAAGGCATTCTTTTAACACATACACCAGCAGAAGTTAAATATCACAACATCCTGAAGAGTTTAGTGAAGCCTGTTTTATGGCTATTGAAAGTGAGGCACGTGTTAAGTCCAGCAATTTTGAATAACCACCATGAAAGTCATGCGACAAGATCCGTTTTCAGGGTTAAAAAATGAAATCAATAGTTTGCAAGGTTAAGGGCCCAAAGTACACTTAGCTGTTGATGTGCCCATATATTTTACTTCTAGGCTCAAGGGAACCTTTTACTCATACTTACCCAGTGACAGCTCCCCAAAGCCTGCTAGTTGGGAGAGGTAGAAAATTAAGATGCACTTAAAACATTGCACTTATGCATATTGTTTTACTAACATAAACATAGACAAAGAAAGCATTTAAGCTCAACTATAGAAAGTAACTGATGCTGACTTTGGGTGACATAAACAGTGATATTTTACATTCAAATACACCACTTGGGTCTCACGCAGCAACTTGTTTGTGGCTGAACTGTCCAGCCTGACAGCAGGAAAAATATCTCACATGAAACCTTTGCATTTACGGAGTAAGAATTATTTACTGAAGACATGGATGCTCAATTTTCAGCAGTGAAGAAGCTGGTTCCTATAGTGGGCAAAAAAAAGCACGGTCCTTCCTCGGTGCAGAGAACCACTGTCTTTTTCCTGAGAACACCCATGTGAGCCTGCACGTTTCATTTCACGTAGCAGCAAAACTCACCTTGGGAAGGATTAACATTTAGTACTGAAAAAGGAAAGACTTATTAGAGATCAATATTATCTCTTTTCATGGTTTTATTATAAGTTTTACAATATTTTATTTTTTCTTACAAGATCACTCCTGGAAGTATGCATATGGCATTCTGAGCTTTTATTTAAAGAAGTGGACACCTATGTAACTGGAGCTCCTGCCTGCAGATGAGCTTGAAGGTCTGACCAAAAAAGGGTCTCCCTCAAAATATCAGAAAGTGTTTTTTCTTAAAATGGTTTTTGAATGCTGATAGCCAGTTCTCAGCCTCTCAGCCCTATACACAGATGCATATATACTGTACATATCAGCTTATAGATGTAGACATGAGTTTACCTCCTAAATAAATACCAGGGGCGTTTTCCAGTTTGAGGTACTCAGAAGCCAGCATTAATGCTTTGGCAATTGCTGCCAGGAACAACCAGCCCACCCACTGTAGCCATTTCAAAGGCTAACAGATACAGCTCTAAGTACCAGCAAGCTGTAAGACAATGTGAGTAATTCTACTGCCTTGCACAAGAGCAGCACCAGTTGCTAGTGAGTCCGTGTTTCTCAGAAACGTTTATTTGGAGAAACAGTTGCTCAGATATTCAGGCAATATATAGACCCTTGGGAATTTCTTTTCTTTTGTCAACATGCCTTTTATTTTATCTATCAACCTATCTAGAATCATGCTAAACTTACGCAGATATTTGGCAGATACTTAGGAGTAGGCTCTATGAAATCCCACATAAATTGGGAAGGGTAAACACTGTAAAGGACAGAAAATACTAATCAAATATTTACTGAAACTGAAAACACGACAACAAAAAGAGACTTTATGGCATTTAAACAGCCCCAATATCAGCACATACAGGTGTTTTGCAGTGGTGAAATGCACTTAGGCTCACAGCACCATTTAGTGATAGAAAGTTATATTGCCTCCTTTTCCATAGAGCAGGAAAGTAAGCACAGACTTCTGAAATCTTCTACTAGTATCTTAAGCCATCATTCTTCTATTATAACTAGAAACATACAATGTAAACAATTCTGGGGAAGGAGTTACTGCCAAATGAGGACAAAAGGAGAAACATGTAGAAAGAAAGAGAGGAAGGGAGAGATATGGAAAAAGATTTTGAAAGAGACTCAGATAAGACATTTGACATGACTTTTCAGTGCAATATGATGGCAAGAAAAAATTTAATTACAAGCTGTGAGGCATTAGGTCATGGGGAAGAAAGGTTGTATAACCCTGTCCATATGGTTCTGGTGAGACCATACCGAAAAAATACATTTGGTTTTGAGCAACTTACTATAAGGATGATTGTGCCAAACTGGAATGGATTCAGAGAACAGCAAAACAATTATTAAATGGCTGAATTTATGAGGAAAGATAAAACAGCTAAATATATACATAGCTTGGCTATGAGATATCTAAAGGGAGACATTAATTGTCTGTTAGTACAGTATTCAAAGGCTTAAATGCCAGAGGTTGAAAAATTGTATGAATTATTTACTGAGATATTAAGAGGATGTAGTTAAGGCTAATGAAATGGAATAGTCCCGAGTGATAGTGCTTGAGAAAGGCTGGCCCTCAACCATGTTATGTATGAATACAGTCTTTAGTTTAGCTGCCACGTTATCTGTCTGTAGACTTATCGAGAGTACATGTATGTAGGCCAGGGAGCAGAAAGGAAGGTAGTAGAGGCAATTTCACTCAAAAATTAATTTGTAGCTAATAATGTGCAATTTATGCTCTGAGTGAACAAATGGCATGATTTATGTATGTAAACTCTTCAAATCCTTGTGGAAACAAAGCGTTTGGTATAAGGACGGCAGCATTTAGCTATCAAAAATTGGACATTTCCGTGCTGCAGTTTGCATGCGGGCTACACATTCATTGCAAATTCTGATATTAGCCTTTCCATTACTGGTTTACATCTGCAGAAAGTACATATGCAGTACAACTGAATAAACTTAAACTGTTCAGTGGATTTAAAAGAATGTACTTTCTTGCCTACTGGATTTTCCAGCATGAGAAAGAAATCTCCAGAGGTTTTTCTTTTGTTTCCATGTGAGATGGATGAAACTACACAAACACAGAGACCCCAAACTCATTTAATCTCCCCTCATTCCCTGGCAAAGAGTGTATAAAACTTTGGAGATCTTTGGTTCTGCTAAAAAAATAGACTTCATCCATTTCTGCTGTGCTGTTACAGTTTTTATCTATGGTGCTTTGTATGGAATTTGCGAAACAACATCTGTGTTGTTCATGAAAAACAAATGAAAATGTTTTCAGTTTGTTTAGATCAGCACAAAAATATATTTTCACGTGAAATAGTTCTTGTTCTAGCAGCTATCTGATGAAGAATTGACTCACAAACACGAGTCAGAACTGCTCCTGGCATTTTGCTGCCTTAGGTGAAATACCAGCCCAAATACCCATTCAGTTCTTTATCATGTTTGACAAGTTAATTTAAGAGTGCTTTCTATTCAGTCAGAATTTTGTGAAATAATTTGCCTCTTTTGTCTTTGCTGTGCTTTCTACTCTTATCCTATTGTCTTCAATCAGCTTCATGCTTCAGCATGTCTCTTTCCTCTTCTTACACTTACTTATTTCCTTAGGATATTACAATTATTTTCGCCATCCAGCCTCGCTTCATGCATTTCCTTTCTTTTCCTTCCCATGCACTGTTTTACTGGAGTCCCATATCTTCTGGTCCAAGCCATCCCAGTTGTCACACATTGTCACCTAACAAGCCCTGAGGCTCATGAATGCACTTACCCTTGAAGGAAGAGTACTCTGCACCTTGGCATTTTTAGGGCCTGGGATTTATGGGAGAGTTAAAGTGATCTGATGGTGAAGGAAAGATCTCTAAAGAGGGATAAAAGGCAATAGTTACAGCTGCAAAACCTCCTTTACCCTGTTTTTATTTAATTTTAATGATTCTTTATGCTTCTACTTTAGTATCTGCATTCTTTGCTTCCTGTCTTTGAAATGCTGCCTCTCCAAATCTGAAAGCAGAGAAGATCTTGCAGTCCAGCCTGCTGGCGCTGGGGCAGATGAGCACATCCAGATGAGTTTCCTGACTGTATTGGTTCTGCAGGAACAGCTGAGACATGACTGATACAGATCCTTAACACACAAATGTCATCTTTTGGAACAGCTTTAAAGTAGTTGCTGGCAGAAAAACTCTGCCTGGTCCCAAAGAAGTTCAGTTTAGCAAAAGCACCCAGGTTCGTGATCTAGAAGATGAGTGTGAGAGGGGTGTGACAGCACAGAGCCTTATTGTAAGTCCTGCTTTAAACTTCACGTCAAAGGCCTGAAACTCATGCGTGTCCTGCAAACAGGAGACCTTCCCAAGCTCTTCCAAAGAACTGCAGTTCCTGCAATTCCTGCAAAAGGCCAGAAGCAAACTTCACAAAGAATATGCTCCTTTCCTGTCCTTTGCTGGGAAGTTTTCCTTGGTGAAACCTAGCAAGCTGAGGTAACCCGTTGTCACAGATCTCCACAAAGAGTTCAAGTTTACAATGAGATTCAGGAACATTTCAAAGAATGGGAGGTGTCATACACATATTGTATACAAGTATGTATATGCATACACATATGCATATGCATGTACAAAACACATATATTAAGCCTTTTGAGTATTCATCGTATAAAGAGAGTGTAGTTTAAAATTTAAGAAGATGAGACATTCAGTCAGTATTCTTCTCTTAATGCTTTGCCCTGCTTGTTTCCTAACATAATTTCTCCCGGTCTACTTTCCACAGTTTTCAGCAAGTGTTTTTAGGAAGATGTCTTGTGAGACCTTAAAAAAAGATGAAAGTGAGACCTTAAAATTGCCAGATAACCATATTCAGACTGTCTAGGGAAACTGTGAAACCTGATGCATGAGAAATAGGATGCACACTGATTATAGAAAAGTGTCAGGAGTTTGGGAGTGTAGGCATTTTTTCCAAGCACCATGGAAGCACTTAACCATGTTTTAGATGGAATATATTACTCAGGTTCAGTTGTTCCTTGATTTAGTTTTAGAAAAATACTCAAGAAAATTTGAGGCCTCTCCAGGACACACTAATTTTTGGTTTTGCAGTTGCAGCTGTCCACTGGGATTAAGGAACTTGGATCAGTTCCAGTCTTCATTTACATGCGTTGAAATAACAAAATTCTGTTTGCTGTGTCACATGGTGGTGACATTAAAGAAATGCATGAATTTGTGTCCTAATTGTTGACATTGAGATGAGGATAGAAATAATAGAGGAAGATAAGCATTGTTATGCTTCCTTCCTGTTTCTTATTTTATTTAAGTTACAGTAAACTTTGAATATGAAAATGCATATATGACTTTCATTTCAATATTTGACCTTGATCCTAAACACTGCTTCAGCTGAGCAGATTTCCTGCAGCCTCAACAAGCAGACAAAACTGACATGCACACCCGCAGCAGACAAGGGCGTAATCTTGTATCACTCGTAACAGCACAATAAATGAGACATAGCTATTTGAAGCATTCAGAAGAAATAATTCAGCACACAACTCCTAACATATCCAAAAGGAAAAGAATACACCAAGGGCACTGGGCCTGCTGACTTTGCCAATGTGAATAGGCTTTGCTCATGGGAATAACTCTGTTGTCCTCACTAGGAGGGAAGTACCCTGCAGCGGCTGAAGAATGCAAGAAACGTTCCAGAAATCATTTCATTGTTAGCAGTATTCACGGTGTATTTGAAAGCCTGTGTTATAAAAAGCAAATAAATGTCCCAATTAAAACTTCACCAGGCCTGAATCTTTGTTGAAACTATTATCAAAAAATGACTAATTAGAGGTCAGCTCAGTGGAAAGGACCAGTTTCTTACTACTGTTCCCAAACATGCCTGCAACAAAACAAGGGATGTATGAAACCTTTTACTGCCTACCAGCAGGTACCATCAACTACTAAATTCTAGGCACTGTTAATGACATCACCAGGGAGCATGACTTAGGTCGAAAGCTTGGCAGGAGGTGCTGGCAACTGTTAAATCAACAGCAATCAAAACTGGAAAACCAACATGCTTGCTACCATCAAATTTAAAAGAGAACTTATTGTGCCTCAAACACAACAGCAGGTTTAATAGAAAAGTAGACATATTTATGGCTTCAGATTTACAACAAGACTTATGAACACCTTATTACTCAGAATCCAGTCTGCTGCCCTAGAAACTAAGAATGTTACTTTGTTGAGAAGTATCTGTTGACACGAATGTCTTGCCTAAGTTTGCCATTGTGGTTAACCAAAATACATTTACTGCTGAGAAGGTAAATAAAAGCAAACAAGATGTCTCTTATACCACAATACAGTAAGGTTCAAATTGACCAAGCTTAATGCTATGGCATAAATATACTTAATGTTTATGGAATTTTTCTAGAAGCTATTTTCCCTGTTGGGCTTAACGTCTTATATGAGACCTACTGAATGGGAATGTGTTTTTTGTATTACACGTACTTAAAGACATCATCAAAAATACTCAGAGGAGCTGCCATGAATACCACAGTAAACCACACTGCAAATACAATGGGTCATGGTTTACTCTTACATTAACATGAATAAATCTATCTTGTCCCATACAGTATATGTACACAGAAAAATTAACTGACAGTTAAAATGATAACAGTAATGGAAACAATGCTGTATAAATGTCAGTCAACTACACAGACTGTGCTGAAATAACACAGTAGCTGTTACATCTGCAGGAGAACTGAGAAACTGGGAAACCCAGGCCTGGTGTCCGAGCTTCTGTTCAGGGCTGCAGGGTCTGACACAGCTGCTGGGCTGCTTCTCCAGTAAGTAATCAAAAGCATGCCCAGCATCAGCTGGTGCTAACGGAGAAACCCAAGCTCACAAAGAGGCTCACGATGTCCAGTCTTGGATTGCTCTGCTGCCATGGGATAGACTCCTCATTTTTGTCTTCCTCCTACATGGAGGAGAAGGAAGACAAAAAGAGGGAGAGGGGAACTACTGAGAAGAAAATAAGGCCATAATATATCCATTTCAGTATACAGCCTTGAACTGAATCAGGTTGGTTTGCAAGCTAAGAAATCTTGAAAGGCAGTTCCCTTTCATCTGAATTTCTTTTTAGCTAAATTCATGCTTTAACACTCCTTTAATTCTATTTTTAAAATTAAGCTTGAAGTCATTAAAAATAATGTAGAAGACCAGCCTCCAGTGACTTTTAAAAACATCTGTTATTAAGTCTTGCTCCAGAACACGTCTATGTAAGTAGAGATTGAACATTAAAATGAGTTTGTTTTCTCAGCAGAAATTCTTTCTTAGAGTCTACGATGACCCCCTCGTGCACATCTGTGAGCAAGAATGGAGCCTCACATCAGAAGTAATACAATTAATATGAAAGCACAAAACAGTCAGCAGCTGTTGAAGGGGAGAAAAAAGAAAAAGGTCAAAGTATTAAGATCATGTGATTGCTCAGTAAGGCTATAGTTTACACTGTGCCACAAATCAGCATGGGAAGGGCAAATTTTGCTCAGAGATCACAGATTCCTTCAGAGAAGATCCCTACAGCGCAGCTGTAATTTGTGACAATGTGTGACGAAACCACTCAATGGAATAATGCTGACCTCCACAGAAAAAGCCCCAGGCTCTGATTTCTGCAGCTTCTACCTCCTTTTTCTGCCTTTTTTTCTTTCTTGGTGGTGGTGGCAGAGGATGGGCAACATTTCCAGTCACTCTATATTTAACAATATTGTGCAAAAGCTTGTGAAACAACATTTCTTACATTATATCCTGAAAGAATCAGGGCTCAGGAGTTGGTTAGTCACATGGTTCATTTGTGGAAGATCAGTACTGCCCTGAGATGTCATTCTCCCATGACTCTAAAGTTTAGATGAAGCGCTGTAACCAGTCCTTGTCCGTACCGTTACCAAATAGACCAGATTCAGTTCTATTAGAAGTGCTCACATGACTAGTATGTGAGCTAAACAGCAGTAACTTCTGGAAAGACTCCAGCTAGGAAGGAAATGGTTGGCTGACCATGCTTGAGTAGCCTGATTTCCAGTCATGCCTTTCCATGCTGAGAAGCTTTCCATTCGGTCCACAGAGTTTCCCTGCCATTTGTTGTAAAAAAATGAGGTAAGCTAGAAGGAGGGAGATAGAGGCTATATTTACAGTAGCTGAACCATGGTTCCCTGGGGGGCTTTCCAAAGGACTGGTATCAGCCATGCTTTTGAACTATATCCAGAATTACACAGGCTTTCCAACTTTCCAAAATGCTGCTGCTAAAACACCTTCATCAGCTTCTCATCTACAGACCTCACTGGCAGGTGATATCCTCTCTAACTCCACTGAGTTTCTCAGCTGGTCAATGTCATTGTAAGGTCCCTCTCAATAGTTTTTGAAAAGTCATGGTGATCTGGGGAGGTTCTCAAGAAATAGAACAAAGAAAATGTCACTCCTGTCTTCAA
Source organism: Pygoscelis adeliae (assembly GCF_000699105.1). NCBI lineage: Eukaryota > Metazoa > Chordata > Aves > Sphenisciformes > Spheniscidae > Pygoscelis > Pygoscelis adeliae. The sequence continues at coordinate 769,580 of NW_008824282.1, read as the reverse complement.
GAAGGGCAAGAAGAAGGATCTGGAGAGCTACAGGCCAGTCAGCCTCAACTCAGTCCCTGGGAAGGTGAAGGAGCAGGAACTTACCCCCTTTTGTCTGAGGGTCAGAATCCTGTGTTAATTAAGATATGAAAAGATAGATCAGATAAATTAATAACAGGTAACTTCAGTTACCTGTTATTGAACAGGTGACAGACAGACTGACAGACAGTCTTCAACTCAAGAATTCCTTAGCCAGTAGCTTCTGAAACCTCAGAGTAGGCTGGAGGGAAGATCAGTCTGTACAGGCCATTCTTGCACTCTCATCATAAGCGTTATGTTTTTGAAGAACTATAAAAAATACACTGACAAAAAGATTGCATCACTCATTCATGATTTAAACTGTTAACTAGAGGTTAAATTATTAACCTCTGGGAAGTGTAATTTAAAACAGCTTTAGGATTGACTCACCAGAGGACAGTTTTTTCTTTCTAAGCCCTTTTCCAGGCTAAAATATCTGGAAAACTAACCCCACGAGCATACTCCAGCCTGGTTTATAGGAAACATGCTTGACTCAAACTCCACTGAAAACAGTCCATTTTTCAGTGAGATCAGCAGATCTCGGCAGGGGTCCCCGGTCTACCGGCTCCAGATATTGAAATAAATAATGTACCTTTAACCTAGGAACTGGCTTATTTTTGAGACACTTAGGAAAAAATATCTATCTTTGTTGGGCTAACATCTTTCCACGTAGAAACATTCTACCATCTTCCAAAGATCTCTGGGAGTGTTGAGTGCCTTTCCTGGGGCAGATGTCCAGGGATGGCATGCTTTTAGCTGCAGCACTTTGGGATACTTTTGTTCCTGATTGACAACCCATGTCAGATGCACCTGATTAGTAGATCACAGTAATAAACATGAGTGATATCTGCAGAAAAGCAGACAGGTAGATCAACTGCACATTTTGTATTTGATATGTGAGTCTTCATTAATCAAGTTCACAGTTATTTTGCATTGTACAGAGCAGTTGCAGCACACACCGTGACTCTGGCCGTTGGTGTTAAGGTGCTCCATTGGTTTTGAGGAAGGCACTAAAGCAATTTGTTCATTTTTTTGTCTTTCAATTAATTTCTTTTTGCTTGGAAAAATGCTTACACAATACCTAAGGATGATGTCTTCATGAAGATATTGCAGATAAACATGACTCAAATTTAGAGACAGGGTAAGCTCTCTTGCCTCATAACACCTTCTACACCAGCTGATTCACTGAACAGCTCTACAGAGTCTGATAGGATCTCTCATGTAGTTCTCTTCCTTCAGAAACAGTTTAATATGCGGTCCAACCTGGCTGCTTTTGATCATCCTGTGATCATTGTGACAAAAAAGTTAGGGCATGGATTTTTTTAAATTTTGAGCTTGGAAATCCATCACCCTAAAGACATTTTTACCTCTAAGAGGTTACTTAATATCATGCATGATCTCCACAAAGGGCCATTAATAATATAATTATCCTTTTTAAATGATTGTACCATGCACATTTCCAATACACAAATTGATACAGAACACATGTTCCAGTGAAAAGACACCTGTAGGATACTGGTCAGGCTACCTCCTACTTACAGAGGGAACAGAATGAGTTTCAGGGAGAAAGATTAAATATTCATAGAGGTAGTAGATTGCAAAGGCAAGACTAGCTGTAACAACAAGCATATTCCCTAAGAAGAAGAGGGAATGCATGTGCACAGCCTGAAACTTTAAATACCAGCTGGTCAGGAGGATACCAGGCAGCCAGATGCTGGAAGGAGAGGCCTTTCTTAGAAAAAAATTTGTAGATCAACTATAGATTTTCTCCCATTTCTTCACCTGTGTCTTTAAAAAGCATTTTTAGCTATGCTGGCTATTTTGAATACCATAGGTGATGCTTTGATTTGCATTTTGTCTTGATTTGGCTTGAGACAAGTATGATTTAAAGTAGCTAGAGAACAAAAAGGGTGGAGTAAATCTATAAAGCAAGACTCTGGGACATGTTAGTGAGTGTCCTAATTCCCCTGCACATCCTAGGGCTAACACTGCATTTCCCATTTGGACTTTGATAGGTAAGATGAAAAGCTAGTAAGACAGGGCAGGGAGTGGCAGTGGGAGCACAAGTGTCTTCCAGCAATTGCTGGTGACACTCAAGGCATGTTAAGGGGCCCAGACAGAGTGTTCCATTTGCCAGCTTGAATTATTTTTTCTCTGCTGTAAAAATGGGAAATCCAAATTAATATTACTTAATCAATGGAAAAATCAGATTTTTTTTCATAACGAGGGACTCTACCCAGCCACAGACTGAACATGACTCAGATTAACCAAAGTGCCACCCCTTAAAATAAATCTGTACCTAGTCTGAAGAACTTCCTTTTCAGCCTGAGTCAGAGCAAATACGTTTCAAGCCATGACAGCATTACTGTTTCATAGCCATGAAGCCCATTAACTCATTTACCAGCCTCCATTTTCTGCTACTTATTAACATTCACAAAACTTATTAACATTCTTTTTCATAAATAACATTGATTTTTTTCATAAAATGGTCCTAGCTGTAACGTGTTATCTATAAAGTTACCAAGGAGAAGGTGTTTGCACCATTAACTACTTCATGTCTGTGCTCTGAAGACTGCAGGAACTTCGGGCTTGTTTCTTGGTGTAACTAGAATTGGGTTGATACGGATGACTGGGAAAATGATTCATTGACTTTAGGACTGTTCTTCTTTTTGTTTTGAAATTACTCAAGTATTCCTACATTAAACACTTGCAACAAAATCTGTTTGGTTTTCTTTCGTTATTTTAAAAGTAAGACAATAAAAGTTATTGAAAGATGGCACATTGGAGCAAAGACTGGTTCAGTTTTCCTATGACTTTTTCTTGATTTAAGACCTATGCTTCTAGCACAGGGAGATAAGAGCACCGTGAATCAAATCAAATACATTAAATACATCAAATATAAGACACAAAGGCTCAGTTCAGTGCAAGAAGCCTCCCAGGAAGGCTAAATGAGCACTTGTATTCAATACCACTCTCCTGATTTACCGGTAGATGTCTCTGTGTCAGCTTCTCCCTCTGTCTTGCCTCTGATAAAAAATCTGCATTTGAACACTGTAAAACGCTGTAAAAGGATGCCTAACATTTTTCATTGCACCTGCTAATCTACATCTATATCCAAGTGATTTTGAAAGAAATTCAAAGAATTTGGTTTGTCTAGATTATTTTAAAATGTAAAACAATATTTTTTTAATAGTCAAACTACCAGCAATTAAATCAACATTAATTAGGGCATGTTAATCTTGAATATCTACGTGTTATTTATGAACTAATCTAATAGATTAAATGCTAATTCAGCAGAAGCACATCACAACAGAACTATTGTTATAAGAAAAACTGAGTTGACACAAAAGAAGAAAAACCCTACAATAAGAGCAGCTATGAATTTCACATTATCTCAATGCACTTTTACATTAAAAAAAAAAAAAAAAAAGGCAGAAATATCACCAGAATGCAAATATCTTTCCCTCTAAATGTTAATTATCCTTTACAAAATTGCCTGGGGGAAAAGACGCTACTAACCAAAAACAGGAATTATTTGGGATGTGCAGTTCACACATATACATGACAGTCTGTCAAATACACATAACTGAGAATTTTTTCTACTGCTGACAAAGTTAATCTTATTAGCACCTGATAGGGTGTACCAATCCTGCATCCAGAGATTGTGCCTATGCTGGAGTGCCATCCCATGCCTACCTTTCCTCTCAGTCCACAATCTAATCAAAGAATTATAGGACTACAGTACAGAACGGAATGAGGTTAGGAAGCAAAGGTGCATACTGACTGCACATCTTCATGAACTCTGAGTGTACCAGATACCTCCTTTTATCTTCAGGTAGAATGTACGTGCTCTATCAAACTTTATGCTGTTGCAAGCAATACACACAGAATTACCTTGTGAGCGGTGTCAGTGCTATTAAAGAACTGGGATGTCAACACAGTCCTGGTTGTGCTTAATAAAGGTGTGAATGACAGTCACCCATCACTGTCAGAGAAGCAGGTATGTCATAGGAAGGCTGCAAACTGAAGGGAATGTGACCTGGTCTGAGCTGTTTCATTTCTGTCATTCCTCACATGCAGAGAATGGCAGTATGGGAGACCATCTCAGAGGAAAGGGAAAGGAGGAAAGAGCAAAGAGCCCTCCCTCAGTAGGGAGGCAGGGGGCAGGGAATTCTAGGATTATAGGGATGATGAACACAAGCAAAAGAGGAGTAAGCAGAGAAGATAAGTAGAAAAATAAGTAGAAAAAGGGGGTAGTACAGGATCAAATACATCACTCTGTTTCCTCATTCTATGGGGTTAGAAAGATGTCTGAGGGTGAATGTGAGTTCAGCTTTTCCCTGAAGTAGAATACCTGCCAGCCTGTGGGACTTGAAGGCCACTGATCTTGGGGTATTGCCTGATGCTGAAAAGATTCAACAGAAAGGATGTTAAAATTGCCTGTGATTGAGAAGTTTGCATCAGCTGAGGTCATTTGCTGAAATATGGAAGGTAAACCCAGAGCTTCATACATGTGAGTATGTATATACATAAGTGAATTATGGGGCCAATATCTTGATTAAAAAGGTAAGGGAAAAAAGCAAAGAGGACAGGAAGAAAAAAAACCTCATGACAGTAAATGAGCTGTAGTTAGAGAAAAATACAGATCTAGTGAATGATCTGTCTGGTAGTGAGCTGAGAATAACATAGCATGTGCTGTGACCACTGTGACATTTGCTAACATCAGTGAGGACATGACCCACTTTCAAAGTTTAGTGCCATTGTGGAAAAGGACTCCAGCCTCTAGCACAGCCAGAAGTCTGAATGGACACACTGATTATTGCTTAAAGTGATCACTATAAGTACCTCTAGGACACCTCCAAAACGATAGTTAATCTGAAGTACAACAATAAGAGCTTCAAGTCTCAGTTAATTTCAGAATATTTATGCAAATGACTAAAAAAGAGACCTTCAAGGAATTCTAGGAAGAATTCCCTCAGTTCTCCATGGCAGGCTGCAAACCACTAGAACAGACCACTACAGAAATAATCCAGGGAATTTCTCCATCAAATCTTTGTTTTCGAAGACAGTACACGAACATTTTAAAAATTGGCTTCAAATCATGAAAGAATTAGGTGTAGAAATTAAATCTTCCTGGCATAACACTTTAATGGAATACACTCATCGCTTATGGAACAACTGACCCACATGTACTGGATATGTGAAAACACAGTATTTTCTCACAAATTAACTCCTCTCTGTTTGAAGTAAGGCTCTTCCCTGAATTGCTCCACCAAATTGCCACATTTTTTTTCTTCCAGGTACTTGTTAAGAAAATCAACTTGTCTCAGTCCACCTCTAAGCATCTCAGAAACAGAAAACAGAACAGTAGCTCAAAGTTGCAGGCTATTTTGTAATCTCCTCCTGAAAGACAGCTATGCAAAAGAGGATTTCAATTTTAAATACCCAGAGAAGGTGTTCATACAGTTTCACTTAAAGTAGCCTTCAAAGAACAGTTACATTAGAAACCTCCTTCCTTCCACTGATTACCAAAAGAGGGGTCTGGACTCTTAACTGGGATGGATCCGTTAAATGTTAGTGTACTGTCATTATGTGAGGTTAATATCCCCTCCAACACGGTTTGTGCCTAAAAGCATGTTCAGGTTTCCTGGGCAAACAAACTGTAAACAAAAGAAAAGAAGAAAAAAATAGGCATTTAAGTTGAAGAGGGTCAAATAACAGAAAGAATTGTTTATAAACATGGCATACTAAAGAATTGTTAGAAATAGGCTACACAGACATGGTTAAACATACTAGATTTCAGCGTGTAATAACTAAGGAATTCAACAAGGTACAAAGAACAATGAAGCTAAGCCTCTGAGAAAAAAGATTTAGCATGGTGCAGGAAAGAGGCAAGTTGCCAGTTACTGGACATAATACATTGTTTCATGTTAGTAGATCTTTCTCCCCCTGAAAAAGGCTTCTTACATTTAATTTCATATTAGTTCTGACTGGTTCAGCTAAGTAAGAAACAATCCAAACTCTTTGTTCAAATCAAAATCAGACCTATGAGTTCAAGTACATTCATTAAAGGAATACATCCGTTCGCCTTTCTTTTCAAATATCGAAAGTCAGCTCCATCACTGTACTTTAGACCCTTGTATCAGTGTGCTCCTCCTGCCTTTTGCTTAGCACAACCTTTTCAAAGACTTACTTCCCAAATATACTCAATTCCCTTCAACCCTCATCATCTCCATGCACTCATTACCTACCCTTTCTCCCTTTTTTCTTCTTGATTTGCAGCCTTGTTTTCTGACTACTTCTAAACTCACACCTCACATACTTGGTAACTTCTCCCAGTACAATACTTCCACATCACTCCAGTTTGCAAAACTGTAAGTAAGGACCTCTGTAATCCCACTGAAGTTGAATTCCACCCTACAGCTATTCTTAAAGAATGATAAAAGTATCCTTCTGAAGAAAAGCTGTGATGTGAACAGGGGTTAACCCACAACATTTCCATCCAAAGCAGAAAGAGTTTGACCAGCTGTGGTAAGGTGAGCACTTCTAGAGGAAAAACAGTAATTCAGCCTTGAAAAAAACCTCTCACAAGTTGAACAAAAATGGAGACATAATCAAAATTAAGAGAAACTATTAAATATATATCTGTCTGAAGGCTGTGGCAAGGAGTTTTAATTTTTTGTATTTAGAAATGAACAACTGAAGAGAAGCATTTACATTATGCTTATGTGTCCAATTAACTTATGGTGAATAATAACAGTGACTTAGCACTGTTCTCTTGAATGCCCATCATTGTGTTGCTTGTAAGTGAAGTGTACTCAGCAGGACAATAATGAAATTACAAATGTGAGAGGCTTAGAATTTGTGCATGCAACCAACCAGTTTGCAATCAGTGGCAGCCAAAGAAACACAAAGATCTTCTAAAGGAAGTAAGCAGTCCTGAAGGGTAAAGGCATTAATGTTTTATTTCATTCATTTAAGTATTCATAGGCTTCCTAATTACCTAGATATCTAGAAAACTCTGTACGGACAGTGCATTTAGAAAGATTTTCATGGACTTCTTTCTATTTTTACTAAAAACTTCAGCGAGAAAAAGTAATCAGAAGTACTCTAAGGAATCTCCTGTAAGAAAAAGAAATCCAAGTTATCATTGTCCATTCAAGAGCTCCCTCATTGACACTGCTTGACAACAAAAGAGCAAAAAAGAAATCATGGTTTGCTTCTCTTTTATCACAGTCATCCTTTGATGAACAAACCATCATACTCCTCCTGTCACTACTTAAAAGTCTAATGTACTCAAAGAGATTTTCCTTCTTGCAGCACTGTGTAGTTCGTTTTCCCAGTAGAAGATAGATATTTGTAGTATGTTCTCTCCTTGTCTTCTTTCTGCATCTTGTTCAAATTTTCCCCCTTGCTCTCTCTTTCTTCCCCACCAATATTACTACCACGTGTACACCCTCCTTACACAAGGGCTTTTTTTTTTTTTTTTTTTTGGCCCTCCATACTAAGTACAAAAATGTAAAACCTGCAGTTCTGGGTATGTTACCAAAGGAAACAGTTTTACTTAAAATCTTGTTTTTGCCAAAATATTTTCAAAGTATCTGGAGAGGAGTCAAACCACAGTGGCTCTCAGTTGTATTTCCTTTTACTATTTCCCCAGGTACTCCCAGCACAGCACTAAGTAATTGGATAGTCTTTCAGGAAAAAAAAAGCGGCTGCACGAGACAGTTTGTAGGTTTAAGAATTATCCTTCTGGGGCCTGTGGGGATGAATACAGGGCACACAGTTGCCAAACTTGAAATCGTTGCTTGTGATAGTTTTTCATGAAGACAGGAATCAAATATGACAGTTTGTACTAAATACACTGATTATGTTCAGCCTTTGTAATGCTGTTTCAAATCTGCTTAATTTTTGAAAATTAGGAATCAGGGATTGAAATTATCTGTGATTTTACTTGATTTTGGTATCTGATCCTGCCTCTATTTCAGATCAGCCTTTTCCTATAATGTAGATATGAATGATGAGTTTAGATATACATTACTCACAGAGCATTAATAGTGCAGTGGCAAAAAAAAGTTTCTAATGCAGCTAGGTTTGCTGAATTCATCATATAATTACATGCTATAACTGCTATCATTTTAATTTACATGCCATCTAACTAAATCTTGTTACATCCCAGACTTCAGCTTATATTAAAAGCACAGCTGCAAGGCTTCTTGTTATAAGCCAAACACATATTCCTTGTGTACTGGGGGTCTTCCCACAGGCCACCTGTAGTCTATTATTTTAAAATTTTACTTAATTCTTCTCAAGCTATTTGTGGTCTTGCTGACATCTCCAGAAGACTTATTCCACATCCCCCTTCAGGAGTGTTAAGATCTTGAGAACACAGACACTTCACTTTGGCACTAAGGATTCTGTCTGCTTCTCTTGACGGTTGCTGAATTCTCTCCCACTAAAACTGGAAAAAATGTTTTAAAGCTGAGGTAGGAAAAGTCTTTTTGTCCTGTGCCTTCATTATCCTCATAGAAAGCTTGATGTGAATGAATTCTCATTTCCGTTCATGTTTTCATTTCTTTGCAGGATCATAATTTCTGGGGGAAGAGGGGTATCAGACATTGTTTGGTGAAGAGCACATGAGAGATTGCCTGAGGGAGCAGCAGAATAAACATAATTCAAATATCACAGCCCACAAGATACAGAGTTTATGGTTAGCCCCAGAAGGATGTCTGTTGTATGCAGTGCGTGCAACTAGCGGTTTGTTGGATAGACCTTTCAGTGAGTCAACTGTTCCCTTACATCTTTGAGGAGCCAGTGTTAGCAGATGGACTCTGTCTAATGGTTTTGTAAAGAGGAGATGACAGTTCCCTGGAGTACACATTGCTGCTATTCAGTATATGGGCCTTACTGCAATAATGTCTTACAGTCCTAATATGCCTTCTCAAAGATTATTCATCTGAAAATATGCACACATAAACAACATATATACAGCTGGAACAATGGCCAAAACACAGAACCTTTCACATCAAGCTGGGATTCGCTCATCACCCAGTGTTATAACAAACACCCCTTTCCAAAAAGTGTTAGGAAGAATTCCATACTCTGCAGTTTGAGTTGAAAGTCAATATATTTACACTTGATGGGATGGAAACTGATACGATTCTGTTCCATTGCTGTGCTGGTTTTGGCTGGGATAGAGTTAATTTTCTTCATAGTAGCTAGTATGGGGCTGTGTTTTGGATTTGTGCTGAAAACAGTGCTGATAACACAGGGATGTTTTAGTTACTGCTGAGCAGTGCTCACACAGAGTCAAGGCCTCTTCTGCTTCTCACCCCACCAGCGGGCAGGCTGGGGGTGCACAAGAAGGTGGGAGGGGACACAGCTGGGACAGCTGACTCCAACTGACCAAAGGGATATTCCACACCATATGACGTCATGCTCAGCATAGAAATCTGGGGGAAGAAGAAGGAAGTGGGGGACATTTGGAGTGATGGCGTTTGTCTTCCCAAGTAACAGTTACACGTGATGGAGCCCTGCTTTCCTGGGGATGGCTGAACACCTGCCTGCCCATGGGAAGTAGTG
>NW_008824282.1:752406-753827 GCF_000699105.1 Pygoscelis adeliae | reverse complement strand
GCTGACCAAAGGGATATTCCATACTATATGATGTCATGCTCAGCATATAAAGCTGGGGGAGAAGGAGGAAGGGGCGAACATTCGGAGTGATGGCATTTGTCTTCCCAAGTAACTGTTACGCGTGATGGAGCCCTGCTTTCCTGGAGATGATAGCTCTAAAAACCTGCCTGCCCATGAGAAGGAGTGAATGAATTCCTCGTTTTGCTCTCCTTGTGTGCGTCGCTTTTGCTTTACCTATTAAACTGTCTTTATCTCAACCCACAACTTTTCTCACATTTACTCTTCTGATTCTCTCCCCCATCCCACTGGTGGGGAGTGAGCAAGTGGCTGCGTGGTGCTTAGCTGCCGGCTGGGGTTAAACCATGACAATTGCCCTGAGTGAGAATAACCAAAGAGTGCATCAGAGAGGAAATTATTCTCAACTATAAATACTGTATTGCCATCCACTACTGATATCCTAATATGTCACAATATCTTATTGCTTCATTCAGGTGTGTAAAGTCAGATTTGGTTGCATCACTGAGAGCAGTCCATACTCTGAAAATGCATTTTAGATCTACATATGCAATAGGAAGTAAAAATCCATCATAACTTTTCAGTCTTAAATCCTTGTTCCTGGGGTCATATGGCAGAATATTTCATTTCAAATCATCTTTTCTTGCTACTAGGCTCACAACATAGGTGAAGTAGCCCATCTTGGAGAAGACGTGGCATATGGCAAAAAGTCACAAGGACCTGCAAGTAGGATTGTTAAATCAGAGGAACATTTTTCATTTGCTATTTCAGAGAGAATAAATCATCTGTTCATTCTGATCTTGAAAATGAAGATAAAAATCTTTCTGCCCCCACTTGAAGGAGTTACAGAGACAATGGAGCTGAACTCTTTGATATAGTGGCAGATTACAAAACAAAGCTGTCAGCCACAAGTTAAGGTTTGAGAGGTTCAGACTGGACATTAGAAAAACTTCTTCACTAGGAGGGCATTACAGTACTGCAAAAGGTTACTCAAAGAGTAGTTGGAATCTCCATCCTGGGAGGTTTTCAACACTTCACTCTATAAAAAAATTGCTGGTTTGATCTAGTATTGGCAAAAGTCCGTCTCCAAGCAAGATAGTGAACTGGATGACCTCCACAGCTTCTTCCAGCCAACAGTTCTGTGATTTTATCATAAATGACAGATGCAACAAATGCTAAAAACAACAGTAAGAAAGGACAGCAGAATAAAAATCAAGTCAATACAGCTTTGCAGGAAAGAAAAGCGATGGGGGGGAATGAAAACAGGTCCCTGCTCAGGGTGCCAGGCGATCCCCCGCTCGGCCTCCCTCACCTTCCCGGTTGCCCTTACAGAACAGATATGGGGCCCTGGAAGTTGAGGGCCAGGCAAACGAGGATGTAGACGAAGGTCCATCCAGGAGGTTGCC
>NW_008824282.1:707185-752112 GCF_000699105.1 Pygoscelis adeliae | reverse complement strand
TGCCCACCCCCAGCCTACTTGCTGTGGGGAAAAAGGGAAAGCCTTGATACTGTGCAAGTACTGCTCAGCAACCGCCAAAACACTGCTATGTTATCAAGGCTGCCTGTAGTCACAAATCCTTTGCCTGTTGGAAAAGGACCTGGGGGTGTTGGTCGACAGCCGGCTGAACATGAGCCGGCAGTGTGCCCAGGCGGCCAAGAAGGCCAACGGCATCCTGGCCTGTATCAGAAATAGTGTGGCCAGCAGGGCCAGGGAAGTGGTTGAGTCACCATCCCTGGACGTATTTAAAAGATGTGTAGATGAGGCGCTTAGGGACATGGTTTAGTGGGCATGGTGGTGTTTGGTCGACGATTGGACTCAATGATCTTGGAGGTCTTTTCCAACCTTAATGATTCTATGACTGTGGGATGAAAATATATCTATGAACATCTATGAATATCTATGTTCTTATTCTGCTTCAACACCAATGAACCTAAACAACAGCTGATAAGGGGTATTCAGGAGCATTCCTAGAAAATTATCATCTGGAAGCATCCTCCATCCAGTCTTCCCTCTAATGCCCTCCCACAGTCCTCTGAATTTATTGCAGGGAAACCAATATAGGTGGTCAAAGAGAGGATTTTTCTACCAGAGCACAGTAAATCAGGCACATCACCTTGTTAGCTTTGATGTAGAGTCCACATTGGAACATAACTGTTGATGGCAGCAGAAGTGGAAAAGCAATGCTCACTTTTATATAGCTGTGACTGTGCTGCAGTCCCTTCTGAGATGTTTGGCAAATGCCTACAGTGAATGGTGTCTTATGGTTTGAATTGCACTCTGTCTTTCTGTAGGGAAGGCTCATAATGGAGGATTAATAATCCCTGTAACAATTCAATTTCCTGTGTTTTGCCCACTCACACAGGAACTTTCCTTTTTCCCAAGGATAAAAAAGCCTGTATTTCTTTAAAAGTATTTATTTAAAAATACTCCAGCTTCTGCTTTCCTATTGGCTGCTAAGTTTAAGGAGAAAGATTTCACTCAATATCATCCTGCAGTCAGACTCCAAAATGAAATAAAAGTATTTCTTTTTGAACATCATTGTTTTTCTTGAAGGCACCCCAACTTATAATTGGTCCCAAGTTGTTTCTTAATGTCTCCATATTTGTTCTTACTCTGTTTTATTATCATGAGGACAGGAAATATGAGTCAGTAACCCTAAGATCATCCATTTCACTCACTTATGGGGGGTTGAAGCCCAAGGCAAACAAAAAGTGTCAAATATTTCAAATAAACTGAAAATACCTCTACCATTTACCACCCACAGCTGAATTCATATTTGCAGCAGAATCATGGCTGGTCTAAAACATGTTTAAAGAATTAAGCATAGTAGCCCCACAGAAAAGAATGTTTAGGCTCTCAACAGTTACTCCTGAAAAGGAATATATTATGAGGTGTTGTGGTGGGTTGACCCTGGCTGGATGCCAGGTACCCATCAAAGCTGCACTATCACTCCCCTCCTCAACTGGACAGGGGAGAGAAAATACAACAAAAGGCTCGTGGGTTGAGATAAGGACAGGGAGAGATCACTCACCAATTACCATCACGGGCAAAACAGACTCAACTTGGGAAAATTAGTTTAATTTATTACCAATCAAATCAGAGTAGGATAATGAGAAATAAAACCAGATCTTAAAACACCTTCCCCTCACTCCTCCCTTCTTCCTGGGCTTAACTTCATTCCCAATTTTCTCTACCTCCTCCCCTGCAGTGGCACAGGGGGACGGGGAATGGGGATTATGGTCAGTTTATCACGCATTGTCTCTGCCGCTCCTTCCTCCTCAGGGGGACGACTCCTCACACTCTTCCCCTGCTCCAGCGTGGGGTACCTCCCATGGGAGACAGTTCTCCATGAACTTCTCCAACGTGGGTCCTTCCCAGGGGCTGCAGTTCTTCACAAACTGCTCCAGAGTGGGTCCTTTCCAAGGGGTGCAGTCCTTCAGGAACAGACTGCTCCAGGGTGGGTCCTCCACAGGGTCACAAGTCCTGCCAGCAAACCTGCTCCAGCGTGGGCTCCTCTTTCCACGGGTCCACAGGTCCTGCCAGGAGCCTGCTGCAGCACGGGCTTCACATGGGGTCACAGCCTCCTTCGGGTGCATCCATCTGCTCCACTGTGGACCTCCATGGGCTGCAGGGGGACAGCCTGCCTCACCATGGTCTTCACCACGGGCTGCAGGGGAATCTCTGCTCCAGCACCTGGAGCACCTCCTCCCCCTCCTTCTTCACTGCCCTTGGTGTCTGCAGAATTGTTTCTCTCACATATTCTCACTCCTTTCTTTGGCTGCAATTGCTGTCACGCAGCAACTTTTTCCCCTTCTTAAATATGTTATCACAGAGGCAATACCACCATTGCTGATTGGCTTGGCCTTGGCCAGCAGTGGGTCTGTCTTGGAGCCAGCTGGCATTGGCTCCATCGGACACAGGGGAAGCTTCTAGCAGTTTCTCACAGAAGCCACCCCTGTAGCCCCCACCGCTACCAAAACCTTGCCACGTGAACCCAATACAGGTGTTCTTTTAAATGGAGCATTTAATGTCTCTAGATAAATTTTATATATTCTTTGATGTGTAAATAAGGTATTCACATTTGCCTTGGACTGCTGAAAATGTAACCAGTACCCATATTTTCTTGATTAAAAAATTTCACTGTTTTCTTTTAACTTTTCATTTTCCTGACATTATCTTTTTGTTTTCAGCTGAATAACCACTGTTATAGAAAGTCCATTCTTTCAGTATTTCCTGTTAGACAGAAAGCAGTATTTGCTGGACTTCTCTAGTACTCATCTGTTCTCCAGAGACTTTCAGATCTGTATTTAAGGTCAGAGGTTCAGAGCATTTAGATAAGTTTATATGTGTCTCTCTAGACCCACCTCAGAACAGCTAATAGGCCTCAGGCATCCAGAGTAGCACGCTTACCTGGAAATGGCGACTGAAGAAATCATAGAATCATAGAATTGTTTAGGTTGGAAAAGACCTTTAAGATCATCAAGTCCAACCATTAACCTAGCACTGACAAGTCCACCACATCTACATGTCTTTTAAATACCTCCGGGGATGGTGACTCAATCACTTCCCTGGGCAGCCTGCTCCAATACTTGACAACCCTTTTGGTGGAGAAATTTTTCCTAATATTCAGTCTAAACCTCCCCTGGCACAACTTGAGGCCATTTTCTCTTGTCCTATCACTTGTTACTTGGGAGAATAGACCAACAGCCACCTCACTACACCACCAAATCTTCCACCACCAAAAGCCAAAAATCTTAAGCCAAAAGTTAGGGGTGACTGCTGGATCTCTAATTTATTCACTTACCAGTTACCCTACAGTTGAAGTGCCTTAATTAAGTGTAATCAGACACTGAAGTCTTTAAGTGCAGAGTATGGCAAAACCACTGTGCTGTGAATTACACACTTGATAACAGCATTCACAGAAGCCAGTAAACAGAAGAAGAGGACATCTACACTAGCAAACAGGAGCAATGATGGAGAAAGATGCCTTAACAGCCACTTTACTTCTACATATAGACACTGTCTGCAACACCACACCAGATTTTTGTATGAGAATGTGGATAACAGTCTGAAACCCATCCTTGATAACAGTCTCAAACCCATCCTTGACTTAACTTCTCCATTTGGTGTGGGAGCCTGGTTACTCCATTCTTTTAAAAGATGAGGAGAGATGCTGGTAGTGCCACATTTTTTGTAATAGCCTAGTGGTGAGAACATTTGTGCAAGAAGTGGAAGTCCTAGGCTCAGTGGTACACACGTATCCTGAAAATGTCCATAAATAACTTACTGCTATTGACTACATTCCCTGGAATTGTTAATGCATTTAGGAGAAAATTAATTTGTATTTTGGCGAATAGTGGCACCACAAATTCTGGTTTTCATAGGAAATTTGCAGTACTTCCAGAGCATTGCTGAACCATAGGTTGCCATTCCTGAATGACTGTTTTGACCTAAAGGTTTACTGTACAAGTGTCTGGTGGAACCGACTTCATCAGTTGCACGTTTTCAGTTAAGGTGGCTGGAGTTGCCATGGGTGAGTAAGTATGCAGGAGCTTTGCTCTTAGCCTAGCCCTGCCATTAGGTCACTCATAAAACTTGCACGTGGGATAACCTACTTTAGGAGATTCAGGTGTGCACAAACTGCAGAGTGTCATTTAGGCAATACTAATCAAAAACATCTCAGGGTATATGAAACAGCAATATTCTAGATGACTAAATGTCTTCACTGGTGTAAATAAGTGCCTGTGGTCCTTCTGTTTCATTAGGTAACTAGGAGTTGCAGATTGCTCATTCAATTTAGATACATAAGACACACACTAGAGTCCTAAATGCTTTTTCAGACCTATCTTTTAGGTGTCTGAAAGCAACCCCCTCCCCCTCAATTTGATGGAATTTTTGTCCCTTCACAACTTTTAAAAATGTTATCTCACCTCTCATGTCTGATATGAAGAAATATGAATCTTAGGTTACCACATACTTTTCTAAAACAGTTATACAAGCTTACCTGGGATAGCTGCTCAGTAATAGGGCAGAGAGAAACAGATTTTGTTTCTGTGCCTGTTCATGGGGGTCTTGTCCACTGAGAAGAGCAATCTGTACCGTTGGGTGGTTTTCAACTTTCTAATGAGTTCCTTAGTTTTTCCTGTTGATATAAACAAAATTATCCAAATTTGACAAAGATCTTTAAGTAAAATTGTTTCAGGGTCATTCTGCTGATTAGGTGGAGACACTGCATAGACGTATTTGGCCCCTCTTTACGTCTTAAGACCTGTATTTCATATGTTGGGGAATTCAGTCAACTCAAGGCAAAAGTTCTTTGTGGGAGGTTTGTAGGATATCCACTGCGTCATTATACATTTCTTTGCCATGGCATAGACTGATTTGTATCATGTTCTTGAGGTGCTCAGCAAGTCTGGGAACTGGGACTGGGAACAAGTCTCTTCTTACATATTTGACTACAGAAATGAGTACATTTGGGAAGAAAGAAGTGTTGTTAAACTGAATTATGTTATGCCTTTGTTTTCTGCTTCAGAGCAGCATGATATAGATTGAATTAAGTCAGGTTTGGGGCCTTTGCTTTGAGGCAATGAGTTAAACATGAATATGGTACAGTCTGGGAGGTAATTTCTACCAAATTTCAAAGAAATTCATTAATCTTAAAGTAGTCATAGTTTCCTCTTAGTCTATCTGTCCAAAAAACTCTGTTAGTCCGATTGCCTCTTGATCTTTAACACAGTTTTATACATTTATGCTTAGTTTGGCTCAGAATCACATACAAGGCTTATGCAAAAAGGTGGCTTCTCTAAATATTACCCCTTCAAATGCAATCTGATCTAAAGGTCAAGCTAAGTTCTTTCTTATGACTCATCAAGAATAATAATGTTTCTGCAAGCCAAATTCTGGCCTTAAATTCATGGCCTCACATTCACCTGTGCAAATAACTAAATGCAGAATTTGATCTCCAAACAGATCCCTTAGGAAACTACATTGTCTTCCATACAGTTCTGCAAAGGTTCTGTAAGGTCCAGGTCCCCTCAACCTATGACTTGCTAAATAATTTCTCTTAATTCTTCTATAAAAGAGGAAAAAAATACTTTTGTTTCTAAAGTATCCAGAGAATTC
Organism: Pygoscelis adeliae; assembly: GCF_000699105.1. NCBI lineage: Eukaryota > Metazoa > Chordata > Aves > Sphenisciformes > Spheniscidae > Pygoscelis > Pygoscelis adeliae. Next base: position 746,448 of record NW_008824282.1, on the reverse strand, counting down.
CTTCTCAAATGATTTTTTCTAAGTCTCTCCACACTCTAGCCACAGACCAGAATTGGGCATTTGTTGTAATACAAATTGGAACTGCTGCATTGTCCAGCTTTCTGAGTGTTTTGATATGATGTTTCAATTCAGATCCATTTCTAAATATCTGGAAGATGAAAAATCTCAACCGCAGTAGTCCTAAATAACAAATTTTTTTTGTTAAATTTTTCCCTTCAAAACTTAGAAATAAATATGTTTAAGTTTCTTCTTTTATTGGTTAAAAACTTGGAATTTATGTAAGCACTTTTGAAAACAATAACTATTAAAGGAAAACTCATAAAATTAAGAACATTTTAAACAATTAGAAAAATTATTAAACTAGCTGGTAGAAGCGTCAGCACAAAAAATGAGTAGCACTAGCAATGATTCTACTGGGAATGTGGAGTAAGTCGAGGCAGGTTAAGTTGGCAGGTGTGAAAATAAAGTAAATGATTTGGAACAAGAAATGTGTTTGAACAATGAGAATATAATTTATGATGAGTAACTAATGCAGAGAGAAAAAGAAAAGCATTCAGTCATGAGCCTGGAGGAAAGGTGATCCACCCATAAGCTTTTCTAACTTCTCTATCAACAGCACTATTTTAATAAACCTTTTTACGTTTCCCTCTAAGTCCTTCCTTTTATTTAAAAAGAAAAAAAAGGAATGTATTTGTATTAAATACTTTCACACAAATGAAGATTTTAAGATATTTTGTGAATCAAACCCTGTACTTGCCTGATGTTTTGTGGAGTTTTCTGCCAATCAGAATGTCACAGAACATTTGTTCCCAATCTCACAAGCTTCTTCCTCAGTTTTGTGGTCTGCATTGCTTTAAAGGAAGCAGTTGTTGCAGTGGTTGAGACCCCACAATTCAAGATCTAAGATTTGATCTAAGACTTGGTCTGCAGTTGTTACTGAAATTAGAACCAAAAGCTTGAACTGGCATCACAAGTGAACTAGGAACCAGATGTCAGCTTGAGCACAGTAGCAGCCAAAGTTCACATAGCAGCCAAAGTCACAGGTCATAAGCCATATTACATATTAACCTGGGAGTCAACATCACAGTTCGATGCAATAAAACAGTCCTCCAGAATGAGTGTGGCAAACACATGGGCTGCCGTGGCCAGGCCTGCACTCTGAATGAAGTTTCAAACCAGAAAGTAAAAGAAAGGTAGTCATTCAGACTCGTCAGGAAGAGTATTGCAAAGTTTTTGCAGTGTTGTGGGTTGAATGCCTACAGGGACAAGTGGAAACAATCATGGACAATTCTTTGATGTGTTTTTTTCCTTCCCAAACATCACTTTCATCTTGCTTGTTTCAGCTTGAGTCAGTTGGTTGTCATCTCAAAGGTTATTTCCTGACCTATGCTGATGCATTAGACATAATGACAGCTGCATGAGCAAAGAACAAGATAAATAGTTGGGTGTTATCATTCTGTTGTTGGTAGCTAAGACCATGGTGTTTCTCCCCTTCTCCCAGAAGCCTCATGTAGAATTTGAAAAAGAAGAAAACAACTCCAACGTTAGCACTGGTCTCTGCAAGATGTTCAGAAAGAGCAGTTGCACATTACTACCAGGAAGAAATCTAGTAGACCATGCCTATTTATTCCTGCTACATGACAAAGATGCTGGCGGTAGTGCTAGTGTGCTTTGCTGTGTCAAGGCTACAGGAAAGTCTAGTAGTTTGATAGGAGTATTTCATGTGTGCCTATGGCCTGGAGGAAGTTTTTAAGTAGCCTCAGCACTCTGTCCTAGTTTAAACTCTGCTTATAAGCCTTCTGTGAGGTCAGCTAATGTCATCTGTTGTTTGATCTTGATGGTTACTTTTTTCTTGGTTATTTTGCCCAAAAGGAGAGGCTGGAATCAGGAGAGTAGCCAGAGAATACTCTGCCTACCTGTAAGCTGGAAGATGAAACCCTAGCCTATAAACTCACCAATTCAGTTTTCAGTGCCATTCTCTAGCCTAAATCTTAAGGAAGTGGTTGCAGCTGCTATTATCCCGTTTTTAGCAAAACAAACATTAGTTTCCACCCATTGGCATGACTTCAGTCTCCAGGTATTTTTCTGTAACAACTTTTCAAGAAAAATTAAAGTTATTATTCAAAATCCTGAAACTACAACTCAGAGACTGAAGCATTATTAAATGCTTCCAAAACTTTAAACAACTTACTTTAATATCTATCAAGGGAGAGAAGAGCTCTCTGTTTCTCTGCTTTGCTTATACTTCATGGCCAACTCCTTCTTTGCAAGCTGTATGTTCAAAACAAAGATACAGCCTTTAGCTGTATCTTTTTGAACATGCAGCTGACTCATCAGCTGTTCTGTTTATCACCAAGACAACATAACCGTGTGATTACGTCTCTCAAAGTAAATCCTCCTGTAAGCTGTGAACCCAAATCAACAATATTCACTACAAATATCCAGACTTTGGATTTCCTTAGATGATCTTTATGTCTTTCTAACTAAGGAAATCTTTCAAAGACACTCCCCATGGCTCTTGGCAGAGTGAGCTGACAATTAACAGGGGAATAACATACCTAGACCTTAATTTAATGTGTGTTATCTCACCAGATAGAGATTCATACTATCTCTGGATATAAACACAATATGCATATCCTAGACATGTATACATACCCCAGAATTTGATCTCTGGGGTCTACTACTAATAGTTAGCTTCTGAATTGCAAAATAACAGCTTTTAGAAAAAAAGACAAGAAACAAGGATCCCAAGCATCCGCTGGGAAGCTGCTATGTGCTTTGTGGAGTGGCAGTTAAACGGTTCTGGCCTCCAATGTGCAAAGCTGATGCAGTTAAGGAAAACACAAAACAGGACGTTTTAGGATGGCATGTTACTACAGACATCTTAAGAAAGAAAGGGTCCGGCAGAAACTCATCTCAACCTGATCTTTTTCCAGGCAATATCCTCTGTAACGATGAGGTGGTAATTTCCATACCAATTTGATATTTCTAGGATGATATTGTTTTTAATTATTTTATCATTCCCTCTCCCATAATCTGAAGCTCCATGCAACGTTCAGCTAAAGCTGTCTCTGCACAGTCTGGGTGAGCTTTGTGTTTCTGAACAAGTGAGCGTTATCTGGATTCCATTCATTCCAGCTGGGGAACGGCAGACTGTGGGAACGGTTACAGGGAGAGAGGTTCCCCTCCTCCTCCTCCTCCTCCTCCTCCTCCTCCTCCTTTTTTTCCCCCCCCCCTCCTTTTTTAAAAACCTTTTTTCAGGATAAATATTTAAAGACCAGAATGAGGCAAAACTCCCATAGGATTGGAAACACAGACAAGCTCACACCAGACAAGTCTGCAAAACAGCTTTTTTGTTTTGTTTTTCTTTTCAACATCCAAGCTTTAAAGATTTCCAGCTTTTAAATTGTCTTTGAAAAGAAGAGAAACCATATTATGGACTTTTTGGTGAACATAACATACTGGGCATTAATTTTAGTTCCAGGAATTTATGCCATGTAATTACTAGAATCTGTCTTGGTGAATAAAAATAATAATAACAATAACTGTCAAAGAACACACCGAGAATAAAGCTGTTGAAACCTGGTTTTCACTTTATGATCAGAGGTTCAAATGCTCACACAAATGAGTTGTCACTGTAGTTTTGTCACCTTTTATCATTTTTGCCCTTTGGCCATATAGGCTTACAGTCAGGTGAAAACAATTTCCCCACTTTAATCCTTTGTAAAATACTACAGAGGCAGCAATAGTTCTAGGGGTTTTTAGGCGCTCCCATGCAACATGGTACAGTTGGTGAATAACTTCTAATTCAGACTAGCTTTGGTCAAGTCTTCATCAGTATAGCCAGATATTCTAGAAGTTGTTTTAATAAAATTCCTGTATCCCATATCTTTAAATCACTCACACTATACAAACACTTACATCCTAGTTCTGTTAACATGAAATTATCACTAGGAAGACTTCACTCCCCTCATCTGAACAAATTGTTTTTGTAGAATGCTAGGTTTCCCACTACTAATTGACTTAGTTTAGGTTCAGCATGGGAAAGCATAACAAAATGTTAAGACCCTATCAAGAAAAAAAATTTCTAATGTGATTTTAATTTGTGGAAGAAAAGAAGAATGAATGAATGGGCTTATTGAGAAATTGTCATGGGTCGTGTTTAGATTTTTGCTATAGTAATGGAGATTCATGCAGAAGGCACAGCCTGTTGCCTGTGGTTTCCATTTTGATCTATCAGAAATTCCTATATTTTCATTTTTAAAGCTAAACTAATTTCTATTCTCATACCAGATAGACATAACTTTGTCCAAAGTTCCTGCACAATTTTTCTCAGATGCAACTTGGATTTCAGTCTTTGTCAGAGGTACCTGTTTCAGTGGCCTCTTTGCCATCCATGTCTACCACTATTTCCTATTTCTTTTCTCTCTTTACCCCATCAGCAACATAGGAATTAAGCTGCAGTAAAAGCTTGTTCAATCTCATAGTGTTTTCCACTGACTGTGAACTCAGAAATTGGACTGTATTCAACTCTTCTATCCATGGTGGAGGAATGCAGTATATTGATTCTTTGGGTGTAAACCTGTTATATTTCCCAGCAACTTTCATTGAGGACAGAATTAGATAATACCCTTCCAAATGATTCAAGGGTAAGTGTTAAACTGCAAGCTATTGGAGAAAAATATGTTTATGCCTATACTAGGGCACTGAATGTGCTCCAGACTGTTTTGCAGCACTGAGTCTAACTGGCACACAGCACCCTGTGTCAACACCAGTAAAGTCTCCTAGCCTGACAGGGGTGCCTGCCAGCAAACCTCCTATTTGGGAATGGTTGCTCCCAGGCTGTGAGCTGAAGTAGTTTGGGTAAGGACTCTTCATCCCCACAATGCAGCAGAGAATCCTGTTTTATACTTCTGTAAGAATAAGAGTTCTGTGAAGTGCAGTAGCAAGAAGTCTGATGGCGAGAGAAGACTTGTGAGGGCCAAACTGTGCTGGGTAACATCCTGATAGTGTACCAGCACAATTAACTAGCATGCCCTGGCTCTTATTTACCATTTATGGATTTACTATTATGGATGTAGCCACTGAATTTTCTGGGCTGAGCAGTGAAAATTTCCCCTCCAAAGTCACGTCCAGGTCTTCCTGGCTCCTACTACTCTCATTAGGTAACAGCATGGCAGCAGCAGCTGTACCTGACCCTCCTGAGCTGCATTTGACTCTTGCCACCTTTTGAGGAGCAAGCTCTTCACCAGGAGTGATCAGGGGGATCTTTGGCAAAACCCTCTTAGAAACCTTCTGTGGCATCCTCCCCACAGAGAAAACAAACAGTGTCAACACATCCGGCAGCTAAAAAGGACTTACTTCTTTTGGAAGTCAACAAAATATATAAAAATTCTGCGCTTCCAGGTAAAAGCAGGATGAAGGAATTGTTTCCTGGCTTTTTGCAGTTACTAGTCACAGGGCTTGCCTTATATGCCTCTTGAAGGATAACCAAATGAGGAAGTTGTCTTTTAAATGAAGATATGTTCTTTCAGTCGTGGGGGAAGGGAATTGCTTTTGTCAGGCCACTTCATAGAAGAAAAATCAGTAAAATAGCCTTCTTAATTTCAGGCCACTTGTCTCTTCCCTTGTCTGAATAGTTAAGAAAAGTAGTTACCCTGACAGTCATGGAGTACATTTCAAACACTGTCTGTGACGCAGTAGGCTTCAAACATGCTGTCATTTCAGTTGTTGGATGAATTCTACATTATTTGAGTAACACGTTATTTGCTTGCTGTAATATAATATCCAGCATTATCTGAGAGAATTCTGAGTAATGTTTTCCTTTATGTGCTGGACTTACTATGGTGTTTGGTTGTTGCATTGACGTTCTTTGGCCTCGTCACAGCAGGAGCTTTTTTCTGTCCTACACTTTAAAGTTGATCTGTAAATGAAAGAATTAGGCTGTGGCCTATCTCTTTGATATATGAGAAAATCTTAGTTGTTTGCAGGTTTCTTTTTACATCTTTTTTACTCTACGTTCTTTTGAAAGGCAATGATGGGTTGTGGTGAGCAAGAGTATTCACGCTGACAGAATGCCTGATCTTCTATGTTTTGAAATCTATTTGTTTCTTTGTTGTTAAACAACGATTCAAAAATAAACATTTAATGACAGTTAGAGAACAAAGACTCTGACCTTTCCTCCTACAAGGGGAGCCAAGAAAGTTCCCATTCCATTTCTCTGATCTCCTAAGCTGACTGCCAGCAATGCTAAAGAAAACAAGAGTTGAAATTCTTTGCATTTCTGAAGGGCACTAACCTCATTTTTATATCCTTACACCTCACCTTCAAATCTTAGGTCTCATTTGTATAAAAAAAAAAACAAAAAAAATTTAAAGGAAAAAAAATTATCTGGGTTTCTAGTTTGTGTACGCAGTGTTCCCTTCTCTCTGAGCAGCAGACTCTTTGCTACTGCACTTTGGGATTCCTTACGGAACTTTTATCCATATAGAAGCATAAACCAGGATTCTTTGCTACATGGTGGGGTTGAAGAGGAACATGTTTCCTTATCCAAACATTTTGCAACAGAGAAGGAAAGTTCATGTCTTCTTTGCTTAGAAATCTTACCTTTCAATGGCCTGCTTGTTACTCCCACTGAAAGTGATCTGTACGTGCATTATATGATGTACATTGCATAATCTGTAAAACAAGTAAGCATTGTCTAATTACAGGTTTCTTTCCAGAAGCAGAACGGAAAGGTTTCTGGGGGAGTTTTTGGACATTCTACATTTTAGAAGGAAAACAATTGCCAGATTTATATCCCAGAATTACCAAGGATAATCACCTGATTTACATCCATAACCCCACTGAATTACCTTTTTCACAAAACCAGAATTAACAAAATAAACCATCAATACTTTTCCTCTCTTTAGATTAATTTCACTTCTCTACAGAAAACCCATACAGGTTTTATGCACCATTTCAATCCCATTTGCTCAGCTTGAAGAGAATCTCACCAACCAGAGTTCAGACTTCTTTTTCATTACTTAACAAAGAAAGTCAATTATTCAGTAGAAAAGTTTTCCACCAGCAGGATTTTTTTCTTCTTTATGAACTTTGAAATCCTTAAAGAAAAGAAGAAGAAGGAAAAAAAAAAAAGTAGAATTAGCTAATACGAACAGCTGTGACACAAACTGATCTCCAGGGTTTGGCATTTTATCCAGTTTTATAAACTCTTGGTCTGAACTTGACTTTCTGAAAAGCATTCTTCCACCTTTGTTTCACAAACATCCATTTTTATGGATCACCACCCATAAGGTGTGGGAAAAAAATGATCTATCACTAAGCTCATTTAATAAGAACAAAATCATGCTCCCTATATCCTATCAAGCATAGTATTAAACAATTCAGGCAATGTTTTTTCCAGTACTAGTGTACAGCGTAAAAACTCTCCATGCAGTAAGACATCCCCAAATTTATGACTTTTTTTGTTAGTTCCCTCATTAACTTCTCTATTTTAGCTTTCTGGAATAGACTCATTACTATTAAAACTTTTAAAACTACGTGGATTATATTTATTTCACTGTATTCTTAAGCAATCCAGTCATTTCCACAGAGCTTTTTAACAAGCCACATTCAAAAACCAACAGCAACAAGCTAGAATAAAATATATCAGTCAAAAAAATCACTTTTAGGTAATTTTACCTATTAGTATTTTTCCAAAAAGAGGATTTTTGCTTTGTTTGTTTCAGTGTATACATGAAGTGTCCACAGATATATCTCTGACCTAAGTCATTTTTGTGCAATGTGCAGGTAAATTCAACCATATCTTATCTACAGTCACAGAATAATCATTCCTTTAAATACTGCTCAGAAAATAAATCTGAAACATGGTCGTGATTCAGCAGAGCACTAGCTAAGCCCTTAAAAATTTTATTAGGTCTTTTATCCTTGTTATTTAAATTGGTACCTCTTTGCAGCCAAAATAATTACTTAGTTACATGTGATTGCAAATGCTGGTCTGTATTTTTTTCAATGTGGCTAATGATAATGACCTCACCATACTGGTTTGAGCAAACCAGTGTTTAACTTCTACCTACTTTTAGGACAGAAGCACAGATCCTGGTCTGAGTACAAAAGGGGTCTAGCCCAGCTTTATTCATGGAATCCCACTGGATTCAGAAAATTGCACAGGGATATCTCTTATTTCTTTGTCTTAAGTTCTGTTCAATTCCTTTCAAAATGAGGCTGCCATGTATTTCATAATGACTGGGTCAGGATAAATTTTTGTTGAATTGATTTAAACCATGAGTGCAACATACTAACTTCGCTGACTTGTAGTTTTACTTCTTTGTAATTAGAAGTAAATGACAAAAAACATTTTATGGCTCTGAATCATCTCTTCTCCCTCTTTAAAAGAGGAACCAGCACCAAGCGGTCAGCTCTTCAGCAAGCTGCTTTCTAAAATGACAGTGCATTTCTTGTTACTCTACTGATTTCTTTCTTTTCCTGAATGTTGCACAAAATGTGTCTAAATGAACTGTACTGTTTACTAGGGTTATTCATGCAATGAAACAAGTGCATGTAATGAAACAACTGCTTGTACAGACACTTATTTTGCAGGGCTGGAGTTTGGCACAGAAGAAGTGCCAAAGGCTTTCATACACTAGTTCCCTCTAGGAAAAACATGTTACACTGAACTGAATTGTTTGCTGGAGGTTGCATATGAAGCTCCTGTTGGCTTTAGTGGGAGCAGTACCCCCACTGACGCCTAGTCGTGATATGATCACCACTGACAAATCCAGGTCATACACTCCTGCTGAGATTGCCTTTCAGGCTTTATGATGGCAAGAAGTCCAAAAGGAGTTAATGTTAATATGACACTGTCCAAAATGCCAGGAAGAAAAGGGTTACAGTGTTTTGGTTGTAAAAAGACTAACCATTTGCAAAAGAAAAAAATTGGTTTCATTTTTAAAAGAGACCAACCCCTTAAAGATTAATTTTTTAAAAATTAAAATGGATACTATGGAGTCTAGCAGCAGCAGCAACAAAAGACTCTGAGATCAATCCCAAATGCCACTCTGAAAATATATATAGAACAATTTTAGAGACATAAAATGTGAAATGAACTTGGATTTGAATGTTGTTTCAAGGAGCCAAATAGTAAACTCTAAAGGCTATTTTTTTTACAATGGAGACATCAACAATGTTAACAATGGCAGCTCTGCTTCAAAGTTGTAATGAAAGCCTTAAATGCTTGTAAAATGTTAATAACTACTAAGCCCATTTGTTCACTACTGGAAAAAAATAATTTCATTTCCATGTTTTCTCCTCAGATCTTTTATGTTGGGCTATACTTGAAGTGCTGACCACAGTAAGAACCCCAGACATATAAAAGAGCTTGAGCTGTTATGCTGCCTGCCAAAGATAACTGTTAGTTTTAGCAGTAGTATGGTGAAAGGACATCACACCACTTGCTGGGGTCAGACAAACGCACACAATTTAAAGAGAGAGAGAAACCAACCATAACATAACTAAAATTTTGAGGAGCTGGCATGAATCTCCTATCCTTTTTCTCTCCAGTTGAAAATGCAAATATATGTAATATTTCTCCCTCCACTCTCAGTCCTACTAATTAGGACTGAAGCAAAGTCAAACTGATGTTTTCCTGCTAGCTGAGCAAATAACAGACCAGTATACAGAGCAAGAGGTACCTGAAGAGTTGCTTTACACACTGGTAATTCTGCTTCAGTTTCAGTTACAATTGCCTGAGGCTACAAAGCAGTTACTCCCCTGGTACAGAAGTAAAAGGGGGTTATGCTTAAACATCATAGTAAATATAAGACCTATCGGTACCATAAGAGTTTTCTTCTTAGTCATTCAAGAAATGTCTCACTGTCTTCAGTGAAGTTGTTATGTGAGGAAGAATTAGAAATCAAGAAAGGACCTTTGTTGCAAGAGGTATTCTCTTTCTGTGCCTGAAGATAATCTGAATGAGTCTGATGCGTGCATCACAGGTAAATCAGTTGCTTTAAGTCCATATATTCTTTTCTCTCTCTGTGTAAAACTCCCTTAATCTCTGGTTCAGCTGGTTGGAAAACAACTGAATTGGCTCTTTTTGAAGACACATTGTAAAAGGTATTTTCTAGGGATCACCCTTCTGCTGACAGGAAGAAGCTCTTAACACAGTTTCTTCCTTATCATTCTGCCATGCCATGCATTTGTGTATTCAGTGTCTCTTGCTCTCAGACACTGGAAATCATATAGCCAGTAAACTGAGGCCATCTGGCCAATCCAATGATCATATATAGAGGGGGAAATACAGGATTTCCCACAGCTTGCAACCCCAGTGCCTGGACTGACAAAGGCAGTACAGAGCTAATCGCAGGGTTTGTATGAAAGGAAAAGTGAAGGGCAAAAACTGAGGGAGATTCTTTATGAGGAAGAGAGGAGAGGTGGGACATTACCAGAAAGGCCTAACTTTATTTAGAGAGAGAGACACTATGAAGAACTGCTATTAGCCCTGAAGTTTACTGTTGCATAAAGGTGAGAGGAAATAAGGTTAAGCAAACAGACAAATCAGGGTCCTGATTATCCAAAGTATTTGCTGATACTAAAAGAAAAAGAGCATAATTTGGGAATCTGTAGAAGGTATGTGATAGGAAGGCAGAGTTTGCTCACATGAGAGAAGACACTTCGTCAAAAAAACTGGACCAGCCCCTTGCAGCAATAAATGCAGGATTGTTAGTGCAACAAGCCTTAGGAAACCTGAAACACCCTTGTATTTTGGCTACTATCTCTTCATTTTGAGAAGTGGTGAGAGATACTTTACACATGATCTAGTTTTTCTATACTGGATCCAAATATGCCATCATTTGCCTTTAATATAGATTTATAGGAGTTTATTACTGCACTGAAACCCTTTATAAGCTGAAGCCCTTTTGTTGTCAAAGAATCCAGGGTCCACTAGTCATTCACATGCTCTTTTCTGAGAATAATTTACATCATTTCACCAGCAAAATGAAGAATAGCAAAATATATTGCAATGATATTTCCCAGCTTTGGGCTTCAACCCACGCTCTGGGCTAAAACAAGAGATTTTCCCCAGTTAGTCTCTCCCTTTATTTCTGCAGCTCTTGTTAATGTCATTGTCCTCTACAGGACACATGCATGAGCCAGAGTTGCTATTAATTTCAGCATTTGTCAAATACCATCCTCCTCCTAAAGTCCCAGATGAAAAGTGAGATACTGCTTGTAAACTAAACAGAAAGCACAATAAAGTTGCCGCTGAGAAAGCATTGTAATGTAGGAGGAACTGAGAGCAGAAGACAGAGGCTGAAGGGAAAGGGTATGAATGATGGTAACTGGAAACTGCATTTTTACCAAGGCCTAGTTCCCTCAGTTCGAAACACACCACAGCTGGATGATCCACTCCAGGATATGGAATATATATTGAGATTTGGCTTGGAAATTTTGTGACCTTCCTGGGCAAATGCTCTCCTTAAGGTTACAAATATCTCAGAGCAAGCAATTAAATTCCCAATATTGTGCTGACACAGATGTGTTCAATTGGTTTGTACTTAATAACACCCAGCTGCAGTAGTCATGAGTACAGTAGAAAGGTGTGCAATAAATGGAGCTGTGGCTGTTCAGTCTTCACTACAATTTTGGGCTGTTTTTTTTCAAGCTTTATATGTGAGCTTTGCCAATAAAGGTGGATGAATTCTGATTCCAGTTCATAGTTATCTGTACTCCTGGTTTCTTTTTACATAGCTCTGTTGCCTTTGACAGCGTCTTGCTTGAATGAAACCAGAACACAGTGCGAAACATGGATAAACTATCTATTTCTGAACTGTCCGAGGTCATCAAACAAAACCAAAAAACGTCTCACAGAATTTCCATCTGGAAGCATGAATTGGCTGAGCTGGATGCACAAACCCTGTCAAGCCTTCCCTTAAGTCTCGCCAGGATATTAACTTTGAAACAAAGCCTAGTTTTTCTGAGTTCTGTTTTGAAGATTTCTGCTCTATTCAGAATGTCTGTCTTGCCATTATTTTTAAGAAAAAGGTAAAAGCCAAAGAGTGGAATTTGGAAATACATGTGTCATCAGTGCAATTATATTGTTGTCTAGAAGTGAACCATGCTGGCACCTAGAACTAATTTATGGTTGTAAATCTATGCATGAGACATTCATAATACCTTTACTTGATCCCTCTAGTAGCTACGGCCACAAGTACATCCATCCCATGTAAACTCAGCTATTAGTGATCCTCTGTAAACCCCAATTCTGCATCCTGCCTTAATATAACAAAGAAGAAAGAGATTTGGAGCGTTGTGAGGAACATTTCAGAGAGCTCTCCTTGTAATAAAGGTTTCTAAAAACTCATCCCAAGTTTCTACCTTCAGGGTCACATTCCTGCCATATAAAAATTTTACCACCAGGTTGTAAACCACTAGAAATTAGGAAATTCACTCAGACCCAATATCAACAGTGCTCAACCCTCACCGGCAGTACTATCATACAACAGGAATCACCAAACGGCTTGATCCAATGCCCACCTAAGTCAATAGGAAACTTTCTGTGGGTTTGAGGGAGAGCTGGTTGGGAAAAGGAAGAGAGGTCCAACAGTGATTTAGATATTAACGTGGCTAGGTAAATTTTCAAACCTCAAGTTATAAGACTTCTTGTTTTTGTAGAGAGGACATGTGGTTTAGTGACTAAAGAGCGTTATTTCTTTTTATTCCTAATAGCATCAAAACACTTGTTGGATGAGGATAAAACACATACACACACACACAAGCAAAACATGTCACAGCATTTATGCTAAAATCTTGAGGTGTATACACTAGCCAGTTCTTTGAAAATACTAATTTTTAGAATTTTTTTTTCTGACTGGTTTTCCACTGTTCTTTGGGAAATGAGGTCTTATATGGCTCACATTTTGCACTGTGATTCATCAATTTAAAACATCAATCATGTCTGGATTGATGAAAAGCATGGTATTTAAAAAGAAAAAAGTTTTGCCTGAAAATTTCAAACTGGGTGTTCTCTGCCCACATATTCATGGATACATTTCTTTATACACAGTGCTAAAAAAATGTTCAACCAACCCTTCACTCAACCAATCTCATCTCAGTTAGTGGAAGTGAAGCAACATACCCCTGACTTAGCTTTTATTCATTGCAAGGATATTTTGTATCAGCTGAATTCAGATTAAAACATCAATTGGAAAAAGATATGACAAGTCATTATCAAAGTTAGTATAAAACCAGAAAACAGATCTGACTGAATTTTGATATGTAGGCTAAAAACATGACAGGAAAGCACTCACCTGAAAAAGTATTCGTGACTGGTGAGCAGGGATGAGCAACAGGGACTACATACTTATATGATTGTCAAGAGTTTGTCATGAGGTGCCATCACCTTCCTAGCAGCTGCTGTTAGTGAGCCTTGGTTCCAGTGCAGCAGCAATCCCTGGATGAAGAGTCTGAATTGTTTGTGCTCCTTTGTTTCCAGCTGCTTCTGCAGGCCCCCAGGCTTTTTCTGTAAGAAGTCAAATACCTATATTAGCAGCTGGAAACAAGGAGAGCCAAAGTTGTTCTACATACACCACAAGCAAGTGGACCATCAGTGGTTCAGTCATGAACCACAGCGTGGGAACTTCTGAGAATACATATAAAAAACATATGTAATTCGTGGATGGAAACAGATCAGTCCAAATAGGGAAGCTGGAGCAATGCAGCTGCACAATAACTTTGTGTGTGAAAAGTGAGCATGTGTGGGTCACTGCTAATGGGAGAGTTAAATCCTTGTTAGTCCCTCTGGTAAACTCATGCCGACAGTTTTGGGTATATACAACATAATTAAGTGCATCAAAATGAAAATGTAGCATATTCCCTAGCAAAGGAACGATTTGTATGAGACCAGAACAAAACAGGTCTGTACTGCTAAACCTTCAGAGCATCTAGCCTAATGCTGTATCAGTAGAAGTCATTGAACGAAGCGAGCATTTTGAATTTGCCCAAGTCATGCAGCCTACGCAGTGAGAGCTATAGCAAACAATGCTTTTCAGACTTCCATGTTATGGATAACAGACACAGGCTGCATGGTAGGAACACAAAGTTTTATGTTTCACCTGCCCAGTTTTGTGGCTATTTTGATGTTTCTCCTCTCTCAGCAGAATATCTGACCCGAACGACCCTCTGGAGGACTGCTTGAGCCTGACCTGAATCCAGACCCCAGCAAGACTTTTTCTGTATTCTAGGTCTATGCTTCTGCTGCCAGGCTGCCTTATTCATTCAGCCCTTGGAAGCCCCTTGGAAGAGTGTGCTAATATGCTTGTGCATTGTTACTTCATTAGGTTATTCCTCCTTTGCTTTCAGATTACAATGTCTTTCCAAATTCTGAGAGTTCAAAGTAAATACTGTTTATGAGCTCTTAGACTGGGATTCATGGCACCTATTTTTAGTTGTAAAAGTGGAGCAGCTTGCCTAAGCTGGCCATCCAGACTCCTCCTCCAGGGAGGGACAAGGCCCTGCAAAAGGCAACTCTCTCCAGCCAAAAATGGATGCCTTAAATAAATGGGATGAATCACCACCCAGAAGCTTCTGTTGTTCTCCACTGATAGTAGAGGAAGCTTGGGCAACTGGTTTAGACTACTAACTCTGTCTAAAGTTAGTTGAGATGCATAGAAACACTTTACCATATTTTAAACTGTTCATTATGCAGATCTTGAAACTTTGGAAAAAGCCTCACAGGTAATTTTGAAAAGCCCCTGAATGAAGTTAAGAATTGCACCCTCCATACTTACAACAGAAGGCAACTTACAGTTAGAAATTATTCAAGAGACAAACAGCAAACAGATCAGCCAAAAGTAAGTAGAACATGGCAGGTTACAGAATTTCTACCACAGCATGTTATGGATGCTAAAGCTTTACATGGGCCCAATGGGAGACTGGAAAAGTTCAAGGCAGAGAAATTCATGGAAGGTTACATATATACCACTCACTGTCAAGAAGCCACATGTTGTGACAGGCTGGGAGATTGTTCTAGGGATGTTTTAGCTGAATTTATATACCTTGCCCTAGACATCTGCTTTTGGCCACTGTTGGAGTGAGACTATAAGAGTTAGATGACATTGGTCTGACTGAGTATACGTGCTCAGACCATAGATTCTCACACATCTACTAGCCCCACTACCACTTCTTGATTCACAGATTTACTGGCTGGGAATTGTCACGTTTGAAGAGCAGTCATGTAAACTAAAATTAAAATACTTGCCAATTAACATTATCTATCAATAAAGTTTCATCTCTGGTAATTATTTAGGCTGAAGCTCTTCCTGAAACTATATCCATAAAACTGGCAATGATAATTGGCTACTTTTATTGACAATACATACTCTTTTGAGGCTCTGTATACTCCTATTTATGCTTAGAAGATCATAAAATATGCTCAGCTGAACATTTCTTTATACTCAGTCTTTTTCTCATTATCATTAATTTCTTTTTTTTTTTTTTAATGAACTACAGTAAGTTTGGATGCGCTACTTCACCTCATCCTACTACTTTTGTTGTCCAACCTACTAAAAAGCCACATGAAACAAGGAAAAACTTAAAGCTTTTATGTGGTCACCACCACCTGAGCCAAACCAACTTTTCGGTATCTTTGGACTTTGAACATCTGAATTTTAGCTTTACATCCTGTAAAGGAGAGAGGTAATATCACAGGGCGCAGACAAGAAAAATAGGAGCAAAAGAACTGCTTTAAATGTAAAAATTCTGAATAAAAATTTTCAGACCGTAATGAACCTATTAAATGATTGTTTCGGTTAGTTTTCAGTAGAAGTTGTGGGATGTTGCAATAATTGTGAGCTGTACTACTAGGGCTTGTGGGATGTTTCACTTTTTCTCTTTAGACTGAGAATTCATCACAAAAATGCTCACAAAGACTTTAAGTAGCTGTGAGTATCAAGGGTTCCCACCAGTTTGGACTAGGAAGATATTCTGCCCCTCACTTCACACTGTGTACTGCGACAACACAGTACCATGCCTGTTACATCACTGACATCAAATTACTCTCAAGGAACGTGATATATCTCCAAATGAAACCAGAAACAGCAGAAATAGAAAGGGGAAGAACAATGGTAACAGATCATGACTGGGTATGATTTTTGCGTGAAGAGGGACACATATGAACAGTTCAGGGAAGGTCAATTTTTTTGTTTGTTTTTTTACTTGCTCCTGTAATATAGGATCAAGGGGACATCTGGCAAAATCAAAAGGCAAATAGTTTAAAGCTATTGAAAGTAAGAAATACATAAAACCAAGCCTTTTTTGAATAATAACGCCTTACATATTACCAACTTGTTACCACAGGACTAACTGAAGGACAAAGCCGTTGTAGGACTCACAGAAAGGTTAAACATTATGTGAATTGTACAAATACCCTCTCTTGCATAAAACATGATTAAATTTTGGGACCTCATTCCTCAGTGAATAAGCAACCACCAAGAAATAGGGTTAGGAAGCAATTTCCCTTTAGGCGTATTTTACCATAATTCTCTATTTCATGGTTTTCTTGTAGATTCTTCTCAAGATTTTGCTCATGGACAGTGCTGGAGGTAAGATACTGGATTAAGTGAATTTTTGTGTGCTCGAATAGGATTGTGCCAAAAATCCTTAACAAATTGCTTGGTTTCTTATCAACTATGCACCCTGTTTAACACCTGTAAAGACTGTTAAAAATGTCATGGCAGTCTTCCAAAGATACCTGAATTTGATCCAAAGGAAAAAAAAAACAAAACACTGAAGTAAATGGGAGAACCTATGCGAGAAGTGTTAAAAATTGGACAGAGAATTTTTCAGTTGCTTTTATATATCATTTCCTACCTGTATCAGAAATTATCTGACTAGACTGTATCATTAGTGTGATTAATTTAATCTTTAAGATGTATTGCTGCACAAAAGAAGCTCTTAAATTTAACTAATCAGTAAGACTGGACAGCATTTTACAGTTGTACTCAGTATTAAACTAGAATAGGTCTAAACTAAGGATAGGGAGAAACACATCCAAGGGAACATAAGATAAACTAAATTAAGTACAAGAAGCAGTGCATTCAAAGCAACACAGAGTTGAATGATGGCTAATCCACCTTCTTTAAGGAGATCAAGAGGCTTGAGGTGATATTCTGCATCCAGTTTTAAACAATACATTTTTGGAAAGATGCAGATTACCTGGGAGAATTCAGAGGAGAATAGAATAAAGAGTATAAAAAAATAAGTTACAGAGAAGCTTGAGGACTTTGTTTTCTTTAGAAGAAAGAAGACCAAGAAGGACATTACTGTAGCCCTCTGATTATAAGACTGTAAATACTATCATGAAAATTTGTTTTTCATGTAAACAGAAGAAACATCAAGAAGAAATCTTGCCGTGACTACAGAAAACTTTTTGGTTGGATATTAAGGAAAATGTTCTAATCAAAAGGCACTGAAACACTAGGATAGGCTACTGCAGTATGCTGTGGTATCTCCTGGATAACGTGGAGAACAGTTCAGAAAAATATCTGTCAAGTACGTGCAAGGATATCTGATTCTGCTTCAGAACAGTTCTGCATCATGGAATGGTTTGGGTTGGAAGGGACCTTAAAGATCATCTAGTTCCACCCCCCCTGCCATGGGCAAGGACACCTTCCACTAGATCAGGTTGCTCAAAGCCTCACCCAACCTGGCCTTGAACACTTTCAGGGAGGGGGCATCCACAACTTCTCCGGGCAACCTGTGCCAGTGCCTCACCACCCTCACAGTAAAGAATTTCTTCTTAATATCTAATCTAAACCTACCCACTTTAAGATAAGATGATGTCTCATTGTTCCCTATAGCCCTCCATTTTTATCATTTTGTGGTACACTTGTGGGCAGACGAATCCCAAAGGAAGATTCCTTGTGCTTAGTGGGAAATCCCAGTGGGCTATGCCAAGGAGCACAACAGAGAATTTAGGACATGGAAAGCTCAAGTACTTGTAGATACACTGGAAAAACTGTAACATACCACACAAGCAGCTTTTGTAATTCCCAAACCTGGTATGTATTCATCATTCAAAACTAACATGACACAGATGCCAAAACCTACATTGTTTTCTGTGCTGATTTATACTGTGGTTAAAATAAAGAAAGTGCCTACATTTTCATACAAAACATTGAATTCATATACAAAAACTCATTTTTTTGTCTTCTGAGTTAGTGAAAAGTGAGGTCTTTTGAGATGTTTTAAGAATGTAATCCAGCCACCTTCAGGACTGACAGTAACTGACATTCAGCAGTCTTAACTGAGAAACAAAGAACTGAAAAGGCCTAAAAGATGAAGGATGCCTCTTCATGGCAGAGGCTGGGGCATTATCATAGGCAAACGTCAACGTTTAGGACCATGTTTCTGTTTCCTTTCAAAATACTAAGATTTAAGTAATTTTCTAATTCCTATCAGTTTTTAGTCGATTTAATTCTCAATTCCGGCACTTTTTCTAATACATATCAGTTTAAATTGCCTTAAAATCAGCTGCATCTGAATTTCTTTAAACAAATATGCTAAACCTTACTGAGTTAAGCAAGAAGTTCTGCTGTTTCATGATACTGTGGAAGAAAGGACTGAAGAAAAGAAAATTATTTATCTCATTCACCTTTTAGTAGTAATTTTCAGTTTCTTTCAATTGTAACAGGGAGGATCACTTCCCTTGGACTATTAAAGATAAAATAGTGAGCTGAGTTCTTTCCATGTTAACCTTATTAGAATTAATCATTATGATGATAATGTTTCTTCAAAAGTGTCACAATGCTGTCAGGTACCACTTGAAAAGAAGAGAAGCCACTGTTCATCTGAGAGAGGAAACAGTTTGTTCTATGAGAGCTTCTGCTCTATCACTTTTGGGGTGTTTGGTTTCTTGTCGGCCTGATGATGGCAATTCAGATAAGATTTGGACTGGGAGCAGCTTTACAAACCACTATGGGAAATGGTCTACACAAAGGTGATAGCATCAATTACATTGCAGACACCAAAAGTTAGAGCCTGGCAACAATTTCAGGATAGCAGGAACAAAGATAATTACAAAAAGTCATATAGGCAGGTAAATGGAAAGGATCAGACAGAAGTGTGGAAGGTGTTTGCGAAAGGTGTATTTCTACATCAAGTTGAAAACTGTTGCAAAAAACTAAGAATAGAATATTTCAGTTGGAAGGGACCTACAAAGATCATCTAGTCCAACTGCCTGACCACTTCAGGGCTGACCAAAAGTTAAAGCATGTTGTTAAGGGCACTGTCCAAATGCCTCTTAGGCACTGGCAGGCTTGGGGTATTGACCACCTCTCTAGGAAGCCTGTTCCAGTGTTTGGCCACTGCATTTCCAGTGAAACTGCTTTATTCACCAGTATCAGTATTTATTTGCCCATGTCAGTAGTGTGCCAGTACTTCAGAGGCTGTGACTTCAGTTTTCCTTGACACATTTCATCACCTTTCCAATTCACTCATTATATATACACCATTAATAAATGATTTATAAATGAATTAGTACATGCAGAATGTTTAAAATTTAACTTAGAGTAAGAATTTAAAAATGCATCAAAACTGACAGTTTTGATATTCAACTAAAATCTTGAGACTTCACACATCCTTCTACCTCCCTTTTCTAGCCACATTAATGTTGGGTACCTTGAAGGTTGGCAAACCTGAATAGACATTGGGGAATACAGTGGTCATGGGGCTTTGTAGGGCACAATCAACTCTTTAAGCTTCCTGTTTCAATCTACAGTCAGGTCAGAGGTAACTTATATCATGCTTTTGCACTAAAATTTCTGTTTTAGAAAGCTAGTAAGTGCATACACCTTTTCTACACAGACTTAAAGACAATAGAACTAAGAGGTGGCCATGCCTTGCAATACTGTAGTTTTGAAGTGGTGGCTGTAGGAGGAAGGCGTCTAATTGAAAAAAATTATTATTTTCTCCAGAGGTGAAGCAAATGAATGAATTAACCTGTAATGGTTCTCCAGGGTTGCTCTGAATTTCTTCAGTTCTCTGTTCTGCTGATATGGTAAGGGCATTCAACTCTTTTCAAATCAGCAGGCAAGGAAGGCATTCAGGGCTTGATCTTGCAAAAGTGAAGTTATAAAAGTATGCATGTGTTTGGAATCCCAGGAATGTGCAAAGATTTAGAATTTATACTTCTAGGATTACATTTTTTAACCCAATTAAATCTGACTGTGCCAGATGCAGTAGCTGAAATTATAGATTTGGAACAGTTATTTTGAGGATGTTCCAAAGTATATGTAAATCAAACACCATGATTATTTTTAAATGAACTCAGAAGCACTTTGTTTTGTTTAACAAAATTTTTTTAATACCCCAAATTCTTGTATGTTTGCATGTGTATTTAGCTAGGGTCTGGATTACATCTACATTGCACAATAAAGCACCCAGGAAGGAGCAAAAGTGTAGAGAGATTGTGAGGCATCACTGCTGTTTCCCAACCGCAGGGTAAGTGAGGGAGGCAGTATGAATTGTACAGCATGTTCAGATGTGTCGTTGAAGCTCATGCAGACTGTTCAAACCTCTGGAGGCTTGAGGCTGAGAATATCTCTTGAACAACTCTCCTTTTGCAAGATCTATCATACTTCACTAGGCTCAGTACTGGTACCCAAACTGAGCATGTTAATCCACTAATCCCGTGAAAGTCAGAAGGCCAAAATAAGAGCGGATTATTTTGATACTCACAGTTTTTGACAGAACTGGGTTATTCTATCACTGTGGCAACCACTCTCCTGACAGAAACAGAAGTTATTTTCTGTCACTAAGGTAATTTCATTC
The DNA here is from genome assembly GCF_000699105.1 of Pygoscelis adeliae. Taxonomy (NCBI): domain Eukaryota; kingdom Metazoa; phylum Chordata; class Aves; order Sphenisciformes; family Spheniscidae; genus Pygoscelis; species Pygoscelis adeliae. Next base: position 725,619 of record NW_008824282.1, on the reverse strand, counting down.
AGAAGATAAACCCTGTTCAGAGCCTTCAGCAAGAATGTGTGTGTCTGGGAGATGCAACATGGCCCTATCTATTTTATCCCCAGCTTTATAATAGCAGAGAACATGTTGAAAAATGCCAAAAAGCATTTTAAACAAACTGCAAATGAGTTCCCTCTCTATCAGTCTAAGTGGTATTTTCATTGCAGTTCAGGGTAGGAGATGGCTCACTGCAAAGCAAAGTCATGAGCAAATTCCTCAGTTGAGTTTGCCAAAAGTTTGCACTTCCCTTTGAGCAGTAAAATACAAAATTCCAGTGATAAGTGAATTAGTCAGGTATAAAAGCTATCCCTGCCAATAACTCAATCCTTCTGTGTCATTGTGGGAGAAACAGCAGGGGTGGAAAGTCAAATAGAAACAGTATCATCAGATTTTGCAAGAACCTGTTCACTGGATTGGTCACTTGAATATGGATGGATAGGAGACCAGAACTCCCAAGAGGTCCCCAAGGAAACTAAGGATTTACTATGACACCATTAGTTTCCTACTGCACATTTTAAATTTCCAGCTAATAATCCTATGAAATGGGTCTTCACAGCTAACAGAACCTGTTCTCAGACTGATACACCTGTCACCATGCATCTGTGTTTGTCCCAGGTCCAAAACATTGAAGGCACCATATCTCCCCATGCCTTCTCCACAGACTTCTTTGTGTACACACCCCTGAAAACAATAAAAACAAAACTAAACAAAAAACCCCCACAGAACTCGGCCATGAAGGGAGAAGTAAATTTCTTTCTTTCCTAAAGCCAATATTATTACTACAGTGACCCTGGAGATGGAGACCCTAGGAGCATATGTAACATCAAGTGGTAATTTTTTTTTTAACTGGGGAGAAAACAAACAAAATAAAGTACAGCTGCCATCCAGCTGCCTTAAAGAACTGCCCAAAGTTTGCACAAATGGGAATGCTTTGAAGGCAAGACTTCCTTATGAATTTATTTAGCTTTTACAGGGAGTGCCCCTGCTCTTCTTTTTCCAAACTCTCTGAGGTAGGTCATGGTGGAAAAGGCAAATGATGGTTCTACCCATGTGATGAGCTTTTCCATCAGTTCTGAGACTAGAAATTGGGTAGACCTCGTTTCTAAAACTCTTGTCCTTCTCTACAGGATAGCGTATCCAACGACCCCTTTAATCAGATCTCTAGGTAGCCTATTTGTTCCCAAATGGAAAGAACCTGACATAAGTTAACAGATAAGGCTGTCCACAAGAGCTGCAGAAACTGAGAAGACAGAGAGCAATGACTGACTGCTCTGGTTGTAGCTGCAACTTGCAGAAAAATATTTCACAGAATCACAGAATCGTTGAGGTTGGAAGGGACCTCTCAAAATCATCAGAGCTCCTCAGAGTTCACATCATAGAAAACTCATCAAAAGCACTTACAGTCACAATTCCAGAAGATCCCTTATGGTCACCCATCCAACACAGACATGTGCAGGTAGAAGCTTTCACAGAAGCTAGCCAAAAGTACAGTTCTTCAAAAAGATAGTAGATATTGCAGGAACCAGCTGACTCTGCCAACTCCACCTAGTAAGTCATGCCTCTTTCAGTAGAGACTTACATGAGGCAGAAGGTCCATGAAGTCTTCAAGGTTTTAAACCGATACCTGCAGCTACAAGAATCATAGAATCATAGAATAGTTTGGGTTGGAAGGGACCTCTAAAGGTCATCTAGTCCAAGCCTCCTGCCGTGGGCAGGGACATCTTCAACTAGATCAGGTTGCTCAGAGCCCCGTCCAACCTGACCTGGAATGTTTCCAGGGATGGGGCATCCACCACCTCTCTGGGCAACCTGCTCCAGTGTTTCACCACCCTCAGCGTAAAAAATTTCTTCCTTATATCTAGTCTGAGTCTACCCTCTTTTAGTTTAAAACCATTACCCCTTGTCCTATCGCAAAGGCCCTACCAAAAAGTCTGCTCCCATATTTCTTATAATCCCCCTTTAAGTACTGACAGGCTGCAATAAGGTCTCCCCGAAGCCTTCTCTTCTCTAGGCTGAACAACCCCAACTCTCTCAGCCTTTTTTCACAGGAGAGGTGTTCCATCCCCCTGATCATTTTTGTGGCCCTCCTCTGGACCCGCTCCAACAGGTCCGTGTCTTTCTTATGCTGAGGGCTCCAGAGCTGGACGCAGTACTCCAGGTGGGGTCTCACCAGAGCAGAGTAGAGGGGCAGAATTCCCTCCCTCGACCTGCTGGCCACGCTTCTTTGGATGCAGCCCAGGATACGATTGGCCTTCTGGGCTGCGAGCGCATATTGCTGGCTCATGTCCAGCTTTTCATCCACCAGTACGCCCAAGTCCTTCTCGGCAGGGCTGCTCTCAATCCCTTCATCCCCCAGCCTGTGTTGATACCTGGGGTTGCCCTGACCCAGGTGCAGGACCTTGCACTTGGCCTTGTTGAACCTCATGAGGTTCACATGGGCCCACTTCTCCAGCTTGTCCAGGTCCCTCTGGATGGCATCCTGTCCCTCAGGCTTGTCAGCCACACCACTCAGCTTGGTATCATCTGTAAACTTTCTGGGGGTGCCCTCAATCCCACTGTCTATGTCATTGATGAAGATATTGAACAGTACTGGTCCCAATACCCGTCACTGATCTCCATCTGGACATTGAGCCGTTGACCACTACCCTCTGGATGCAACCATCTAACCAATTCCTCATCCACCAAACAGTCCATCTATCAAATCCATGTCTCTCCAATTTAGAAAGAAAGCTATCCAAGGAAGCTATACCTTGTTCCTACATGGAAGATTTCGCATAATGTTCCAAAAACAGTATTTTTGGGACTGATAGAGCTCAACTGAAACTGAAAATACCATCTGTGGAACAGTGCTGAACAGTTATATCCTCAGAATGATTTGTGATCAACTTGATCTAGTTGAAGATGTCCCTGCCCACAGCAGGGGGGTTGGACTACATGACCTTTACTGGTCACTTCCAACCCAAACTATTCTATGATTCTATGATTTGCATCCAACATATAGTCATTCTGGTACAGGGGCAGAGGTTCTTAATTTATAGCAGCTCTTGAATTATGGCAGAACTAGCAATTAGGAATGGGACTGGACTCAAAGGCTTGTTATCTCATGTACTGATTTTGGCAACCAAAGATGGAAGAGGGAAATGGACCTTGGACCTCACATCTGGACTTTATGGTTGGTGTCTAGGACCCTCATGCTCAAGTAGTGGCCTTCCAGGTTCATGCCCATCACAGAGAAGAGAAAGGGGAGGCTGCTTGCTCTAGAACCAGTTTCATCCCCAGCCTGTTTTACCACCAGGGAAGCTAATGTATCTGGTGCATGAAATAACAAAAATAACTAACTCTTCTGAATGACTGATAAACCTCTGAATTGATTGTGGTGTCCGCTTTCTTTTGCAGCTGGCTATAGAAAGAAGTGAAATATCAAGTCCACAATCCAGCTGTGAGAGTAGGCAACACTGAAGACATTCCAGCATAATGGAGACAAAAATGTATAAAGCACAATATCTTACTGAATTTACTGAGATTTTTTGCTATCAGTGGGATAGTGGGATTCAGAACTAAGTTCACTGGTATTTCAGGAGTAAGCCAGAAAACTGAGACAAAATGTCCATTTTTTCATTGGAGCTTGAAATATGCAAAGACATTGAACTTCATTCAGATGCCTGAGAGACTAGATTTCTAATAGTCAGTGGCATTCTGAATGACCACAACAAATGTTCCTTTCATCCACTAATAGACATTCATGCCATCTTTGTGAACCAGAGATTGTCACATCCGTATCAGAACATGGACTCTGTGCCTAAAACTTAATTGGAATGTTTTGCAGGCACCTCACTGGGGATGAGCCAGTAAAAGAAATCATTTGTCTCTCAACCAAAGATCGCTTTCTTAAGTTTTAGTCAATACCAACCTAGAAGGTGGGTGGTAATGTGTGGTTCTATATCTCAGTAGCCAGTTATGTGAAAGGTAAAGAAAACATCAAAAGCAGGCTGAAGAACACAGCAATTCACTATCGTATTTTAGCACTGGATCATATTTTACTTAAACGCACATAAAATGTTTCAAATTCTGAAGTTTAAAAAAATACTGCAGAAATCCCAGTACGACCTGTTGGGTTGTTTTTCATAATAAGCTTGCATAAGTGCTACTCTCTAATTTTGCAGCAGTTTACCCACTGACCTCTCTCCATGCTTTCTTCCATGCTGCCTGGAACGCCCTTGAGAGAAACACTTCCCTCTCTCTAAAATTTACCTGTGCTCTGAGGACTGGAAAAAGCACAACTGCATGGTATGTGCTTATTTATATGCATTACTATGGGAAGAGTAGGAAACAGCTTTAAGTAACTCATGTATCCAGTTTTACTGATAGCTGACTACTGGTTAGTCTTATTCTCTCTTTTTCTTCTTCATTGCTAATGGTAGCTATGTTCTGTCCTGTGCCATGCCTCTATTCAGCTGAATTCATTTAAATTGGTCTGAATGTGATAAGGAGGAAATTGCTATCATAGTAACAAAATCAGCTTCTAAATCTATTTGTTAAAGTGAGCTGGGAGATGAGTTTAACATTCATCTTGACTTTTGGTGCCACTACATTTTAAATATCTTGCAGTACAGATATAGCCTTTATAACATCTTTCACATTGTGTACATTTTTTATTATCACACAGAGGGTAACAACTGGAGAAAAAGAAACAAGTCTCCTTGATACAAGGGGGTACCCCAGGCAATTTCACACAAGAGCCTTTGAAGAAAGAGCTAGGTATGTTTCATGTCAAGACACAATAGAAAACTCATCTGAAATACTATGTGCCATTCTCATCCCTCATGTCTGATACAGATGAACTGAAGCCAAAAAAGCTTCAGTGAAGAGCTAACAGGAGGATCCCAAAGGAAACATGGGAAATGGAAGGAAGTTTGTTCTGCTGAGTCTGAAAGGAGATAGTATTGTTCTCTACAAACACACAGATGGATAGACATCAGTGGTGGAGAAAAAGGTATTTAAACTGAAAGACAACTTTTGCAATATTTATACAATGACATACCAAAAGAACCAGCTGGTAAGAACCAGTAGTGAATGACTAAATCTAAATATTCCTCTTTAAAAGAGCTTTTGGAAAAGCCTTTCAGAAGAAAGAATCAGGCAAAAAATGTAATTAGTTTCCAGATAGGGTTTCATTATTTGCTGTTTTCTGTCTTACCCTATCATAGCTAGGGAACTAGACTTTATGGTCCCTTCCTGCAGTGGCTTCCTACACAACATAGTCATGATTCCCCCATTTAAAACCTTGGAATAGATTTAACATTTTCAGTTGGCTTCAAATACTGATTTGACGTTACAAGCTGGAACTTGGGAAAATTTTCTTTCCATTTTTTAATTCACAGTATCTCTCTGTTGTTTTAAGTATCAGAAGATATTTTTTCTTCTGGACCTACCATGACCATTCTCACCTCTCCATATATATTAATGATATACAGGAAATGATTACAGGGTTCTCTGTCTTCATATAAAGCCAAATAAAAAGTACAGGAAGAGATGAGGAGACTATTTAGGCAACGCCAGCAATGTGACAAGTCTTGTCTAAAGACCGTTTCCATCTGCCAATGTAGACACATCAATCCCATAAGTTCATGCAAAACTCTTCAGCCCAAATTGGCTCTCTGGCCCACACTAGTCTCTCCATTAAGATTCCAAGTCAAATGATGAATTAAAATCCTATATCTTAGTTTTTAAAATGAATGCTTCACATCCAGCTACCAGTGAAAATACAGATCCTAGCAAAAACTTGTACCTACCTCTCTGTGTTTTATTCTCACAAACACTATGTTGCCAGTAGTACTGTGCTTGTATAACAAAGTTCTCTCCAGAGAGCATATTTTGGCAATGACTAGTTCACCTGTGACCGATAGACACAGGTATTAAACAAATTGCCTAGTGCTGCTGTTGTGTAACTGAGAGCTTATGTCCCATTGTGGCCTGAATTGCAACAGTGGAATCAAGGTAAAAATGAGATCCTGAAAATTAGTTTAGCTTTAGTGCTTTTCTTCACTAGATACAGTTTTCAAAAACATATCACTTGGTTGCTTAGAATAGTCTTCTAGCTGCAGATTTTGAACTTTAGAAGAAACAATTATGATCAGGTACTCTGGCATTTGTGTAGCACAAAACACAAAACTTCACTTACTAATTCCTGCCCTAAGACCTTAATTTGTGATGGAGCTAGAGCATTTGTTCCAGGGAGAACTCCTATCTCTGTCTCAAGAATCAATAATTCAAAATATCACAGTTAGTTGCCCTCACAGTGAAAATAAGACCCAACCACAGCATCTTGCCATGCCCCTATTGCTGTTTACTTTGTGAAGACTTGCTTTGCTTCTGAAATTCCTTTGTGAGTTATGCTGTCTGCAAAGAGCTGTAGAGCAGTAACTTCATTTCTTTCACAGAGCACCACTCGCATTTGTCTTTTTTAATAAGAAGGACTGTAAGAAAAGTAAATTAGAATAAATTAATCTAGAGAGTACACTTCATTTGGGAAGAGATGGGCAAGATGACAGTTTATTTTGGGTTTTTTTTTTCCTGCATGGATTTTATTACCTCCTTGTATTTGGGTCTAAAACTAGATGGAACTTACCCTCACACAGCTTCAGTGAGTTACTGGGTATATTAACAATATCTTAGAGTCTTTGGCCATTTCCCAGAATATCTAGAGGTTGGAGGAGATGGAATAGGGTAAATTTAGCCTGGAGAAAAGGAGGCTGAGGGGAGACCTCATCGCTCTCTACAACTACCTGAAAGGATGTAGCAAGGTGGGTGTCAGTCTCTTCTCCCAAGTAACAAGCGATAGGACAAGAGGAAATGGCCTCAAGTTGCGCCAGGGGAGGTTTAGATTGGACGTGAGGAAAAATTTCTTTACTGCAAGAGTGGTTAAACATTGGAAGAGGCTGCCCAGGGAAGTGGTTGAGTCCCCATCCCTGGAGGTATTTAAAAGACGTGTAGATGAGGCGCTTAGGGACATGGTTTAGTGGGCATGGTGGTGTTGGGTTGACGGTTGGACTCGATGATCTTGGAGGTCTCTTCCAACCTTAATGATTCTATGATTCTATGATTCTATGAAATTAGCATGGTTTCTACATGACATGGTGTGGATGACCAGTCCAGTGGAACAATGAGGAAGCAGAGATTCACTATTACTGGCAAGCTAACTGGAAAGAACACTCAAACACTTCTGTACAGCAGTATCTCAAAATATAGTCCTGTGTGATATGATTTTTCTCAGCATTAAGCATCACAGAGCCATTGGGAGGAAAATGCACATGTACAATTGCAAGAAAAAAAATTGTTTAATACATAGAAACTAACCTCCAAGAAAAAAAAAATAGTGGCAGGGCCAGCTAAGCATGTGCAAAAATGTTCACAGGACAAGCTGTGAAGTTAGACAAAGACATCCCTCCTGGGCAGTTCAAAAAAGACATCCCTCTTGAGAACATCTATAACAGCAGTCTGGAATCTGCCAGATCCACGGACTACAGTATCTAGAATTTAGCAGTGAAAATACCTGACACGTCAAGAAAAAAGGGATCTTATCCCCTTTCCCTGAAAGACTCCCCTAGGTTATTTAGATGATTGGATATTTTTTGTAATAGTTAAAAAGAAAAAGCTCTGACCCCTGTGGAATCTGTCAGTTCCCTGCAGCACAAAATGTAGGCTTTATTTTACAAAACTGAGGGCACTTAGGTCGGGGATGACGAGCCAAGTGGAATTCATTTGCAGAAACAGGATTCAAAACTGGGCATTAGTCCAGAAGAAGGAAGAGTTCCCAATGGGAACATTTGCAACCTGATGCTTTTTACATAAGAAAAATTAACTCAGCTACCAGTAAATCCACTACCAGTTCTCAGCTTTGAGGAGGAGAAAAAAAATATCTTCCTCTCCAGACACTTCCCCTAGAGATCCAAGAAAAGCATGCGGGAAATGCACAGAAACACCAACACGCCTCATCAACACCATTCCCTCAAACCTCAGCTCTCACGCTAATGTGAATGATTTTAAAGCAATTTGAAGGTTTTTATCCAGATTACTGACATAGGGGTTATGCATAGTATAGGCAACTCTGAAAAAGGTGCCACAAATTACCTAATGCTTTATTTGCTGCTGCTTCTGCCAGGACTGTTACTCTGTTAAAACAATGGACAGCTCAACCCAGAGAAATCACCTAAGGACACCATTAGCCACTATTTTATGAATTTACCTAACTCAGGAGTAGAAACTAGTAGGGCTTTCTTTTGTTGTACTGGGCTGTACAAGGGAACTTAAGGTGGATTGGCACCTTGCTGTTGATCACACAGGTCACATTCACATCCCCAACTGACTAAGTCAAAACAACGTGGTATGGCATGTACGAGGAGTGTAAGATGCAAGATGTGCACTGACAAAGCCAGAAAGACCAATCTTTTCCATATCTTTCCCCAAACTGCACAAATGAGGAGGCCTAGCACTGCTTTTGCCTGTGACTAAGCTGAGCTGGTTTAACTGAGTGAAGGAAATGCTACTCACACCAACGAGGCTGTGGGCAGTGTATTCAGTCCTTTTGTTGCCATGAATGTCAAACTCAGTGAAAATATTTGATGAAAAATCATTAAACCAGTAACTCTGAAGAGTGAGGGAGAATAGCTAACACTGTTAGTCACTGTTGAACAAAGTGCTGCAATGAAATACGTACATACAAGCCAATTTAACAAACTCTTTAGAATAATATATTCACATACCAAATAAAACAGCCCCTTCGAGCATAGTCAGCTTATACGAAACAAACTGACCTTTTGGGTATTTTTGTAATCACAAGGGGGAGGAAAAAAGTGGAGGATTTATTTCATTTTAAATAATGGCAAGGTTACATAATTATTTAATTTTATTATTTCTGCATTAGAAGGATACTTTTCAATAATAAGTGAATGTTATGCTTTGCCTTGGTGTCCATATTATTGTTTTACAATGAGCTCTACAAACTGTAACATCTGGGAGCCCTACAGGGCTTCACTCAGGAAATCTTAACACTTTGAAGGAATATTCTGTGTTGCTGGCAACAGTGGCTTCAAAGGACAAAGATGGGTATAGTTATAGCCAGTGGATTCAATTCCCATGATTACGAATCCACAGTTAATGATGGGGCAAAGATATTCTGCAATATGTTCCAAATAAGGAAAATATTGGCTTTGATATAATTCTACATAAAGGAAGCCACAGAGAAAAGGGGTTTCTGTGAAAAGCTCCCTGCCTCCAGCTTCTTGGAAACCTAGCACAAAATTACTTCTGGTCTTACAGGGAGTGAAACAAGGCTTGCAGAATAGAGTTAATAATACATCAAGGAAGGCTTGAAGACTCTCCATGTTGATAAAGTGGCCCTAGCTATTATTGGTCACATGGCTGTGTGAAAAGTCATCTACTAGCACTTCGCTGATGGCAAAGAAATGAAAGGTTAAATTGCCCCTGTTCGAAGAAAAAATTACAGTTATTGGTATAGTTACATCTGGAATCACCACTCAACGTCAGTTTTAAAGACAATCTATAAAGTAGAAACTTTATAAAAATAAATCTTATTTTAAAAAAAGAAGAAAAAAAGGAAGAGGAAGTTCTAGCTGTTATTTACATGAGGAAATCTACTGATTTTTTCCTGGAAGACTATGGATGGCTGGAGGACAGGTGGGATTATCATTACAGTAGCATTTAAGTAAAACCTAATTAATAGACAGGCGAAGTGGTTTATTATTTGGACTGTTTAATGCTTTGAGTTATTTTTATTAACACCTACTTAACTCAAACACTGGGAGACACCTGGGAGAAATACCTAATCCATTTTGCATTTCAATGGAGGACTGGGAAAGCTCATAATACGTATATGGGACTTCCAAAGAGCCTTTTTAGGGAAAACAGGAGAGATCAGATTTAATATAGCTGGTACTTTTAAAAGGAAAAGCATCCATGACTACAATACCCTGAAGAAGTATAAAAGACCTTACAGCTTCTTTTTTCTTTTTTTTCAGTACTTTGGCAGGAGTATTTATAGTGCAGGAGGAGCCAATGTCCTCTGACATTATCTCACAGAATAAGGACAGAGCAGACTGCTATACCACCACACCTACACACCAACAACTTCAGTACTTCATTTTGCCATGACAAGACTTATGTTTCGTAGAAGGGGAAGAGCTCACCCTAACTAACCCAGTAGCTGGAGGTTGTCAACCAGTTAAATTTCCCCTAACAGTTTCTAAACTGGCATGAGCATTTTGGTTGTAGGTTCAGAGTCACACACACTAGACAATCATTTCTGCAAGGCCAGGGTCAGGAGATGGCTGACAGCAGAGAGGAAAGGGGAAAAAATGGTACTAAAAAGATAGTTAAAGACTCACAGTTGGCACTGGAGGAGAAAAATCTTTTAATAGGATAACGTTAAACTAACTTGGCAAAAATGCATACAAAATAGACAACAGTTTAAATAATACAATGGAAATACTTAGCAATACTAAAAAAACACTGGGCTAAGGATTAAATTAAAAAAAAAGTGGAACAAATGTAACTAAACCAGCATACACTAACAAAGTAAAACACCTACACTAACAAATACCACTTCACAAACACATTCTCTCTCAAAGGCAGAGTTTCAGATATGAGACTTAACCAAGTCTCACATCTAATCTAATAATTAATCTCAACACAAAAATAGGCACAGATTAGAAAATAAAATCTGAAGTGTGTCTGTATGTAGAGTAGACAGATACTGACAATTAAGTAGTAGGTGACGTTTCTAAAGACTTAACAATTAATACATTGTTAATATGTATTCCTTCACTTTGGCTGTGAGTATCTGGTAGAAACTGCAGGCTTTCTAACACATGCACACAGGACACTAAATAAAATAACTTCCAAAGTTATTAAGACTGTTTCTCCAAATCACAGATCAAGATAGCATGAAGTATAAAAGCCAGACACTACTAGAAGGATAAAGATAGGGCATTACTGTCACCATTACCATTTTGCTCTTCAGAGTTTGAACACTGCAACTTTGCATGAACTTGCTCTACCACGAATTTTATTGGCACTGCACATGTCTCAGGCCAAGAGTTCAGAGCATCTAACAGAAAACTTGGATAATCAAAATCAAGTGTTCAAAATAATCCTGACACCAAACCAAACACAGAGATTTATTTACCACTTACCTCAACAGGACTGCCAAGCAAGTGGCTTTTTTTTTCCCAAAGCACCCAAGATGTTTTGGTAACAGACGTGGGCCAGCTTCTCTTGTTATTCATGTCCAATTTACAGGAAGTCTGGTGCCTACCAACATTTAGTTTTCTCAGCCTTCGTTTTTTACCAAGATCCTTGAATAAACCCCAGAAAGGTGGGTTTTTTTTCAGGTGAAAAGCAGACATAGAGCATTTCTGTTTCCTTTGTCAGAGAAATAGCATTTCCTAATCGATGTCCATTAAGGCAAATATGCCAGCTAGCATTGGCAGCTGTCACATTTCCCAAATTTTTTACTTTGGACGCAAAGCTTGAAAATACTTAGTAAAAAAAAATTAACAGTCTTAGCATGTCTTAAGAACCTTCCATGATTTATCTTTCACAAAAAAGTCATATGGACAAATGTATTGGCACAAAACCAAAACATGCAAGCACTCAAAAAGCCTGCAAGTTTAAGGGAAGTTTCCAATAGACCTAATGATAGACTCTTCGTACATTTTGTATTCTAGTGGGATTAATGTTTCTTACCTCAAGTGTTACTTCCTTGTAATCTGATCCTGCTTTCATATTGCTACAGTCTTATTATTTTAAATTTTATTACATGGATACTGTAAGTGGTTGCTAGTATCAGAATCCCATTATGCTTTAAAACAAGAATGATCCTGAACAGCTAGCTGACTGTCTCGGTACATTGGTTTATCGTTAGCATCAATATCTCTAAAATCATAATTAGGCCTTGCCTTTCTTAACTTACCAGCATTCACCTTCCTGAAATCCTATGCCTTTATAAGGTCTTTGCCACTGAGTTTGCCCAGCATGTATGCACAGTAGGGCATGGGACAGAGGAGCCTTGTGTTTTGTCAATACACATTCTTGCTCTTCGAGGTTTAAACCAGGTGGAGTTTATATGACAGCTATAGATGAACAGTGAATGAGGAGGGACATGTTCTAAAACAGGCTGTGAATATATTTCTGGGTGGGATAGCATTGGGACACCCCATCTGTGGAGTACAAACACCATCCCATCCTACAGCATTCTGAAAATAAATAAACTAATGGTGCTTGCCCAAGAAGAATCTATGAGGAAAATCATAATTACATCTTCACAGAACAGTGTTCTAGAAGACGGAAAATGAGGATAAAGCAAGGTACTGGGTTGATTAGTTAATGCTAAGATTATCCTCTGCACACTAGAAGAGGCAGAGTCCTGGTGAAAGAAAAAAAAAAACCCACACCAAAAACACTGCCTGATCACATATGTAAACACTGTCTCACAATGAATACCCACAAGAGTACTAGCCTCAGGTTTCATAGCCTTTTCTAATTCCACCATTGCCTGCCTTAACAGTGTCTGACTTCGCAACTTTACTAGTATCTTTTACTGGAGACACCTGTGTGAACCAGCTAAGTGATTGCTAATGCTCATAATGGCAAGGTGAAGGAGAATAACAGGGAACTTCAATTTCCTTTTCAATCAGTTCTAGTGTTTGAGACAAACCAGTTTAATCAGTTTTTCAATTTCACTGCATTTTACATTCACAGACATTTCTACTGACGGTCCAGCAGAAGGAAAACATGCAGTAGAGTAATATGGGGAGACCCCCGAGACTCCCTCCATACGGAATCTACTGTGAAACTCCCACTGAGCAAGAACGGAAGTATAAGAATTTCTAATTAAGTTGTGTTTATTTCCTGGTGTTTTCACCATCCAGCTTCTTTGCTACTACATTCAGATGACTGCCATTTACCAGATACCACAAAAGTATCTTTATGAATGAATCTATGGGGAAAGTAATAATTAAGTTCTCAGATCTGAATTTTGTCTGTAGGGATTTTAATATTTGTATCCACAATGACCTAGAATCTTTCAAGTGAGTCGCCCATGGCTCCAAGGCAGTTATTCTTACCACAGCAGCTTTTAAGAGTCCTAGACCTTTCCTGAAGGAGCCTTAAGAAGCAGCTATATCCTTCTTCTCAAATAATTAACCCAGGCTCGGGCTTTTCTTTCATGATGTAACTGGAAGAGAAAACAGTATAAGTGAGTAAGTAGAAAAGAATGGAGCCAGAATTGTTACAAGAAGAATGCAGGGTTAGCCATTATCTTGGGGGGAAGGGGATGCGGAGCTGAAGCCCAGCAAGAGGATGGATTGAACCTGGTCCTCTTCCACTCTCTTCCCCGGAATGTAACCTCTGAATTACTGCATAAGGAGTACTTTACCACTCTGGGAGAAAGAAGCCACTGCACTTTGTGGAGTTGAAATCTGCAAACATGCTCTGAGAATGGCTGCATGACCAGGAAGGAGATAAACACCATCTGATGCACTTCCAAGTAAACAGAGAGGTAGGTATTGGAACTTTAATGTTAATATCTTTGGCTCCTACAGATTTTAGGCACCTACAGGATTAGCAACAGCTGAATAGGGATTTTGAGGATCTAACTGTTGGGTTTAGTCACCTAAATCCTACATTAGCATCTAAGGCCTTTTGTGGATCTAGGCGTTGGCCCAATAGCATCTATTGCTGGGAAACAGAGCAACGTCCTTTGTTAATAGTAACAGTGAGGAGAATTATTGCAAAGCAAAGATACATACAAAGATACACAGGATGTAAAGAGAAACAAATGTATTTTCCAATCAGGCAAATAGAGATTAATCTCAATCTTTAGATCATCTGTAGTGCATAGCTTGCTATTTTCTCAGGCCAACTAAAACAGAATGGAGAACTCCTCCAATCAGTTTCGCAATCAGGTTAACAGAATAGTCTTTATTCTTCACGTTAGCAAAATTCTTACGACCTCTGTTAAAACTAGTTTGTTGTTTCTTCAATTTTGTATGAGTCAGGAACACAAAAAATCAGTCTTTAAATAAATCCCAGAAACTAGTAAAAACAAAGCAAGTCCAGAGGGTAAAACACTCGTAAAACAACCAGACAGAACAAACAGGTAGAATTATTTTTTGCATAAAGTAAGCCAGCTTGAAAGCTCTTGAAACTTTGCAATATAGTTTGGAGACATTCCCCTTAAATTAATTTTTGGTGAAATAAAGTAGAGGAGAAACAGACAAGCATCTTAATACAACAACAAACTGCTATCATGGTATTTATCCTAAGTTTCATGTGTTCATTTTTAGAAGGGTCTTTTGCCCCATACTGTTTACCAATATTGGAGCAATTAAAAGAATTATGAAAATTTAATATAGGTAGAGGGCCAAATAAATGATGCATATTATGGCTAAACCTTCTTTTAGCTTTTCCCGGAGTTCCCCAGCCTCCAAGACCTGACTGATTAAATAACCATTTCCAGCTCATTTGGAAATGTGTTCATCAGAGCTCACCCTAAAATAATTTCTTTGCAGGGAATAACGTCCTGGGATTTAAAAGTACTTCAGCACTCAGTTGCATTTTGAAAATAAGATCCTTGTGTTTAGGTGCCTAAAAAAAAAAATGTATTCTTTTACTTAAGCAGGAACTTTTCAAAAAATCTGAGATGGGACATCATAAAGGGATCCTAGAAAGAGGTGCCCCCCTAAAACTAAGTAAACCTGTCAGGACAAGGGACATTACCGCAGAGAGCTGAAGTTCAATGAGATGCATCCCTTTTGTTTGCCTCTGGTTTCAATGAACAGAGGCTACAAAAGTTGTAGAGTTCTTCCTATCCTCCTCTGAATGACAGAAATACTTTTCTACCAAATCTGCTAAAATACTTTTTATGGAAGTTTCCTCGGACCCTTCTTGTTTCTGAGGAAAGGATCTTTTTCATTGTTTCAAAGTGATCAAATTTCTCAAAAAGATTTGCAATTTTAAAATAGAACTGTTTCTTAGGAAATAAATTGCTTCTGTATATACTTCTATTTTTTCTCCTGAAGAAATACATTTATTGCATGAACAGAGCAAGAGGAGCACAGACTCTTTCCATGAACAGCACACCAGAGCTAATACGCCTCGCCTGCATTTGTAACATTTTGGTGAATCGTTTCTCTCAGATGGTTTTTTCTGAAAACTTGTTCTGTAAATCCACCCTGAAGATCTTTCTTTCTTTGGTTTAACATACTTTAGATAAAACAGAAGAAAGGAGTGCTGGATTAATCAAATGGCATGAATTGTTTAACTAAAATCTTGCAGGAAATTGTTTTTAAACAGTTGGACTAGCTGATAAACTTTGTGGACTTTGCTCTGTTTCACTTGCCCTAGCCAGAACTCCCCCTCCCCAAACTACACTGTGGTCTTTGTTTCTATGTGGCCAAAATGCACCTTTCATCTGGGCAAACCAAAAAAATTTTCTGGAAATGTTGGATGTACATATTTGTGAGCATATTCCTGATATTTGCCCCAGGTACTTGCCAAGTCTATTAAAAAGTCAAATAGTGCCTTTTGCTTTTTCTGGAATTTGCAAATAGTAGGCATTTGTCATGTCTTATAACCCTCCACCTCCCCAGAACTGTCATACTGGAAAAGAAAACAGATTAAAAGATGCATCTGTGCAAGTTAACTTCAAAACAACTTCTAAGCCCACAGTTATAAAAATGGAAAATATGTTTCTCTGTAAAGAAAACCTGCAAGTTAGCTAATCAAACTTTAGCCTCAGGGGTTCAGAGAGGTGTCACTTAGGGCTTTTAACATTGCACACATAAAGCCAGCCTGCAAAAATAGCAGAGGTTTAAGCCATAAACCATTGTGTGACTCCTCTCCACCTTGCCCAGCTGCACATTCAGGGTTATCTGGACTCCAGACTCCAGCATAGCATACAAATACCCAGGCTAGTTTTAAATACACTGATTGAGGCATTCAAATCATTCCAGGCTCATGAGCACCAAAATCTAATTTACCCAGGTAAATTACCCAAGGCAGCCAAGGACGTTTTAACAGTTCCAGACTCTTCCCCTTCTATCCCTATCATCGCTCATTGCTTTTTTAAAGCGATATTAATAAAACCAGGAGGTCATATCTTCCCCATGCTGAAAGAAAGAGCTGGAAAAAAAATGCTTCTGAAGTTCAGGGGCAACAGCTTTTAGTCCTGTTTTTCCATATCTTAAGACTTGTGCTGATTTTTAATTTTTTCGGTTGAATTGCCAAAGCAGATCCACAGCCGATTTCAAATGAGGATAAAGGCTCTGGTTTCATCGTTCACGGAGGGACTTTCCTCACCTCAATTTAGGCATCTCAGCATTAGGGCTCCAACTCTTGGCTTGTTGCCGAAGGTGCCTTTTACAAGCCAGCATAGAAGAGCTGGTACTTCTGGGTGGTTCATCCCCGGTGTCTAACCCAGGGGAGATGAATCAGCATCTGGAGCTGGCAAGAAAATGAGCCTGGAGTGATTATTTCAGACATAAATAACTTTCCAAAGGTATGCCTCAGGCCCTGTTCCACCCAGCCACATTACTGGGGAACTGGTGGCCACCACTGACCATGTGGAAAACATGTCCCCCAAGGTCTGGAGGACTGAGCTCTGGGGTTTGGCCATTGTATCCCCAGGGCAGAAGTTTCTAGAAAAGCCTCTTCTGCCCTGCCACTCTCCTCCAGTATTTGCTATTTTTCTTGACTGAAAGGACACTTTGGTTATCATGATGCCACTCTCTCACAACACATTCCCAATCTCTCAGCTGGCTGCTTTGCATAAATGTTATTCCACACCCCACCTCTCTGCTCCTATACAGGGCACTTCCCTCGGTGGAAAACTGGGAACGAAGTGGGTGTCAGGAGGCCATGAGGGTCCTGCTCAGCCCAGAGCAACTCCACGGGGCTGAGGCAGGACATGGCCCCAGCCTCCCCACTGCCTGTCTGGGGCCTCTCCCCAGTCTCCAGTGGGATGATGGCCACCCTCAGTGGCCAGGTTGCCCTCAGCAGCCAGACTCCTGGAGGGAGAATGAGCGGGGCCCTGACACCTGTGTCCTCTCTCAGCGAGGGGCATCCCGGGGGCCCATAGCTGCCTGTGCCCTGAGGGATGGGGAGACGGGGCTGAGCATGGCAGCAAGACAGCGCCTCACCGGCCTCCACCACCCCTGGCAATGTCAGACTGGGCTGCTTAAGCTCTGTAGGCTCCTCCAGGGGTGTTCTTGTGCCCCCAAACCAGTCCAGAGGCAAGGAGTGGAGTGCACTTAAAAATCCTTATTAAAAAAATCAACAAAACAGGTAAGCCAGATCCCAAAGATCCTGTGCTGCAGATAATCGTTTTGCAGAGAAAGCAGCTTTCCTCTTGAATACAGGCAACAGTGACAGTAGGCTGTTTCACTTCAAGGAAAGCAGAGGCTGGCCTGCCATGACAGAAACGAGAAGGGTTTCTGAAGGAATGAAAACCAAAGAATATTTGAGGCTGCAAGATGGGTTGAGATTGTAAAATCGAAGCACCACTTGTTTGCTTTGCATGCTCACCCAGTAGACGTGACCTTGGCACATTTTGGCTGGGACTTACCTTTCCTTTGCAATGAAACAAGACTCTGCTCCCTCACTGAACAAAGTATTTTTAACAGAAAAAAAAAAGAAAAATAGCAAAAGGTCTTCGTCTTCCCCCCCCCCAACCAAATTTGCCATCTGACCATGTTTTTTAAACATTTAGAAGCATGAAATTGTAAATGTCAGGGATCAGGCTTTTCATATGTTTATACTGGAGGCAAACCCCAGCACTTCCAAATAGCATGTCCAAATTCAGGTTTCAAGTACAAAGAACCTGACTGTTAATTGAAGTTTTCCCTTTATTTAAAGGCCTGTAATACTTCGAATGCACCGTTTCAATATATATTATTTTATCGAATAAAATTAGAAGATTGTTGTGATCTTAAAATGAAAGATGCTCCAAATAGCACCAAATAGAACCCTGGTCTCACTGGTGTGGTTTACATTTTTAAGGAATCTAATACAATATACAAGATTTTTTCCTGTGTTTTGTTTTTTTTCTCCGCAGACACCTGCTTCGATGCAGATGGACTAATATGTTCAAGATGTATCTTTATATGTATTTGAGTACATTTAATGGCTGACAGATGAAATTTGTTTCCTTATGGAAATTTAATATTCAGAAGTTGATTCACCTGTAGACAACATTAAAGGAAACCATCAGGGCCACTTAGAGTCCTTATGAGCTGCCAAAATTCATCTGAAGTGACTGGGCTGATGACAAATTACACCAGGCTCTGCAATCTTGATCTGAGCACATAAAACAAAATAATGACACCTGTTTTATGTTTAGC
>NW_008824282.1:699966-707135 GCF_000699105.1 Pygoscelis adeliae | reverse complement strand
TTCCCTACTTCTTATTCATTGCCAGCAGTGAAAGAGATTCACATAACAATTTTGCTCTTCTACTAAGAGTCTGACCACAATTTGCATAAGCATACATTTTAATGTACTGCATACTTCACATCAGTACCATCTATTCTCATGCTATTTGCCCAAAATCTTTAGGCTGAGTTGTCATTTAGCAGCTATTACAATATTTACATTTCCATATAATCCACAGGGCTCTTTATATTTCTGCCTTATATTTATATATTAGCCCACACCATTTGGAGCCTGCTGTCACACACATTAAGAGCATTTTTTCTTCCATGATGAGTTTAATTATCTCAAAATCTCTCAGTCATGACTCAGTTTGGTATGAGTAAGCATAGATGTGCATTGCTAGCCAAAGTCAATGGCAGTATGTTTCATCAAGCCAACGGTTCCCTGTTTTCAAAGGTCTGTGTCACCTCACAAGGGTTCAGTGGTAAACCTTCCAAAATATCATAATTAACAAATTCAGGAGGGCATGATTTTGTTAATTTCTACAGCTATACTAGGAATCTAGATATTGAGCATGTATGTTTACTTCATTCTTTATCATTAAATCATTCAGATTTTTATGATTATTTAAAACAGTTTAAGTACACTTGCAAAGGGATTATTAGAAACCATAAAGATGTGTGTATCACCTTTTCATAAAGAATTGTAAGAATAATTTTAGCTTTAGAATAAAATATGCAAGAATCAGATGACTCACAACAAACTGGGACTTAATATTATTAGTTTCTAAAATATCTGAATAGCATGAATGTAATAAATGTGTATTATTTGAATTGTATTTATCATGTTTTTTCAGCAAGTCACCAGCTGGCAATTTCTCACACCATTTAACATGCAGATACAGGCAGAACAAGCACACAAATCTGTTTGCCTTCTGATGGAATGCTGTTGCTATGAAGTTGGTAAAGAGGTAATTATTTAGAGAGAGAAATCATCTTTCTATTGTGTACATGTATTGTGTCTAGACCAAAAAGCCTTAAATTATGTGTGGGATTCCAAGCATCACCACAGCAGTAGCAATGATATTACTGCTTTGGCCTGGTGTCTCCAAGTTGCATTACTTACGGCCTGCAGGGAAGAAAGTTTACCTGCAAAATGGTTGTAATGTGTTTTTTCTTTTTGTATCTACTATAAAAAAGTCTTACCTGTGAGAGAGGTTGTTCCTACATTTCTGTGGAAAAAAACTCTTTCTCACTGAAAGAACCCAAACTGCAATACTTCTCATCCATCCCCTCTACAAAGATTGTATTTCTGACAGGGGACAAATAAATTTCCTGCAGATTGTTCCAAACAAGACCCTTGTTTTCTAATTTTTTGCTAAACTCCCAGATGGAGTGGTTTGTCCATAGCTATCCATGTGTAAGAACTATGCTAACAGTTAATGCCCAGACCTATCAAACTGAAACATAAGCAACAATCTACAGGAATGAAGTGAAGAGTCACACTCACTCTCTGCCCATGTTTTAGAAAAACGTTAGAAAAAGGTGAATGGTATCACTGCCAACATGTAAGGCACGATGTTGCAGAACAGGAGAGAAGCCCAAGCTCCACGCACCCCACCAGCCCTCTGCTCACTGGCACAGTGCTGCTCCTCCTCAGAAAGGAAGAAACTGGAGGCAAGTTGTGTGTGCACCTTCCCATTAGAGACAACGCCACCCAGCATGACAAGCGCCGCGTCAAGGTCACAGAGCGTTTGTTCTGTGCTCCACTCCATGTGAGAACATACTGTTTTCCCTCAGTCCGGCTTGCTCAGCCTTAAGCAGAGGCTTTAGGGCTTAGGTCTAAATAAGTTATTTACACAAAGGGATAACGTGTGGGTCAGGTTCAACAAGAGGCATTAGAATAAGCAGTACAAGACTGCCACAAGATTGAATAAATCCAAATATTACCATATTTTCTGGGAAGAAAATAAACACCACCCAAGAGAAAAAGTGGTCAGAAATCAGAGATGTGTCTGACCTGAGTTGTACATACCGCAGTGTTGTTGCTCAGGTTGACATTGCCACCAAATAACTGGCCAGAACAAGACTGCTGCTGAATTCAGTTGCCACACTGCTAACTCAGCCGTTAAATACTGGGAACTCAAACAATAATCTTTCTAATGCACTGAGTTAGTTTTGTTCCCACCCAAGTTTCCTATCTCCCCTTTCACTTTATTATTTAAGGATCTATTACCATGGGTTTGTACAACAATTTAATCATACAAGGCCTCATCCTGTGAGGTGCTGAATACCTTCAGCTAGCACTTACCACACATCACCAGAGGAATGTTTTGTCTTTGGCTACGTTTTCAGCCTGGCTGTTTCCCCTGTCTTTTCCATGTGTAGTGGTGTTATATGATCCATTTAAAGGGCACCTTCACTGTTCTTTGTATTCCTGATACACAGAATTATTAAAGTAATTGATTTACTAAAGTAACTATTTTAGTGAGGTAATTAAGCATGTTCATAAGTTTAAAAACAGAGTGTATTTCCACAGACTTCAAGGGAACTATTTATTTGTTTAATGTTATTAATTAAACTAAATGCCAGCCAAAATGAACTCTTTATTTTATTTCCTGTTTATGTCATACAGATCCTGAGGAAGTGGCTAGCGTTAGGGATTCACAAAGCTGCAAGGGAGCCTGTGACATCCATTATGTCACACAGCCCCTATGCAGCAAAATAAACATCAGTGAAGCCGTAAAAACAAATCATAATCTTATACTAATAAGGCACTTCACAAGGGCTTTCCAAAACACTCCACAAAACAGACAGATTAAATTATGGCATGTTGTTTGCACAGCCGCAAATACATGTAATGAAGATCAAGTCCTTCTCTGAAGGACTTGATGAAGAATTGATGAAGAATTCATCACCTGAAACGCAACTACCTGTAGGGAGAACCATGACAGCTCTTTAACAGCTTTGTGCATATTAGATTCTCCAAGGACAGAGGTAACAGGTTGATCCACTAGGTCTATAAACAATAATAAGTAATACACATCTAAGATTCTGAATCTATTTTAATAAAGAGCTGTCTAATTTCCCCAGTTGTAACACTTCCATTATAAAGCTGCCAAATTTCATTAGTTTTCTATTTCCAGTCAAACGTAAAAAAGAGGTGCCAGCCATTCAGTAAGAATTGCCAAGTTTGGTCAAACAAAAACATGGGACTACAAGCCAGATCTTTCCAGAGATTAATGAGAAGAAGTATCCTGACAAAACACCACCACTGAGACGGGAACTTTCATTGAGAGAGCTGATAGCCCTTTCCAGCTGCAGAGATTACTGAGGCAGAAAATTAGGGTTAGGCTGAAGTACTTTAAATGGTAGGTCTTCCGCTAAACTCACCCATTTTGAATGAAACATTACGGAGTTGCCACCAGAAGAGAGAAGGAAAGGCAACAACTGTCTGCAGCAGGAGGGGGAAGGAGCAGCTCTGAGCAGGGAAAAAGTAATTTCTCCAACAAACACGGCTGAAGTGTACTCATGCCCTTGCCCAAGCAGTCCCTTTAAAGCATGATAGAATTCATCCCCATGGTTCTCCTCTGAAGCTAGAGCAAACATCTCTTGCTCACCCCTCACCTGTAGCTTTCCAGCAGATATATCCATCAGTAGCAGTTAGTCACAGGTGTATCATTCTTCATGTGACTTTTGACAGAGAAAACAAAACAGCAGCTGCTCTTATTCGGAGTAAAACACTACTGCCCTAAGCAGATTTCAAGCAGCCAAGGAGCTGTGCTATGGGCTCTGCAAGCTACCACTGCCTTAAAGACCAAAATATGCTCTTCAAGCTTCTTGGTGAAGAATTCAGCATCCTTAAGAAAGAAAATAAGTACAGTCAATCACATTTGCCAAAAGTCAGTCAAAGGATGAGCTATTAAACTGAAGCTATGGCATTTATCAGGCTGGAGCTAGTCTTTATATTCCCCCTTAGGCAAGCTACCAAAAGGTTCTATACAAACAAGTGTTCCACTGACTTTGAGAACCCACTTTTGTGCATAAGGATATCATACAAGGGGAAGACTTCTCAAGGTCTTACTGAAAGCTGTAAAATTATTAGCTGGACACGCATGCTAAACAGTGTGAATACTAACAATGGTGTTTGCCCCTAGCCCATATGCATATCCCCCTCTGAGAACATGAAGAATAAAAAACAATCATTATTAAAATCAGTATTGGCAGATTGTCTGTATATTAGAGTGTTCTGGCCTCAGGTACAGGGAGATTTCAAGCTTACTTCTTAATTAAAATACATTTATTGAGTTTTTCTAGCCTGTTTGAAATAGTTAATGCCCATATGAGTAGCATAGCAGTGTTTAATCAGTGACTGATTACAATGTCTGAAATGTGACAAAAAAAATAATTCATGGAACAAATCTTCCAAATTAATTTCTAAAATGGATGTTAATTTTCCTGGCTATGTTAAGAAAACAAAATTTAACATTTACCAAAGTCGCTGACAAAATACAGCTCAGCACAGAATCAGATTTTCCATGAATATTTGTGATAAGTGATTCATGGTTTATATTATTACCATATGCAGTAGTTAAACATTTGAAAAAGTAAACCTTATAAAGAAACACCATAGAAGACAATATTTAATTTCCAGTGGGAAGAATTTAAGAATTTTCACATAAAAGTGGTCTGTATGTGGAGTGAGTAGATCAGGTAAACATGATTTAAATGTTTGTAACAGAGTGGTTGTGTAGAGCATCTAAAGACTATCTAAAACAATTAGCAATGTTTGAAACTAAAGTAATAGTCAAGATTTACAAGTTGCAGAAAGTTTAAAAATAATAAAATGACATTTTAAGTACAGGCAGGAAATTCTTTAATGCACTTGGAAAACGCAGACAGACAATGAAATTTTGTTACCTTCGGTGATTTTTATGAAGAAAGAAGTGTACAAAAAGTGCCTGTTTTCCCTAAACAATATTCTTTCTGGATTTGAATTCTACACTAATTTTTTTTCAAAAACTATAGGAAAAATTTATTTAGCTTGAACCTTTGTTTTCAGCATAACAGATAGTCACAGTACAGCTCTACATCACAGTGGCCTAAGTTCAAATGCTGGGGGGGGAACACAAAGATTCACTTTTAGAAGAATTCTGTTTTGATTGTGCATAAACATTCAACATTTTTATCATAAGGAGGAAATCTTTTAACTTAATGTAGACCTAATCCTTCTAAGTGTCTTCCATCCAGTCCTCCATTTAGAAATAAAGGCATTTAACATTTATTACAACTAGAGGAGAAGCTGGCCTGGTACAGTTGTGTTAGATGGGATAACTGTGCACAATTTATCTGGCTTTTCTCTTCATGAAAAAGGTTCAAAATGTGCTCAGACTATGACTATGTTGGAATCCAACAGAACTGTGTGGAAAGAGAAATGTCAAATCTTCTTCTAACAATCATACATCACTGGTGTTGCAAACCATGTTCCAAGGAAAACAGAGCAGCATTTTAGAGTAGTGCATAGCTGAGTGGCATAACTTTAACTATCAGTCTTCTTAACTTACTCTATCCAGGAATGTTTTGATCTGAATAACTTAGTCCAGTAGCTTTATTCTTTTCAATATACTATTAAGAACACAGAGGGCTATAAATTTCATGAGTATTACTGCTGAACTTGCCTTTCTTTGTTGACTCTATGAAGAAGTTTTGGAGAAGAATAACAAACATTTTTTAAAAACTCTTTTATGTTGGGAAATGTCTTTTTCTCATAAGACATATTCCATAGGGTACTTTTTATTCTCTCTCAGTGACACCTGAGTTTATACAGATGAGCCAATCCTATGCAAGGTGAAACCTTGATTTGAATTGGACAGAATCCTATGTACACACTCATCCCCTGGAACAAAATGCTTATTTAGAAAAAAGATGTCTTTATCTTTCTTTGAAGACTGGAGTGACGGGAGCAGTGACGTTGGTAAGGAAAGTGGGGCTGGGAGACAGCTGTTGGACTGACAAAACCAAATCAGCAAAACTAGTTTTGCAGCCTGGTGCCATTTCCTCCAATGACGACAATGACACAAAAAAACTGTTATCTTCTAGAAAAAGAATAGAAACTGTGGAGATGCAGTACACTTTTGAAAAAACAGCTTTGTGCTAGGGCTGGCCAAATTGCTGTCTGGGCCAACGATGTGACATTTTTACAGATGAAGCTGGGAACTGGGAAGAAAATTGCTTTCTTTTACACTGACCTGGAAATTGATTTCTTTGGTTTAGATATTCTGCATTAATCTCTTAACATCAAAGAAAAGTTTCCATATACATATATTGGAAAACCAACTGCCTAATCCCTCTGTGAGTGAAGCCAATTCAAATGTTGCTTGAGCAAAGGCAGAACCCTGGAGGTTTTGTCTGGGTTGGTTGCATGGCCTGATCCAAAGCTGATTGCAGCCACTGGAAGCAGCACCACTGCATTGCTCCAGTCTTCAATCTGCTCTACACTCCTGATCACTTTGTCCTCTAACACTTCCTTTGCTGGAGGAAAGTGGACAGAAGTTTGGACAGTGGGACAATCATCACCGTTTTTCCTGGAAACAAGGATGCTCCTTCTTCAGGAGAAGCAAGAGCTTGAGGAAAGCTTCACAAAGCAAGGCCTCAGTGTAGGTGCTGTGAATTGCTACTTGAAGGAGCTCCTCGCACTCCACTGAAGGCATGTCAAGCCTGGGAGAGAAGCTTCCAACATAAGCACGGAAGGTAAATGCCGCCCATGACTTCCTATATTTGCCTTTGCAATATTTTTCAAACTGGCAGGCTGTTACAGGGAAACTCTTTTTTACCTGTGAGCTGAAAGCATTTCAGCAGCAGCCATTAAGGAACAGGAGAAAAAGAAAAAAGGCTAAACTTAGTGTCACTGTCACCTCTTAGTTACATTTTCAGAGTCGATCCTAAGTTTAGCAGTGTCATTGGAAACAAATGCAAATAAACCCAGCACAAGAAAGGAATGTTTGATCTACCACCAAAGTGGTAGCATTTGAATTCCTGTGTAAAATCTCTGAGATTTTAGTAAGACTTAAGGCTTCTCCAAAAGACTTAAACTCATGAAAATTCTTGCAATTTCTGTCCACAGTTAAATGAACTGCACAGTCATAAGAGAGGGCGGAATTTGGGGGATGCATTTTATCCTATGAAGACAAG
>NW_008824282.1:689517-699927 GCF_000699105.1 Pygoscelis adeliae | reverse complement strand
AGGTACACCTGGATTTCTGCCCCTTGCTTTTTATAGACTGTACATTTGAACTCTTGCTAGCAAGAAATTTGAATAACTCAAGAACTCTTTAAGTGGGACTTCTAGATTGTACTGTGCAACTAATAAACTACAATTTATTACCACAGAGTAGCCTAGAGCTCATATGGAAATGAGGTGCCTATGCACATATAATACCAATAATACAATCTCTGATTTGAGATGAGTACGACTTGTGAATTATTTATAAAATTCCTTATGATGCTCAAGTGTATCTTCTATGTAACTGCTCATAGACATGCATAAACCTGTATATTAATGACATTTAAAAAGCAAACCCTGTCCTTAGACATACCTTATAGGTAGGTTCAAAGGAGTTGTGCTGTGAAGGTAGTGAACATCAGATGGGACTTCTGTGCAGGTGGAAAATTTGCACAGCTGGTCATAAAGAAAGTTGGCTTGCCAGAGGTAAAAAGCTAAACCCTGATCCAGAAAGATTCTTGACTACAGGTTTAACAATAAGCCCTTGAGTAGACTCACTGGTTTCAAATTAGGTATGTTCTTAGGAGTGTTGCTGGGTTGAAATGAAAGGTTAAGAAGAATTTTTAAATTTCCTTTCCTTTGTTTATATATTAGCAAATAAATTAATTATAAGATCATACAATATTAATTGCAAAGTACATTTCTTTCTACAAACATTCAGCATATAGCGCTGTATGCTAGTACAATGGATGTCAGGTATCTCAAAAAGTTACTCAGAAGAAACAGAATAACGTGCAGGAGAAAACTGCAAAGAGTTTGGGATTTGCAGGCCTTAAAAGAAAGCAAGGTAATAAGAATATTGCTCCTAACCAACTACTCATAACTGAGACTACTCAGCACTTATTTTTCCTGGAGCAGAACCAGACACTGCTCAGGACTCAAAGCTATTTCGAACCCAAATTGTACCTTTCAAACTTCACCTTTTCCTCTGTAGGTCAGTTCAAAAATATTTTCAACAATGGGAAGAGCCTGATTTACAGAACACATCCCCAGAAATTCTACCAGCCTCAGCATCTTCAAAAACTTTCAGATTAATTATTTTGAAATGAATTATTTCATTAACTCAAAGCTTCCCTTGAGAACATCTCCATTCTATCCATGTATATGAAGTGTATTTCTGTACGAAATTACTGGTGAAACCAGATTCACTGCCATTCCCTCATCTTTCTCTGTACCTGCTTTCTGTGTTAGGTTTGCTTTTTAATTCCAAATCTTTGGGAAAGTCTGTTTACAGGTTTGGAGGAAAAAACCAATGTAAATATCAAATCAGAACACTTCACTTACACTTCAGTTCACTTCTGAACTGAAGCTGGGAAATGCATATTTGAACCCAAATTGAGAATATTTCCAATTCTAGTAGCCTGAACCAAGTCTTTGTGAGGAAATTGCTTTGTGATCTCACAACATTAGATGAATTACTGCTGCTTTTAGGAGAGAACACTATGTAAAACCAAAAAACTTACGTGTTGATGTACAAAATAGTTTGAAATAACAATGTCAGTCTAGTCATTTTTAAATGTGTTTATTTCTCTTTGTTTTTCTTTACAAAACCAAATTTAACTAAAATGGGTCTTTTGTTTAGATATACTGAAAATTGCCCTGAAACAATAGATCATCCTCTCCCAAAAGGTTTCAGCTATGATCAGCAGTGTAGAAGGAGGTAGTATCTCAAGGCTATTGAAAGGTATGCTGGTTATTAAAAAGCCTGATGAATTTTAAATCATTGCCATAATGGATGGGCTTTAGAAGATGCTGTAAATTATTTTAATTACACTCATCTCCCATTTCAGACCACTCTACTCTCACTTTCTTAGTAAACAGGCAACACAGGAAGCCTGCTCAAACTGATCTTTTTCTTTGCAAACTATAATACCCTACTTCAAAACCTCAGGAAGGTGACTTCAAAACTTTTCAGCTGTTCAGGAACCCAGACTAATCCGCTGAAATCTACTGACCTCACATATGGAAAATAACCAAGTAGGAACTAATGTGTATATCCTCTTTGAACTTCCTCTTACAAATTCAGACTTAAGAAAAAGGCTGAAAAGGAAAAGCATTCTTTCCTATAAACATTAAGCTTTACAATACCGTTCACTTTCCGTTCTCAAATTAAACCGGAGCCCACATTTTGTTATGGTTTTAAATTGTCTGCAATAACACTTTCCCCCCCTCTAAAATGTAGAAGGCAAAGCATATCCAGGATCAAAATGTTTGGGGTTGTTTTAAACCACTTAGGAAGTCTGCAGAAACTGGACTCCCACAACTGCTTTGCATTAAGAGGAGAATAGGTTCCCAAAAAGAACAAGAGGTCTTTGTTTTGGGTTGTTTAAGATGCAGAACAAAGGAAACTCTTTGACAACAAACAAGGCTTAACAGACCTTAGAAACAACCAGGGTAAAAAAATTTTTCTCTTACAGGATATGAAAGAAACAAATTTCACTGCATTCCTCAAGCTTCCTATGTTTTTTCCCAGGCACTACCTGACATGTTCCCAAAGCCACAGAGGACTCCATGCTAAAAGATGAGTGCATTCAGCCCCTGCCCTTTCCACCGTATCTCTTAGGAAGTGCTCAGAGAATTGCACACTCGTTTCCAAAGTTCAGCTTCCCGGATATTGGTGTCCTGCTAACTCTCAGCAGACATTTTTTCTTCCATAATGCACAGCTTTCTCCTGTTAAGTGTGATATCTTTTACTGAATGCACCCTTTTCCAAACAGACTTTTTTTCCTGAAAGATCCAGCTTTCATTTGTTGTTTTTGTTCCACTCACTGAGAGACCAGCTGAGTGTTCTAATATTTCTCTTCATCGTATTTCCATTGTTTTGTAAAAGTCTTTTGCTGCTCTCTTGTCTCTGGGGTTGGTCCTACGTGGCTGAAATGAGTGGGAGTTTTGCTACTGAATTGCATGGGAACAGAAACAGATCTTCCAAGCAAGGTAAGCTTGTCAAAGCCCAATTTTGTCTCCTTTCTGAGCAGATAATGCATTTACTCTTCATACTAACTGATTTTTGTTTACAGCATACATTCTGGTTTCTAGTAAGCATATAATAGTGAAACGTTGGGAAACAACACAAAAAGTTGAACCTGTATAGGCTTTTCAAACTCAGTATCTTTATTATCAGTTAAACACATAATTTAAATTAGGGAATTCTATAAAACTGTTCTTGACTTCCGTCTCCAGAACAGTATTTCAGGCAAGTGAAGAAATCTGCCATTCGTGTTTGAAGTGTGTTTGAACTGGCAGAAAGCTTTCATCCATAAATTCATCCACCATAATGGAAAATTCATCACTACATCAACTTTGCTTTCTCTTTCTCTTTATAAGAACTATAAAAATATTTCTGTTATGAATAGATGGAACTAAGGTGACCAACTGTCACATAAATGCTCTGGAGCATGGAAGGAGCCATTTCCCTTATGACACTCCCCACATCATGTACATGTAGCTCGAACAGACATATGTGCCCGATTCCTCAGGTGACTAGAAGTGTTAGCATGGTTCTGCACTCCCAAAAAATAGCTGGCATTCTTCTTGACCTACTGACCTCCTCTGCAAACAAAAAACTGCATTTCAGCATATGTTTCAAGAGGTAAATTAATGCTTTCTTCAAGATTTGAAGACAGGCAGCCCCAACACTTCTAGAGACTCAGGGCCTAGTTTGCAGCCAGCCCTCACACAAGCACCTTCTTCCATTCATAATGATACATAAATAAATATTTATGCATGTGTCTCTTTTGCAGGGTCTGTGGCATTGATGGAGTCATGAGACAAATCCATCAGAAAAAGGCAAATCTTGTGTACTGTTGTCATGAGAGCTGCATTGATGCAAAGTTCAGGGCAACGGCTTGAATTTACAAAACAGACAATGACTGAAGGGTATGGGAGAGGAATGGCACCACAGCTGCCGGTTCTGTCTCCTGTACTATCAAAATGTCGTGAGGAGTCTCCATGAAAAACATAAGCTATGACAGAGCCAGCAATAATAGACTGAGGGTGCATTTCATTTTTATGTACTTTTGGTAAAATGAAGCCATGAAAAATTTTGCTATGCAAGCCGTGACCCAGAAAGGCTGCATCAGATGACATTGGAATGCAATCAGCTTTCTCAGGATGAAAGGGCAACATCTGAAAGTCTTTGTATATCTCAACATGAGACAAGGAACAAGCAGTAGATGGACAACACGCAGCACTCAGAAAGTGATATGGTTGTGCACAGACATGTCATTTTTTCCAAGGCAGATACTATTTGCTTGCTAACCTCACCAATTGCATAGTAATTTTAGGATCATCCTATCATGTAAGCATGTATGAGACAGTAAACTCACTTGGTAGTCTGGTTGTCATCTAGCTGGTGAGTTTGTATGTTCTCACATAATCATTTGCACTGGCTCCTGTGAAAGACTTGCCAATAATGAGAATCTTCTTAGCAAACTGTATTTCCTGTTCTGCAACAGAACAGGAACTTTGTGGGTACAAGAAATGTAAGACTGGCCATGTTCATGCTGATTTACTGAGACAAAACCTCTTTAAAATCATGCAAATATTGGGAAATTTACAAGTTTCAAAAGTAATGGGAAACTTGTACCCAGCCAGAGCCAAGGAGTCCCACAGAGACCTGCTTCTTGGGATACTGCAGTCCTCTGGTCAGCATCCCATAGCACAAGTTCAGCGTAACACAACATCCAGTTCCAACCAGTGCATGCCAGGACTCTTCAAAGGCATGGTTCCCTACTTCTTCCCTTTCTATAATCATAATACAAGATTTTAAATACTAAAAACTACAGTCTATGAACTAACTTGTCAAACCAAATTAATCCCTCAGGTGTCCAACACCACCTGGACCTGCAAACAGTAGCAGATGGCAAAGATCTGGGGCTCAAACCTCTCCTGGTCTGTGGTGGCTACAACCCAGCCTGGACTCTCAGGCAGGTAAAGCAACTGACTGGCTGCCCACTTTTCCCTTCCCTTGGGATATGGACTGGGCAGTGGCGGTTCCCAGGACCCAGCATCACACTAGTTTCATTTTACCTTCTCTGCCCCTCCCTGTATCACAGATTCCCAGGCCTGCTGACAGGAGGTCTTAGTGCTGCTGATGTTCAACTCCTGTCAAAGAAAGTGGCCATAGTTAAATCCTGTAGTTCAAAATGTCCTTCTTGCATGGATTTAAGAGGAAGCAAAGGAGACATTATTCCCATTGTTATCACTGACATCCCACATTACGTGACAGGGCTGTAGCCCACTGAGGCACAGCCCTTCTGCCCTCCCCATCACATGAAGACCCTGTCCACACATTAATTTTTTTAACATGTTTGTCTCTCACTTCTTGGCAATTACAACCCAGCAACTTTTAAATAAAGGCTCATTTGATACTGACAGCTCCTTTTTAGAGTAACAATAGGGAGTGGGAGCACATGACCTCTGCTACTCAGCCATAATGGCTTTACTTATTTCTGAGCAGTGACTGACAGTAACTGCCTATTACAACACACATTTTGTCAGCATCTTTTTTTTAGTCTGATTATGTACAAAATTTAACTCTAAAGTGCTTCACTGTACTTTAGTCAAATTTTGCAGAACTTACTTTTATGGCTGAGGAGAATAACTCTGTTTTCTCAGGGGACGAATTTGCCAGACTCTTTCTGACAATGGGAATAAGCCTCACCAACCAGCATGAATCTCTTATAATAAGATGTTTTGCATCAGTGGGCAAAAAACAAATCTTCCTCCCAGTGATTCAGTGTTGGATGACCATTTTGGGAGTGATTTGAACAGTGACAAAGAGGTGGAAATAGAGCTCTCATTATTTCTTTAATGTTTTAATTTTTCAAGTTTTTGACTTTCAGATGAAAAGGGGTTTTTATGCTGACCTGTGATGGTTTGTGGAATCTGCCCAGACTGACTTTCACCCAGGAGCCAGGGAGGAGCATTCATTTTTCACATTTTATAGCCTGGTGATTTGGCAGTGACTGCACTGTAGATTTGTTGGCCTTTATTCTGCAACCACTGTCCCTATCTCAGTGGACCACAAAAACAAGCAGCAGCTCTGAGTGTAGTCTCAAGTAGGAGGAGCTGTCAGGCTTTAGCCTACAGAGCCCATTAGGGCTGAAATATGCCTGACCTCCACTGCTTCATTTGTTGTGTGGGTAAACTCAGCATTTCACTTCCAGCGCTATCAGACTTGGACTTTTGACAAGCATTTGCCTGCAATATTAAGGCAAGATCCTGTTGATTGTAGCAATTTTCCAGCATTGTTTGGTTTGGCATCGTGAAGAAGTCCTACCAACAGTGGTGATCTGATACCATCTCTGAAACATCCCTCGTTATCAGAGAACACTGCGGTCAGGGAATAGCAATCGTGCGAAGGAAGGCACTTCCTCTCCCTGCCTCCATTCCAGCTCTTGGAATAATTTTCATGCCAAAGGTAACAAGAGAATGCATATACTGAAATGCACCAGCATTTGCTCATAGCGTTCTCATATTGTTCAGCATTTACTATTCTTTTAGCATGTAAAGAGACACCTTCCTAAATGATGATAGCAGGAGTTAAACTGTGTTTGCATCAGCCGAAAATAATACTTTCTTCATTCACACTGCAAGGTGTGAAAAATGCATGTGAACTGAATGGTCACAGAATCTGCTTGATGCAGAGCCATGGGTTAGCTCTCACCTGGGGAAGCAATGTATGGAAAGAACATCTTGCTAACAAAGACTGATCACTCGCTGACTCTTTCCATGCTTATCAAGCTCTATTCCGGTAACAAAACCTATGTTTCTTCTATGGTTTTAGTCTATGGTTTACTGAGACTAGCAAAACACACACACTTGTTGAACAAGAAACACATTTCATACGCAGAGGAGACCCAGGAGCACAAGGGACTGGTCCCAACCTTATTGGAGTCAGTAGGAAAATTCCTCCTAAACATCTCAGGCCTGCTGGGACAGGCTCCAGATGAAGACAATGAGATGAGACAGGACTTCTCCTTTAATCTGCCAAGCCTTTGCTGCTGACAAACATAAATGCAATGGCAAGAACCATCTGTACTCTTAGTCCTCATGCTGAATTGTCATGACCGACTGCCAAAAAAGACATGTTGTAAACCACTGACCGAGTGATTTTTTGATGTACAGTAAAATGGCCAATGACTTTTTTTTTGCAATTAAAAGACATTACTGCTATGTCTCTATCACTACATAAAAAAGGGTCAGGGAATGAGCTTGCTTGCTGGACTGCTCATGACCCAGGCTGTCTCACTGTCAACACATCCTAGCCCAGGCCAACTGCCACCTCCCAGAGAAGAGTACAGGTAAAACTGCACTTTATGTGGCTCCCTCCCCTTGACAAAGTCCCCAGTGCTCTCCTGTAGGACTCGGCACCCTCAAGAACCCTGAATGCTCTCGCACCCTACATGCAACGCCCACCAGTGGCCCATAACATAGGGCCATGTTAGTTCACTTTAGTTCAGGCACTTGAAGACGGAAGGAAAAACACACAAAATAATAACTATGTTCAAGGCTGGAAGGACCCTGTGTGGGACCCAGAGAGATACAGAGCCAAGTGACACATGGCTGAAGCACCTCTGCAATGATCTCAGGGCCAGAGCACAGACAGCCATCCTGTTCTATTTAGCAGTATAAAGGTAACCCAAGTCTTCTATCTATGGAACTAGGAGAAATTATAGTTATAAAGGGTGTTCAAACCATCTGCCTTTTTCCTGTTAAGCTTGCTCTTCCTAATTTCAGTACTTCTTTGTTAATACACATTTATATAACACTTTCAAAAGCATCCTGCTTGCCTCAGCTGCAATATTTGCTACTACTTTCACTAGCATGTGTTGCAAAAATCCATTTCTTCCTGCCTCTGTGTTTTGTCTCTTTTCTGTTTTCTTCATTCACCCCCTTTTCTTTTCTTTTAGTAATGGAATATATACACTCAGCAGCTACCATTTGATGCAGTATGACCTACTTTTTCTGTTTTTTAGCACATAGACTGAGAGCTGAAAATACAGCTAAGGCCGACACAGTTTTCAGTCAAAAGTATAGGAGTTGTATATTCGGCTTTATTTAACCACCAAACAAAATAATTTGTTTAGCTTCTGCCAGGAATGAGCCCCTATTCTCTCCATAGCTTTGCAAACATTTTGAGCTGGTCCTGTAACGTGCCATGGCAATGCCTGTGTGCCAGCCTCCTTGAGCCTTGACTTTTTTATTAAATACTTGAGGACGAATGGGCAAAAATCCTGTGTTCTGGCACGAAGAATTTGTGCTCTGTCAGTGTGAGGAAAGGTGAATGAAAATTACTTTATAAGTGAAAGAGGAAAGAAAAGGTTTTCAGTTAATTAGAGGCAGACCCACTCCCAAGCCTGCTCTCTGAGCTCAAATGATTTCTAATTATAAAATTCCTCAAAAGATAAGTGTCCTGTATGTAACTCAGTGCATAGTGCAGCCTACAACAGCCATTGTTGAAACACAGAACAGACCTTGAATTCAGACTGGGTTTTGGATGAATAACCGTCAGGGGGAATCAAAGAAAAACCTTATAAATGGCTGGAGAGGCCAAAGGGAGAAGTGAACTCCAGAGCTGGGAGCATGTGGAGGAAAAGATGTCTCATTATATAGTCATGACCTCGAACTATGTCTGAGGATTTCTTGCTTCCAAACTAAAACTAACTTCCTGCTTGTGGGTGAGGAGTGTTAGAGAAAAAGGACAAACACATAATTAAACAACAGCATTTCCTTCCTTTTCCCCCTTTCTGGTATTTCTGGACTTGAACTGTTATTTATTTTGTTCCTCCTTGCTGAGCCAACAGGTAGCAAATTTGAGATCCAAAAAATATAAAAGCAGTTATTCCCATCTCAGCTTGTTTCTGTATCATTCAAAAGCTTCATCATCTTTCATAAGACTGCATTAGACAACAGAAGGCAAAGCAATTTTATTTTTCTTCTGAAGAGATAAATATAGCTTGACATCTGTTTTGTTTAAACTGCAGATAGTGCTGTTAGCATGCAGGTTTCTTAGCCTCCTCTTTATTCATCCAATTTAATATATAATAAATAGTAAAAGTCTTTAAAAAAAAAAGTTCACTCGTTTAAAATTGCATTGCTTCTTCTGCTTCAGGCTCAGAATCAGAACAGAAAGCTTGAAGGGGCAACTTCTGGCTTACTCAACACTTGTGTCATTCAAGCAGGACTGTGCAATGAAAATTAGGACAGAGTTTTGTAAGAAGAGACTTGGGAGTGGCGTAAAGTGAAGAAAGGTTTAAAAGAGATATTTCAGATATTTTTAATTGTTTTATAATACAGCTGAGAGTTTCCTGAACCTTCTTGATTTAAGGCAACAAGACTTATTGCCTATCTCCAGAGAATGGGGAATGAACATCCTCAGCATTTGCTCCTGCAACGCAACACTAGAGACTCCCTGTAACGATGACTGGCCCACAACCATAATTTAAAACGATGTTTTGCAATAGAAGGGGAGCAAACAAGCCTTAATCTTTGTTTTCTTCTATGGCCTTCGTGGGGCTGAGGGGGAAATGATATGTGTTCCCTGAAGACATACTTCTGGGATCCCCAGTCTTCCCTTGGATTTCATTCATTTCCCTCCCATCCACCCTCATTGGAAATGAAAACACCTTGTGAACTCCTTGAGAAAAATGAAGGAAAGCTGTTGTGAAGCGTTCTTATCACAATCCAGCTTCTGCATCGGAGAGAAACTAGAAAAACCACTGGAGTATAATCAGGTCTGATTTTAGAGCCCGAGCTTATCACACTTACTTGAAAAAACTCCCACTGAGTGTGTACTGACCACAAACATCAGGCCATTAGTCTGAAAGAGACAAGCTACATTTTACCTCATTATCTCTGAGAATAAAAAGCTATACAGATTTTGGCAAACACAGCCAGGTATTTTTTTAGTGTCTCTTTAAATCTTGTTTAATATATAAATGACACTTGGAAGTACTTTTTATTGCAGTTGGCATTTTACCTAAGGTCATAACAAGTTGCTTCCCTAGTAAAATGTATTTTTTCCTAACCACAAGGATATAATTCAGACTCTCAGATTTATTTAAAAAAAAAAAAAGGTTTAAGTGTTAAAGCAACCCTCTGGGAATAAGAAGTAGGATTTCCCATCAAAAAGAAATCAGTGTGCTGAACTGGCAGGACACCAAGGCCTGTAGTAGTTCCTACAGACAACTTTCCAACACAACCCTTGAAAGAAAAACTCACTTTTTCACCCATTGAGGTAATATATGATAACAGCAAACTATAAACAAAAGGAAAACAAACCAAAGGAAGTGTCTCTGCTAAGACATGAGGTGGCACATTATTTACTGGGAAAGAGGGAAAATGAAAAGACAGCACATGGCGATGCAC
>NW_008824282.1:687510-689498 GCF_000699105.1 Pygoscelis adeliae | reverse complement strand
GATGCACAAGCAGAAGAGGCTCTCCACGGTGCAGAGCCTTCTGCCTCCATTCACCCTGCAGGATGCATTTGACACCAGAATTGATTCCAATTAAGCTTTCCATGAAAGGTGTGCAGGAAGAAGGGGATATTTGTTTTGAACAACAGGACTAGAATCTGGTCCTGGTAAAACACAATTAGACCCCAGGATTTATCTGTAAGTAGAAAATCACCTTAGAATTTAGCCAGTTGCAATCTGGTGGCTTGTTTAGACCATTTCCTCCATGGGGCTCTCTCCCTGCCATCAAAAAGAAATCGTGAATCTCAGTCTGTTTTTGCAATTGCTTTCCATACCTTATGGCTATTCCTCTTTTCAGGTTCTAGTTTGGCTTTTGCATTTCTAATGTAAACCTCTAGAAAAACAAAGGCAGTAATTAACAAGTCTGGTTAGACTTGTACCGCTCTATAGAATCTATAGAGTGGTACCTGCACCCTGCACAAACTCCTCCTGCATATATTACACATTTCTTTCAACTGCACTTACTTGAAGCTGCAATTTCTGCCCAGGAACTGGTATACTTTGAACTGCAGCATGTACTCTCAGGAAACTCTTTCCAACTGTGTGTATGGGTCTTTAAAAGCCCAGTGGCCCATATAACAAAGCTAACCAGGAATTGAAGCCAGATGGGTTTTAGGTGCCTGGCCAACACCAGCGCTGTTGAAATCCCAGTTGGTGTTTATCTACAACCTGCAGCTCCTAAACACCTTTGTAATCTGGCACTGTTTGTGCCAAAGAGAATATTTTGCTGAAACACTGCAAATACACTGATTTGGTTCATAAAGTTAATGTATGTATTGGGTTTTATACCTATCGCATAGCTATGTGAGTTCAAATGGTGCAAAACTATTCCCACTCTCAGGCCCAGGAGATAAAGCGACAGGTTACAAAGACTTAACCTACAAACATGAGGGCAGGCAGTGGCAGATAGACTGGGTGCTGATGGCAACACACGGCTACACTCCACCATTGTTCTCACTGTGCCTGTGAAATCCTGGAATCCTGCTCCAGGGAAAAGCTGAATTTCATGCAAGCAAATTTTCTAAGAGACGAGGCGTTTAAGATGTGCCTCAGGCACCCAGGCTTAATGCCAAAGCACTTTGGCCTTTCTGAACCCCCTGCAGGCAGTTGCTGGGACAGTGCGCACAGTCTTTACTGCTGACTGTCACCAGGCAAAGCATGAGCCTGTCCAGCTCCTGTTCAGCCAAATTGCCACATGAAAGAAAGCAGATGAGCTGCAGCCGTCCTGGCCTCAATGTGATGTACATAAGGAGAGGAGGGCCTCCAGAGTACTTCCCCTTATCCTCTTTGTAAAGGCCAAATATGTGTTCCCCATGCCTTTGTAGGAGATTGTTTCTAACCCAGCAGTTCTAGAATAAAACTACAAATTCCAGATCATTTCAAACTATCACTGAACCTGTCCTTGCCACTATTGTCCCAATAAGAAAATGCTTAAATACCTATAAAGCACAAGCTGAAAACACAGTTTCTCCTATTAACATTTTTGATGCAATGCCCACTTGGAGTCAGGAGAATGCTGTGTAATTCTCCAGACGAAGTAGAAACCACAATCATTTGACTCTGAATGTTTCCTTCTTCCTGTAGCTCTTGTGTACATTTCTTAGCTCATATCCCTAAAAGTTTTTGGTTTTATTTTCAATACCTACATTCCCCTTTACCTACTTACCTACCTTCCTCATCACATAATGGTTTTCCTTTCCTAACTTCCCCTCTAGAGGATGGTGCCAAGAATGTACTCCCTGCAGAATCTGTATCAGCTTTTCTTTTCTTTTTTTTTTTAATCTTCTACGATTGTACATTCCAGTCATATACATTCTTTACACCCCTTCATTATGTATACTGAGTCCCAGATATTGCTGAACATTCCTTTAATTCCCTGCCATAGGCTCATGTACTTCTGTTCTTCTGTGGAAAAAATGAGCAAGCTCTGC
>NW_008824282.1:687262-687488 GCF_000699105.1 Pygoscelis adeliae | reverse complement strand
GATGGTCCAGATCACTTCTGTTCTCTTCCAAAATCACATTGGAATTGTATCTTACAGTCTTTTGTTGCTGGGGCTTCACTTTGTATAGTGTTTTTTTGCCGCATCGTGGTATAGGAGGATGTCTGGTGTAGAAGTTCATCTTCTGAAGATCACATCTGAAGGCAGCAGCCTTGATTCAGCACCCCGTGATTCCCTTTTGCCCCAGGATGCTTCAGTCTGACCTTCG
>NW_008824282.1:664531-687251 GCF_000699105.1 Pygoscelis adeliae | reverse complement strand
GAAATATTAGGTATGCTTTGCCTTTAACTTATAGTAAGTCTTCATAAAGAATTTCAAAAACCATTAATAAAGAAGCTTTAACTGGTCTAGTAGAAGCACAGAGAATGTCACAGCCATAATATCTTCAAAATTTATGGTCCACTTGATAAAAATGAAAGCTAATACTGATATTTATGGCTGAAAAGGTCTTCTCTAAATCAGGCAAGTTGAGGTCTGTTGTTTGCATTGGTCAATGAAATGGTATATATATCCTTGCATATATGTACACTGTCTCTTACAGAGTTCAATACTGATGATTTCTTTCTACCAGAGAGAGTTTAGTGTCTTTACAGTGTAATTCCTGCCTTCCTAACTCAGTCCATCCTACAGTTTGCGGGTAGGAGGATGTGGGTGGATGGAGTAACAGGGGAACACAACACCCCTTGTTCACTCCTGGCCCCAGAAGGCTTGGCAGAGGCTGAGTGTGCAAGTAAGTTTTCTGCATTTTCTCTCCCAAGATCCCTCCAGCTCTGGTAGAGGAGTTAATAGGGCTGCAACACAGTGAGCAGAAGTAGCTTCCCAGGAAAAATCCAGGCATGGGAAACAGTGAGCTCCAAACCAGATTCAGAAGGGGAGTACTAAGTCACCCCCTATATAAAGTTTCAAAACTCAGTATGTGTTATATATTAGAATAGATAAACATACATACATGTTCATATTCTTTTTGAAACTGTGTATATGGGGAGTCTGTCTTCCCCATATGAACCTGCCCAATCTCCATGTCACTCTCTCGGCCACTTTCTTTCTGCCCATGCAGTATCATTATGCTGTATCGCCTCTCCTCCTCCCCCAGATTTACCCAGCAGCACACGGCAGATTTATACAAGAAACACCAGCAGCCACCCCACAAATCACCAGCTTACCCCACACTGGCTACTCTGCAGTAATCGCACAGGAGAGGGTCCAGACCCCATACAGTACATTATATATCATACCTCGCAGTCCTCCTCCCACTGGGGAGAGGGCTGATCATTCACCATGCACCATGGAGTAGTAGTTTACTTGGACCGATCCTGTAGAGCATCCAACAGACATCACACCGATGGCAGGAAAGGGCTCACAGGATGCAGCTTGGGCGATGCAGGGGGCACTGGCTGACAATGCCTCAGGATGTTCTAGTTCTGGGGGCAGGTTTCCAGCAGGAGGGGTGTGGAGCCAAACCTCATCGCGTAGGAGACTCTGCAGAGGTCTCGGTAGGAAGGGAGGTCCTCCCCAAGACCTCTGGGTAAAACGTACAGTCTGTCCTCTGGCACTGAGAAAGGAAAGACAAAGACACCCCATCTCCCATTCTGACGTCCATGGTTTAATTTCAATGCTCATGTGTTCCAGGTGATTGTTATTCCCCTCAGTGCTTGTAGGCTTTAAAAAAAATAACTTGAGAAATACTAAGTTAATTATTGTGGTTATTCAAGATGCCTCAGAAGGGAACCACAGTCCCATCTCTCTACTTCTTCTGGCTGCAAGTCTGTTCCCTCAGCTGCTTTGAATTTTCAGATGGTCTTAGCCAATTATGAAGATATAAAATGATGCAAGGATTGTAAACTCTTTTTACAGAGAATTTAATTGAAGTGCTTGTTTCTATAAAGCTAGGAAACAAACAAACATTCAGGCACTTGCTTTAGACAAAATAAACAAATGAGGTACAGTGCATCAAGCCTTACAAGATTTAACTTATGTCTTTATAAGGTGTAAGCAGGACATTGTAAACCAACTTCCCTTGCTAAAATTCCCAAGTAGGAATTTTATGTGGCTTGTTATTAAATGTTTGGTCTGAATAAGACGAAGGAAGAACTGAGTTCACATGTTCTAAATGAGGCCTGCAAAATAGTTGAATCATTTTATTTCTCATGCATCATGAAGTGGTCAAAGTCTACCAAAAAAGGAGAGAAAAATCAGAACAGAAGCACTTAGGACAATGTTATAAACCACCGTTCAATTCATTACAGAAACCGTTGATATATTAGACACGTGAGGACAATGTCATTGGTCCCCTTGCAATCCCTGTCAGATTTTATTGCCGTTATCACGATTAGTGCCTCTGCACAATCTGCTACAGAGACAGTCCAGTTGTCTTTCTATGTAGTAAAGAAGCTGACTGCAATTCACAATTCTGCTTAGACTTGAACCCGGCTAAGTTAAAAGGTCTGCCTTTCCCCATCATTACTCTTGGCTCAAATGCAATGCTTTTGTGCTCCATCAGAGCTTGGTCTAGCAGATTTAAAATAAAATAATGCAAAAAGTACTTGCCTAAAGTGTTGTTTCTCTTACTTTTTCAATAGCTGGGTGGCCATTTGTCAGTAGGAGGCAGTGGGAATAATAATTTAGTTTGTTCGGAGCACATCGTTTATAAAATGTTTTAAATTAGAAACACATCCAGGGATTTGGATGGACA
Source organism: Pygoscelis adeliae (assembly GCF_000699105.1). Taxonomy (NCBI): domain Eukaryota; kingdom Metazoa; phylum Chordata; class Aves; order Sphenisciformes; family Spheniscidae; genus Pygoscelis; species Pygoscelis adeliae. Next base: position 684,820 of record NW_008824282.1, on the reverse strand, counting down.
TGATTACATATTAAAATGCATGTAAAAATATTACCCCAAAGGGCATGCTTCTCATTTGTATTGAGACTGGTTTTGTCCTCTAACAGGCAAGTCAAGACAAGGTTTTAAATTCTGGAATTACCTCATTGGCTCTGCAGCACATGTATTGGGAGAGGCAGCAGTACCAATGCTGTACTTGGCTGATAAGCTATAGGAATAATTAGCAGATTCTTGACTGAAAAGAAGAGTTATGATCCTACTCACCAGCCTCTGTATTCCTAATTCTGTCAGCAGGTCACAGCCTTATGTCAGCAACAAGCAACAAAGCCTGTGCTTTCTTGATATACCTACCAGAAAAGAAAGATGTCGGGAAGCAAACTTCATATGAGTTTCCTACAGCATTTTTTTTTTTCTTTTTTAGATATATACAGTTTTAAATATTAGAACAGCTTCTTCAAGACAACTGAATCACAGTCTTTGGATGGACGGGAGTGACGATCCCATCCTGCTTCCCTACAATACCCGCTTCTGCACCACCAGTGCTGCCAGTGCCGACAGTCCAAACCATGCTTGATAGATCAGGTGTTTTGCAGCTGCTTCTTCAGCCATCTGGCAAAATCTTGCTCATTAAGAGGCACAGATCCCACCTTTGCCATCACATACACTGTGCCCTTCTCAGGCATCCTGCTGTCACACCTGTGGGTACAGGTCTGGGGTGGAAAGCGAGTATAAATTACTAATGTAAACCTGTGTTTTTAATCAGCTGAGTGCCCATTCAGTTAACACCCTCCTTTAAATACTGCCTTCCATGTTCTTTAAAGAAAACATCTTGAGGTTTGTTCTGAAACAGTATTTTGATAGCCACTCTGCTGAAATGAAATTACAAATGCACATATATATACACACATACATTTTCTTCTTTTTTCTTTGTCAGAGTAAATAAATCAAAGCCCCAGGTCTACCTACAACTTTCATTTCTGCAGTGCAGCTGGCAAAGAAAAGAACAAATAAGGCTGCCCCTTTCAGTTATTTGTACACTTTTTAGATGACCTCCCATGTGTAATTTATAATATTAATGAAAATTACCATGACATTTTCCTATTCATTTATTAAAGCCCAGGAGACCATTACAATTTCTAGCCATTCAAACAGAAAGTCACACCATTTCTCACACATTCCAAATGGAGCCAAAAAGATACTGGCAACCCATCAACTACAGAGCAAGCCTGCGAGCATATTTCCTCCAAAATGTGTTTTCCTTACATTAAGATGGTGTGGAGATTTCTAATTCTTGCAGAGAAACAAAAACAGTCTGTAAAAATCCAGCAACTCAGTAATATTTCAGCATTATGATCAGAGTCAAAAAGAAAATTCAAAAGGCTGGGCACCTTTCCACATAAATGAATGCACTGAGTGCGGTCTGCAGGGATAGTACACAAGGATCTGAAGAAAGGAAACTAAAGAACGGCAACAGCACCTGCTGTTTAAGGTACCCAGATGTTATACAGTTGGAAGGAGTAACCAAATCCTGTACCAAGTAATCATTTTCAAAGATTGAGAAATGGAATAGAATTACTGTACACACAAAAGGCACCAGTCTGACATCAGCAACAGAACTGTAAAAAGGCAATGGGTAAATACTTAATTTTCACTGAAACACAAGCAAATACAAAGCAAATATCAAAATACAATCATCAACTGGTGGGTGAGAGGGAGAGTTACAAAACACAGGAGAAGCCAGAAAACAAGGGCTGCACAACTAGCACACTGAGAGGCTATAAATCTAGAAATATATTTTGACTCTACAATGCAAGACAGCAAGGAGGGCGTGAAAGTTTTTTTCAAGCATCACAGATACCTCAAGGCTTTGTCAAAAGCTTGGGAGAAACTTTGCCTTTCATCCAAGATTTTTTTCTCTTCCACTTTTCCTGCTCAACAATATTAGTTCCAGTAAAGAGGAGAAAGGAACAAGTATTAGTGGATACAGTATGTCCATATCCATGCAAGGACAATAATACTGTTCAGCAATCTGGCTGGCAAAACAGCCCAGAATGGAACATGGTAACTAAAAGGTATCATCTTTCTTATTCTTAAATGTGACCTTTCCACATCTCAGCTAAAGCACCAGAGCAGGACACTGTGAAGGGTGTGTCCTGTGTATTTCTGTACTGCGTACTCATTCCTGCCTTTCGCTTTACTACTTATTGGGGAGTGGTTTTCTTAGGGTCTTGTTGCAGATTTAGCCCTCTGAAAAGAAGAATTACCAATGACTTTTGCCTGCCTGCACCCAAGCTTCCCTTCATCTTTTGGCTTTGGCTGGGAAGGATTTTGTAGTTTAAGAAGCCACTCTTCAGGTCACATGCAAAGGCCACTTGCACAGAGGGACAGAAGCAGTCATAAGCAGAGTTTAAAGCACTTTTCTTACTGAAGAGCTCAGGAGTCTTCAGGTCAGCTGGAACATCAGCACGAGTCAGACCCCAGGGAACGTGTATTTGAGTGCTAGGACTTGTCTGCATGTTGCCAGCAGCAGTAAGATGATGCTCTTAGCAGAAAATACAGAGACTGTCAGATATAATATGCTGCATTTATTGAAACCTCAGTGTTTAGAACACAAAAACCTCTTAAAATCACTAAGGTGCCTCAAAACTTCTTCATAAACCAGCAGAAGAATAGAGTACTGTGTTCCCAACATTATGGATGGAAAAACCTCCCAGAACAAAGTCCCAGACCTTATCACAATTGCTTCCTCAAAGGAAGCGAGGCTAAACAGTGCCCAAGGCTAATCGAAGCCTGCTTGGAAACCTTGTCTCTTGTTGCTCTAGGTATCAAAATAGGAAGTAAACAGCTTAGAAACAGTGCTGAGAATGGTTTGGAGGAAGTACGGTTTCCTCTCCCTGCACTTGCTAAGTTTGCTTATCTTCCGTGCTCTCAGCATCCCCCCTTCACTCACTGCAGCCAGCAAATGCTGCAGAGGCCTTGCAGAAATGACCTAGAAAAATAGTTTATACAAAAAAATCTATCACCAGCTCATGCATGGCTCTGAGAAACCTTGCAATACTCTGCCTGAGAATAAGAGCTTGGAGAGTGCTCCTTTAGTGGAGACAACTATACATCACATCCCTCAGACCCTCCCCATTCAAGGCCCAAGATCTTTGCCAAAGATACATCTCAAGCAGGAGGTGATCTTACACCTTTGCTGAAGATGCAACCTGTGTCTGATTTTCACCCTATTTATACACATATGGTTGCAGTGGCTAAAACTCTTTGAAGTACATTATAGGCATCACTTAATGGGAAAATGTTGTATTTCCTTAGTTTTCTTTGGATTTTCATTGGATTTGGAAAAAAACAATCCCAGATCTGCCTGATCTCCTAACTGGAGATATGATATACCAGAGATAACCAGAGATATGAAGATCTTTTCATTAGAGCTAGAAGCTTTTACGAAAGACTTGACAACAGTAGGCCTACTACTGAGAAAGAATGAAAGGCTATAGAAGTCGCCAAGGCATTGACCCTACACGTGGAGGCCAAACCAGAGCTGACACCACAGTGTCACTGGTCCCAGGGTCCAAGTGACCCAAGTTTTTACTAATGCATTAGGGATTTTGGGGTGGGTTTTTAGTTAGGATAAGGAGCAAATACATAATTTTTAAATGCACTGGTCTGATGAAATTCACGTTAAGTAGAGAGGTGGTTCAGCTGCAGAACTGCTAACAGCTCTCACGTGATGAAAGTGCCTGATGGACAGAAGGGGTTCCCAAAAACTGGAAAAAGCAGAAATGCAGTAGTTTAACAGGGAGGAAAAGGAGGAAAAGGAGAAAAAGGAGAAAAGAGAACCCAGTCAGTTCATTCCAGTTACTAAAAAATACAAGGACAAATAAACAACTGTCTCCAAGATAAATAGGCAATAAATTATGGGCAACATGGAATTGTTGAGAACAAATCACATGAAACCACTCCAGTTTTCTTTATGACAATAACAGGCATTGTGGGCGGAGAGAAGCCGCAAATGTCATTTATATTGATTTACACAGAACAGTGTCAAAACCCTTACTAGGCTTTCTCAGAAGTTAGCCAACATTTTCTAGACGAATCAATGATGAAGTGGGTGCTAAACTGGTAGAAACTGGACCAGGTAGGTCTCGGTTTTTCACTGCAAGGAAGAATCAAGCAAGACTGCTGGCCAATATGCCCTAAGTAGGAACTGATTTGACATTTCATGAGTGATTTGGCTAGTGGGATATAAAACATCATTCTTATTAAATTGCCACTGGCTTGAAGGAGTAGTGGGACAAGCTGACTTAGAGCCCTAAGGAATTCCCATACGTAAGAGCAACTGATCACACAAAGAAAGGAAAAAGAGGTGGCTTGTCCAGAGAAAAAGAAAAGCAACTCAAACGTGGTAATTACGTTCAAATACATGAAATGTAAATGCAAAGCGGAAGGACAGAGCCTGTTCCCCAGGCCTGTCTGCACTCTAGAACATGAATTCAGAGCACTAAATTTCAGCACAGGAGATGCCAGCTAAGGTTTTAGGAGGACTAGGTTAGAGGAACATCTGTGGGCAACTGATACTGCTTGGGGCTCGGGGCTAGAACAACACTCATCTCCCTCCTAGCTCAGTATTTCCCCTGATTTTAATTGCAATGGAATACTTCTGTAAGCTATAAAAAAAGAAGTTAAAACTTGAGGTCAATATGTAGAAGATCTACAGACATTTGTCTTGGACTCTTACCATCTGGAGGTTGACTAGTTAAATGAGCGGTAAACATTTTTTAATTTCATTTCAAATTTTAATTCAAGATCAGTTTTTCACAGTGAACTATGCAAACATTTGTGAATGACTATTCCAATACAAAATTACCTATTTTGCAAAAGAGAGAAATTTCTGGATTGCAAGGTGGCCAAGACCTTACATGTGAGTAGTTCTATGACATTTCACAAAGGCATTTCCATGTTTTCACATCCCACCACTTTTTGCTTTCAGTATCAAGTGAGACGATATTTAATATTTAAAATGAAAATTAAGACACTCAGAAAAACTGAGTTGATGACACAAAACCCTTGTTCTTATTTGTTGTTTCATTTTCTTCAAAAAGTCATTACTTCAATCCTTCATATGTGCTAAACGTGGAATTTTAGTCGTTTCAATATTTTAGAAAATCTGATTAAGATTTTGCAAACATTTGTATTAGCTTTTCTTCATCAGTGCACTCACAGATTTTAAGGTCAAATTTAACACTGGAGACCATTTGAGATTACAGAGTTTTTTATACCCAAGCACTCAATGAGTAAGCAAACAAAATCCTTTTAAAAAGAGAGAAATGAGAGCTACAACCATCACAATTTCTGGGTCTGGAAAGGATCATCATGTTGGTTCATTTTTTAAGGAATCAAACTAAAATAGGTCAAATCATACCAGGAATAATTCAGGGGGAAAATGGAAGAAAATTTGCAGAATACCAGGCCTTTGAGAAAGTCCTGGCATATTAACAAGGCAGAGGCTGATGCAAGTTCAGTAACGAATATTAAACCCATGTTAGCAAAATTATATATTTCCCACATACAGACTGAATCTCTAAAGACCTGCTGGAAACAAAAGCTGGTTATTTGTGAGAGGGACACACTCATATTCGTGTCCAGATTCAGTTAGGAACTGGGGCATGGTAAGTACCCAGAAAACACTCCCGTGAGCCTGGAGTTTTCTGTCCAGTAGACATGAAAGGTGAGAAATAGATTTTTGCTGGGGGAGAATGGTGGAACAAGTCTTTGTTTTTCCTGAACATGTAGCTGCCCTTCTCCAGGCATGACAATGTCCAAAGGAGGAGAAAGAAGCATCCTACAGGCAAAGAGGCCTCATAAGCAGGAGATTTAATAACAAGCATGAAGAGAAGTGTTTTCTTCTCTCTCTTTTTCTCAAAAAAGCTTCAAATGCTCTTGGTTTCATCCCACTGTAGAAAAGAAATATGTTGAAATATTTAAAAATAAGAAGGTTGCAGGACGGAAAAACAGTTCGCTGCCAAGCTTTAATTTCAAGTCCATTGAGTCAAGCCATTCTGACCTCACTGTTTAAGTTTCGGATTTACTTGGCCAGCCTCTGGGCTTTTGGCGGGAATTACTTACCCTGTGCAAGCAGCACTCTGCAAAGCCTACCCCCAGAATTGGCAATGGCAGTATCACATTGGGAACCTGACTTTGAACTGGGTCAGTGCTCACTGTCAGTAGGAAGTTTGAGTGTGAATACAAGAAGTTCTTCAAAAATACTCTTTTCTCGCAGTCTAAGCCCATGGTGAATACTGTCCTCTCCTCCCTAGGCTCTGTGGTCGCCCTGTTAGAGTTTACCTTGCAGTTCTTTTATATGCAAGGGAAGTTCTTAAAGCAATGTATTTACTGCTCTGAAAGTCACAAATATTGTGCTGGGAATCCACGCATCATTTCAGTGTTTCAGCTGAACAATTTTCACCATGCTTTTCTGATAATACGGTAACTTTTACTACAGAATGGAAGTTTCCCTAGGGCAAAGTAAAACAAGTTATATTTGTATTATGTAAAGTGTTTTGTGATGTGACAAAAAATATATATACACTTTTTTAAAAGGAGAGAAAAAACTCTTTTAGTTCATGTTTGGAAGTTTGGATTAAGTGCCAAGCTTTGATTGAAAGGAGAGCTTAATTTGAACACCTGAACCAACAACGGATATTTCAAAATCCATCCATACATATTGCATTGCTTTTATTTGAAAGTTCAGAAAATAATGGTGGTAAGAATTTAAGTAGCATGTTAAATCTTCAGCCAGTCTTTCCACTCAATATATTTGTTAAAATAATGTGCTGAGGCAGGAATTTATTATTGGGCTTTTTCACACAAGACACACCTTGAATTTTTCCATTATAAATCTTTTAACAGATGCATAAAGTGGTAAAGTGCTTCACAGAAAAAGCTTCATATATGATGTGAGTTCAAACAGCAACATAATGAAGATATGAAATATCAACTATTGAACTATATCTTAATTAGTTTCAGATTTTCAGTCTAACATTTTTGGGTGTTTTTGACATCAACAACCCTATAAAGTAAAACCTGCAACAGACTTTAGACTATGGAGGAAAGTCAGTTATCATTAGCATATATTTGGAGTAAATTTCTGGTTTGAATTTTAAAAAAATAGCTGGTTTAAGTATCACTTTTACAAATTCAAAACACTTGTACACTAAGGATTTGGCTTACATCATTTTGAGCTAATGTCCTTGTGTTTACTGACAAACTGACTGAAGTGGTGTCCCACAGAAATCTCTATTACTGTGTCACAAGAAGTAATTAAAAATGCTGATTTTTGTCTGGACAGATGAAGTCAGATGACAATATAGAGAGCCTGCAAACCCAATGCCTTACCAGGATACACAGTGCTTTTGGTTTTGGAAATATGCGTACGAAATACCAGAACAAATGTACAGGAATCAGACACTCATGTTGCAAATACACATGTACCATGGGTGCTGCACCCGGCAGCACTGGCATAGCTTGCAGGTTTGGATATCACTGCTGGCATAATGCGGCTGACACAGGAGCTGCTGACATGGGTTAGATCAGAGTTCCTCTTTTCCCTGTTTGCTGCAGCACCGTACATCGGCTTCTTGCTCATGGGCCCCTTGCCTGCACCCACACTAAGTCCTCCCTGCCACCTTCTTTACAGAGACAAACCTTTCCTGATGACCATCCATATCAACTTTGACTTAAAGAAGATAACATTATGTTACACTAAGAAAGAGCTAAGCTGTAATGAGATTACATTAAAATTAAAAAATGTAAGTTTTCTTGTTTTTTCAGCGTAAGAATCAGTTCTTTGCTTACTTATTTATAATCCTGCCTTTCCTCCAGAAGCATCCTATCATTCATTCTTGGACAAAGTACATATAGTAATACGTCACTAACTCAGCGCCTACACAGATCAGCTTCCAGGATCAAATCTCAAAAAGGCAGACCCCCGCAAAGCTTGTAAGATTCCAGTAATAAGTCCTGGCTTTTAAGATACGCCTGACGGCTTTTGTTTTCATTTCGTAAGTAAGGGGTATAAGAGAGTATGCAAGCTGTTATTAAGGATACTGAAACAGAAGTCATTGTACACTGAGATCAAACAGCTGTTGAATCAGTAAAGCTAAAAGTAACCCACAATCTTATAACAAGGTTTGCAATTTTCAGAGCCTATTGTATTGCACCTAGTTAGCTGGGCTGCGTGTGGTAAGTCATCATATTTCATCAAATTTCCAACACAGCCTCTTGGACAGTGAAAGAATTGCTGCCTAAAAACTGATATTAAGAAATTAAAGTCCTATAGTGTTTTGCATCATACTGAAAGATATGGAAAGAATGGAAAGAACCTTTGATAAGGAAATAAGCTACACAGGCAGCAAAAAATGTGAGTTTCACTAATTATGTCACTATTATAGTGTGCTTCTGGAAACAAATGACATCTTTTTTTCCCAGCAGGCTACATATTGTTGCGCAGAATCCACTGCCTGTGGGCAAACTGGAAACATTCCTGCCAGTTCAGGGCACAGTTTGCCATTTTATTTAACTGACTATTTGGAAAAGAGAAACCAAGTGTAAGAAATGCAGAACAATGCCTGCACTCAAACAAGATTAACTTTGCTCATTTTTGTGTTTTAGCCTTGTCAAAGAATCTCTGCTTAAGCAATTAAAGTTTTGGTGAGGACTCCAGCTCTAGGAGGTGTTTAGAAGATGACTTGAACAACTCCTGGAGTGTTTGTAACAACAGTAATTAGGCAGTGAGCTCAGCCTGTGTGAAAACAAAACAAAATTGTTGCTGCATCACTGCTGTTAAAAATCCCCAAGATGTAAATCTTGTGGAAAGTTTCATCGATCACGTGAATTTAAGTAATCATTTGAAATAGAAGATCTGGTAGCACTGAGAGAGCAGATTAAGCTTTTATAGGCTGCTCAGTGAAGAACTGGAATCTCATCAAACAGGGGAAGAAAGGGTACAGTAGAATGCAGGTGCATCCACAATGACTGGAAACCTGGAAATGTGATAAATGTTTGATCTGGCTTATCATCTTAGAAAACCAATGGAAGGACAAATGCAAGAGATCTTTACTGAATCATTGGATAATACTGGAGAAGAAAATTTGTGGCAGGAAAATGGTTGTGTCTACAACAAATACTGAAACTGCATGAATGAAAACTGGTCCATTTTTTTGCAGTTAGATTTAAATATCAGTGTGCTTTGTGGAGGAGAAGAAATAGGCCTGCAAATATGTATTTTACTATCATTAACATGTGTACACTGCCCCAAAGCATGGCAGATAGGTTGGGAGTCCAACAGATAGTCTGCAAACACTGAACGAAGAACCAGGAGGTCTAGAAGAGTGCACAGCTACTTGATTAAATGGTCTGGGCAGATTAAATGCCTAAAATATGAGCATTTTCTGGCACAGCAAACACAGTCAAAGAGGCTGATTTTTATAGCCAGTTTGTGCTAATGCCTGTCACAGGTCAGCTTTTAGCCACTGTGCAAGACTTGCTTGGGAATCAGTAACAGCTGCACTTACATTGTCCCCAGTGAACTGCTTCTCCTTTCTCAGAAGCTACACAAATTTGGCCTTTTCTTAAAATTGCTCTCAAGCTGGAAGCCCACATCCTAGTTTCAAAAAACATGACTTGCTTCTTAGGAATGCAAATCACTGTGCATCCTGATCTTTGAAAAACATAGGTCAGCCCAAGGAGTGGGAGAATGATCCTCCTTGTTCTGCACCACACCGAGGGCCAGGGGGTGGGTGACCTCCACCCCCATGAGCAGAGAGCGCCCAGACAAAGGAGCAGGGTGGCAAACGAGGGCAGGTCATTTTGAATTGAATGTGTTTCATTTACACGTAGTGAGGGCATGCCCTCCACCAGGCTGCTGCAGGGGGAGGATGCTGAGACTACTGATAGAACATTTCAGGGCCTTTCAAAAGAGAGCATTTAAGGGCTCTCTTAAGGGCTTTTTTTGCTCCTTTATTTCATATACATAGGCACCATACGTGCAAAGGCCTGGCTTGCTGAAAACTCCTGGGGGAGGCAGCAACATTACACAAAAGGGGGAAGCAGAGCCTCTCCTGAAACTGTTTTAAAAGGTTTTATCAACGGTTTTAACCTACTGATGCAAACAGATTATTACAGCACTAAAACAAATAGCATATCACAGGAGTAGGGTAGCTAGCAGTGTGGTACGCATCAGGAAAGGATGGCGTTGCTCTGAAACCACAGCAATATGTATCAGCCCCTGTGGATCTGTCTCAAACCAATTGTTGTGCAAGTGCTGCCATGGGAGGGCTCAGGGAAGTCAGATATATTCTCATCACCTTGCAAGCAGCGTTAGGGAAGATCCCGAGGAGATTTGGTTCCCAGAGACAGACATTAGAAATGTGAAGATGAATAAGGCGCGCTTGCTGACAAGGTGATTCACAAGCACTTGGCTGCCTACTTTTCTCCCTACCACAATCTTTCCTTTTCTTCTCTAGGCAGAAACCTCCAATTCTCTTCAGTTCTGGCCTGATTGCCTGCACCTAGATGCAAAATATTTGGAGGGCAGATACAGAGGCAAATCAGGCAGTATTTCCTAATCTTCTCACCCAGGCACAGTCTTGTCCCATATTACTGTGAGCTCTTTAAAGTGAAATCTGTACTGGGACAGCATATCTAGGGGCAAGAGAATATTTCACAGAGTTACTGGGCATCTCATAATGTTCAAATTGCCAAACCAAAATTTAAAAGTTCATAACCAGTAAAAATTATATTAAATTAAATAATTGTCACTGGACAAGTTGAAGGAAAACATAAGCAAACAGTGGAGTTACCAACAGTTACTCTAAAACAAAATTCACATTCCCATTTAGCTCTTTCATACATTTGGGGACTGCCAAATGACTTATTTACTTTTACTAGACAGCACTTACTGATTCTAACAAAGCCAGTAAAACATGGACTGAGTTATGCAGCCTGACAAAAGGAAACAAGTGAATAATGAGTTGAAAAATATTTGATTATGTACAACTGTACTATTCATATTTTGGCAATGAATACCAGTCAGCAATATCAGAGCATCTTCAACAATGACAGTAAATAGTAATCAGTGGCTTAGAGCCCAAAATTTAAACCAGGTATTTGTGAATCAACTGAGTTAGACTAATCATAAAGTCAATTATCATTACTACTAACATGCTTAACTCCAGAAGTAAATGTGATTATGAAATTTTGCCAAAGGGCTACACGGCATTTCAAGTAAAATTCAATTCCACTACAGCAAACTAAGATGCAACTTCATATTCAGATCTCTTAGACTAAAGAAAAGACTCAAATGCATAATTAGGTATGATGGTAATTGCTTAAAATCTCAACATTACACCACATTAAGCAACTAGCAATAGCTTTTAGTGCTCCTTCAAGGAAATCCTGTTCTAGGGCTAACACTAGGATTAAAAAGATAATGTCACTGCTCAAGGCTGTGGAGTATTCCTATTTACCGGTGTAGCTGAACAATTTTACATTATAAAAGTTAGAATAAAATAACTCCATCCAAAGAGATCAGTACAATAACATCACAAAATGAGACAGAGATAGTGTTGCTCACACTAGATTTGCAGCACACACAAAATGGTTTTGTTGGACAAAGACTGGAATTTTAATTTTTTCAGTATTCTGAAAAGCTTATTTTTTTCCCATCAAGAGCATATATGTATTTCTTTTGAAACTCAGGGGATTCCTGGTGGAATCTGAAACAAGAAGTGTTGATTTCTCTGATTTTTCTGATTTCTCTGCCACTGAGCCAGCTGGGTGGACGCCATCCACATGCCAGCTCTCTGAGCTGTCTATGGGGGCTGGTCAGAAGAAGAGTAGAGAAGCTTTTGGAGAAGGAGAGGTTCCTGGTCACTCTGATCTTCAGAAAAGCTGATTCTTTCCCAGAATTATTGACAGTTTAAAGGATTCTTTGGAGAAGCACAGTCTTCAGCTGGGGAGTTCATTCCTTGCTCCACAGTCTGCCTGACAAGAAACTTCGGTTTTAGCTGACATCTGGCTGCTCAAGCCAAGCTCAAGCTTTTACCATGTCCCATTTCTCAGATTCCAGCTTTTTTGAAATCTGAAGGTTAACAAAATGGATCATGAGAGAGAACCTGCAGTTGCAGATGCTGCCCAGAAGCAGACGTCTTCTCCTTACATTCAAGTTCTTCTGTCTTCCCTTCACACGTATGAAGACTGTATTCCTTTTTTGTTTAACAAACTTCATGTTCATTTTTAAGCATCTTAACTATAATTAGTATACCCTAAATAGACTGAAAATTCTGCTTGAAAAGTCTAACAGCTTGGAAAATTTTGAACATATGATGCAAATGAGTATGGTTTCTGACTAGCAGCATCTTCTGTGGTTGCTTCTTTCAAGAGAGAAAAGGCATATTCTGATACAATTTTTTGCATTAGTAGCTGAATAATAACTCCCAAGCAGCAAAAATATTGAGACAATAGCTGTAAAAAAGTTAGCTGTGCATTCATTTGGAGTTTCAAGCTTTCTTGCAGGAAATAACTGCAATTTTCAGTGTTTTAGAGAAACTGTTCACTCTTAAGAAGTTTCTGAATGAGAAGAATCCCTTAGTGTGTGCATGGCTGATTAGAAATCTGATTTTTTTTTTTCTTTTAAGAAATCTCCTATATATATTTGCTTCTTTCAAGTCCTTAGGAAACATTACAAACAATAAACGTGGGACCAAACTTGCTGATTTCTAAGTAAGGAAAATTCTCAAATACTAAGCTTCAGTATTTCAGCAATAATAATAAATTCCTGATTGCAGCCTTCCTAAGAGAGTCATAAGTGTTTTTTGTCAGTGTGCAGTTCTACCATTCGCAACATGATGCAACATTCATGGTAGTATCAAAAGTTCAAATCATAGTATCCTGCCAGGAAGCTTTAAAGTAGATTTTGGACTGCACTAAGGTATCCATTTGTATTAAACATAAGATCAATAGTTTCCCTGTTGACTACTATTTACTAACCTGATTTTCTGGATGACACAACAGAAGATACAATTTACAGAACATAACTGTAGTCACAGAAAAGAAAGCAGAAAAACATGACAGTGTTGTTTGTTTGTTCAAAATGTTTTATGGTTAAAGCAAGCAAGGACATCCCTGCATGCCCAAGGACTGGATCGGTGGGGAGAGGATGTAGCCACAACACTGAAGCCCAGCAAGGAGATCATAACATTAATTCCCAGTGCTCTGTGTATGCCTTCACAGCTATGACTAGTTGTCAAAAAGCAGCATGTAATCCTGGCAGAAATGCTTTGTGCGTTGAGTTCCTCATTTAAAACTAAAGAAAAATATGCTGGGAATATTTATGCATGTGATGCTATGGCAGTATTCATGAATTGGCTTCTACATGAGATATCAGGTTCCTTCAAAAACACAGAACCCTCTTCTTCATATATAACCCCCAGACATTACAAGGCTGATATATTAACTAATTCCCATCAGTTGTAAATGACTGTGTAAAATCTGCCATAAAACTTACTGAGTCATAGGTACCACTCCTCCCTTCAAATCGAATACAAGTTAGGCATGAACTTGAGTTTAAAAGTTTGATTTCAGATTTTTTTATTGTTCTGAGAGTTATTGTTTTCTAAACAAGGAATTTCAAAGAAATCAGTAAAGTATGTTGTGAAAGAAGATCAGAAATGTACAATCAAGTGTGAGGACTGGGATAGAAAAATTTTAATGAAAATCATGCTTTTCTGTCCTTGTTTCTCAGAGGACAAACTGAAAGGACATAAAAATTAATCCTCTTTCTCAAAATTAAGCAATGAAACTTCCTAGGGGAATCTTCAGTGGAAGAATATCCAAGCAGAAAAGCTGAGTGCATTTGGGGTTCTCTAACCATATGGGAAGCTGTCACATAAAGTTTTATTAGCTTTTTTTGAGACTTTATAATAAGTCTTTGCTAAATGTATTGGAGATAATCTGAACACTTGAAAGTGTTTTCTAAGTACCATGAACATCAGTGCCCTCCATGCTAGCATGAGTTTTATAGAAATACATGTAAATGGGACTGTGACCCTCTTCAGCACTGTGCATATTTTTTTCAGAATCTAATATGGGTAAGTAGCCTCTTCATAGAAAGACTGACTTCCATGTTGTGAAGGAAGAGTGTAGAAGCTCTTGCAATTTACAAAGCTGGATACTTAGTGAAGTTTCTCTGCTCTTGGTGGAACAAATAGCAATTCCTGCAGTCTTACAGCTCCTTCCTCCCAAGTTTGTTTGTTATCTTTTGCTAAATTCAGTCCTTGACAAGATTTGAAACAGATTAAAATCCCCCCTCTCAGTTTGTGGTCTCTCAGAAGGTTAGAAGTTCATGAGTTCATTTTTCCTCAATGTTAAAAATAAGCCAGAAGAAAAAAAAAAGAGAGAGAGAATACAAAGCTTTCTGACACCTTTCAGGTCAAAAAAACCCAAACAAACAAAAATAAAAATGAAGAGAGCACAGACATGTTCATTATTGAGATTGAGGCCTCTAAGTCTGTCAAACCTGTGGCTATTTAAAGATCTTCTACACCTTTTTTCTATGTTATTCCCTGCTTGACCTTCCCCATGCCATGGCTAGATAGGGAAAAAATAGTCAAGTGCAAGGAAAAGACCCTTTAATTAGCCATTGCCCTTTGCAAATGGGGTCACCAAAGCAATGAGCTTACTCGGCATCCACCAGTAAAAACTTTTGGTAAGAAGTTAAACCATAACCACACAGCAGGCTCCCTCTTCCCTTCTTTGAGTTTCTAGCCCCAACCACATCTCTCCCACAGGGACAACAACCTCCAAGAGTGTTATCCCAGCAGGGTCAATCCTGAGTCACCCTCCAGCCTGCAGGTCCCTGGGACAGCCTTAGCATTGGGTACAGTGAATAATAAAAGACAAGGAGGTGAGTTCACACTGGCTGTGTCTATACTAGGGAGTGGTCTGGCAAAGTGAAGGAGCTGGGACTGACGACCCAATATTTGCACTATATACCCTTTAGGGTGTGTTTACTTAGTACTAGCTCTGGTCTGGTCCCAGGGACCAAATGCCCACTTGTGCCTGCATCTCACCTGAGGCTCTTGCAGCTTAGTATCACCTAAAAGGAGCCCAGTTCATACACTCCAAGACTGCTCCAAGATGCAAACCAAAGCACAGTAAGTGGGGACAAAGTGGAAATTTTCTTCAAAAGCAGTCTCCTGGTCCACATGTCATGCCTACAGATCAGGGTCAAGCTCTCCCAACAAGTACTTCCACTGTCCTTCTGGGGCAGCTGTTCCTGGAGGGCTCTCTCACCTTCTAACCTCTGTCTTAATCCACACAAGTACTGGTAATATAGCAGGAGGAGACTGACTGACCCCAAGGCACCTCATTAATTTTTTTATGTTCCTCATGGACTTTGCTTCTCTCATCCCACTGAGAAATCAAAGCCCAAGGCCTGGTTATGCAGAAAAATATTTCCAAACCATTTTTCTCTATGCAACAGGGAGAGGTAGGGATCAGCATTGGGCAGGCAGTTTATTTACTGCATATTGTGGTATCCCCTCCATTTAGTGTGAAGTATTTTCCATGTGAAGGAGAAAGGAAAGCAGTACTTCTCTTTGCTTGTGAAGCCAGCATCTTACAGCAAGCAGCAGATGCTCTCAGTACATCTCCTGGGGTTCTCTATGTAAAAAATAAACTCATGGCAATGATTTACACCACTTTCACACTTCCATCTTTCATTTTCAGCATTTCATTAGGTATCGGTATTGCATACTCTTGGTGACCACTATCTGCAGCCACAGTAGGATGAGAGCAAGACCCTGCGATGCCACGGCAGGTCCAGAGGGGACGGAAGGGGCAGGAACTGCAGCATCACACAATTACACTTTTTATATATGCACAGTGCCCAAACCACATCATCCTTCAAAAGAGAGTGACTTTCTAGGGGGAAGGTAAACAAAGATATGGTCTTTAAAGGAAGCTAATTTACTTCACAAGCATTTTCAAGCCTTAAAAGAAGACCGCCCTACAGCCTTTGGGCAGAAGTCTGACTCCTGCAAAGCAGCAAAACAGCTGAAATGCATTTCACTGAAAGTAAACAGAACCGCAAACCTAAGCATTTAAAATAAATTTTGAGAGCATAAAATAAACCTTTGCCAACAATCCAGTGCCTATTTCAATGACAGTCTTGGGCTGCTGTTATTTTAAAGAGAAAGTTTTCACAATATATAATGATATAATCCATAGTCTGCAAAAAGCTTTGCTTTGATTAGGAACTCTGAGCCTCTCCATGCTGAAGGAAGAAAAAAAAACAGTTGTGTTATGCTTTATCAGAGGAGAGAAGCAGAGGAAGAGTTCCTGGCCCAGGGAATTTGCTCTTTTTTAGCACAGGGTGCACACACTGTATGGATAACCCTCCTTTCCTTCTGAAATACCTTGGTGACTTGAATGGAAATGCCCTTCTTTCCCCCAGGGACAATCCTAATACCATTTTCTTATGCATGATCTTTGATATTTCAGTGTGATTCCTAGAAATCTCCCAGCTGCCTGCAGTATGCTTCTCCTTTAGGAGTTATTCACCTCCAGGAGCAACACATCTGCCTTAACCATCCTTGACAAACCAGCTTGAAAACATTTAAGCCCTGTTCCTGCACTCACACCTCCTTCCCCTGTTCTCCTCCTCTTGCAACTATAGGCGCTGTGCAACATGTCTGGAGCTGTACTGGTGTTCCCCGACAGACTGACCCTCTGCATATGGCATGAAAGCTCCATGGTGAAAATGGGGAACAAGTTTAATTCTCTTGAGGTGGGAAATGTGAAATTCACTGTGACTCATACTGCTTCTTTGGCATCAAATCCAGCTATTACAAACTGCTCTGGAGCAAATGACCAAAGTGTTGGCAAAAGCAGCCTCTGCACGCAGTGGACAATTACCCACAGAGCTATAGCCAATACCCCTTCATATTCCCATTCCTTTCCCAACCTGTTCAGCCCCAGCATCAACCTGAGAAACATGTTTACCCATTCCTTTTCACTCCCAAGGAAATCCAGGGTGGCGGTGATCACCTGCACACAAAACTTTCAGGTTCAAAATGAGGAAAGGTACAACAGCAAAGCACATTCTACCTTACATGCCTGTTGGAACTTAAAAAACAGTTGCTTAGAAATACTACTAAATGCTGTTATTCAATCTGCATGTAAAGTAGAAATACAAAAAAAGCAATGAACGTTCCACTTTCCCTCTCCACAGGTCCTTATCCACTACTATTGTATCAGGCCAATGTCTCTTCAGCAGGCTCATATAATTCCCTTTCATCTGGTTCCTCAGAGGTGGGTTCAGTCTATCCACTTTCCTCTATTGCCCAGGGCAAGGTTTTCTTGCCTATTGTAGAAAAACCTGTGAAATACACATTTGCACAATATATGCAGAAAAAAACCCCACAGGATGTGTTTCCTGTGTTTCACTGCAAGGTTTCACCGACAACTTTTTCACAAAAACATGCTGGCCAGCCATTTTGCATCTTGTGGTTTCATTCATGGGTGCTGAGAGTAGGTCCAGACCTTCAAAATGTGTTCTGGTATTTGAGTGCCCATGCCCAGCCATGCTTAAGGTTTTCCCCATTACAGCTCCATCTTTTGTGGTGCTGGTCATCCCACCAGCAGCAAACACACAGCTCTTACACCATACGGGCCCTGCAAGAAGAAAGGCAGCTTCATAGCCATTTTTCCTCCATGCTCTTCCTTTTAGCTCTTTGATGAGATTTAAGGAGATGGAGGGAAAGGTGAGCATCTCGGTGAAGGTGATAGATTACTGCTCAGGTTGGGGGAAGTTTTGTTTTGTTGAATTTTTTTAACATGATCAGCACTGAAAGAGGGACTGAGAGGCAAAATGTTATTTGAACAAAAAATAAATGGCTTATGTACAAAAAAAGAGATAGCATTTCATGGAGCTGCAGAATGGCACAGCAAAGCAGAAGTGTAAGTTAAACATCTGTGGATTCTTTCTCAGGCTGGTCACTCCTGAGAGCAATAAACAAAGATTTGGTCAATACCCAAAAATAACTTCACAAAGTTTTGTTGCCACATTTTCAAAATGGGGTAATCTCTGCATGGGCTGATCAGACAAAGAGAGACCTCACCTTTCTTCCAACCCGGTATAAAAAAGAAGATCATAATGAGAGGCAAAGATTTTTAACTAATAATGTCTACATGCACATTTATCCCTTTTCTTCTCTGAGGACGTCATAGTGATTTTATGATGCTGCTAAGGAGAACCTTTGGTTTGTATTGGTTTAGAAACAGAAATTCTTTGCATATCATAGTCATTAACTAGCCTAGCTAAGAATTACTCAATGTTAACCCTGACCTACATGGACTGGAAACCATTATCCCTTGATACTAAGAGCTTTTTCATTCAGTAACCAAAAAAGTTATTTTTCACCCTGGACCACACTTTAAAAAGAACCAACACAAACATGTTTTCCAAACCAGCCTAAATGCAAAAACGAACATTTACCCTAAAAGCAATTTGTTTAAACTGATGCAACATCACTTCTCATAATATATTTGGATCTATTTCAGCAATTGTTGGAGGAAAACAGAGAGTCTTGGAGCTCAGAGCGCTTAAGGGCTGCTGTGGCAAGTTTGCACCATCCCATTGCTGTGCTCGGAGAGTGTTGTGTCATCGGTATGAGGTACAGCTGCGATCTTGGAGGACCGAGCACGCAGAATTGGGCTTGGCTACAGTCCTTGCTGCCCCCACCACGGCACAGATGTGCACCCTTTTCCCCTTGTAGTAAATGCTTGAACTGCTGCCAGCAGCAGGGAGTTCCCCTCTTCAAGGGGAATCATTCACAGTGACTCTCGGGTCTTTTAAGAGAGTGAGCAAGGAGTCCAGAGTTTAAGTATCTCCGTGTAAGACATCATTAACACTACAAGAGCTTGGTTTGCAGAAACAGGAGTTTCAAACAGCAATTTTAAGTAATGAGTCAAGGTGCAGGATGAGGAAAGAGCTGCTACTTGTGTCTTTCCAAAAAGTGCTTATTCATATCCTCATGCAAAACTGCCCGGACCACATCTCTTGGGTATTTTAAAATGAACATTTTTTTCTCCACCAACTGAAAGTGATAAAAGTTTCCTATAATTTAAATATGTAATAAGAGCATGACACACAGGATTTCTGGTAAGAAGCTGTATTTTGCTTTCCAGCTCAAACCACAAGGACATCACTGGATGGCAGGTGTCACCAACCAGGGCTGGTAGGACAAGAGGCCATAGGGTCGATCCTGGGAGGGGGCACATAAGCACTCACTGCTGGGGCTGCAACCATGGGCAGGGTTGTAGAAGCCCTACAGGATGGTCTGTTGAACCAAGGGTTTGGGTTTATTTCTAGCCAGGATCAAGAAAGGATTTTAGCCTAGATTAGAGGATTTTTTTTTTAGCCTATACAGGAGTGTTTCTTGGCCTCCTGGGAAGACTGGTTGAGTCGGGGAACAGAGCAGGGGGAAGGAAGCTGGGCTGCGGTAAATGGCAGAGACTTCGAGGGATATGTTTCTGAGCCAGAAGGGAAATGAGTTGTGTTAGGAGGGAAGAGTGAGGGTGAAGGACAGAGCAAGCTGGTGAGGGGGAACTGCTCACATGTGCAGCAAGAGGAGGAACAACAAACATGTGGAAACACTGCCTTCTGTTTGGATTTTGCACCCTGGCTTACGCAGCTCCCTCCTAAGGTGAGGTAGCCACAGCAAATAAAACATAAGGAGTACATCCCACTGCAGAGATATTTTAGCTTCCCCAGCTGATATGAACTACTTACCCTGATTTTCCTTTTAATTTGACATTGTTTGCTAGCTCAGAACTCTACAGAGAGATCTGGACAGGCTGGATCGATAGGCCAACGCCAACTGTATGAGATTCAACAAGGCCAAGTGCCGGGTCCTGCACTTTGGCCACAACAACCCCATGCAGCGCTACAGGCTTGGGGAAGAGTGGCTGGAAAGCTGCCTGGCGGAAAAGGACCTGGGGGTGTTGGTCGACAGCCGGCTGAACATGAGCCGGCAGTGTGCCCAGGCGGCCAAGAAGGCCAATGGCATCCTGGCTTGTATCAGCAATAGTGTGGCCAGCAGGAGCAGGGAAGTGATCGTGCCCCTGTACTCGGCACTGGTGAGGCCGCACCTCGAATACTGTGTTCAGTTTTGGGCCCCTCACTACAAGAAGGATGTTGAGGTGCTGGAGCATGTCCAGAGAAGGGCAATGAGGCTGGGGGAGGGGTTG
>NW_008824282.1:641610-664170 GCF_000699105.1 Pygoscelis adeliae | reverse complement strand
AAGAGGCTGCCCAGGGAAGTGGTTGAGTCACCATCCCTGGAAGCATTTAAAAGATGTGTAGATGTGATGCTTAGGGACATGGTTTAGTGGTGGACTTGTCAGTGCTAGGTTAATGGTTGGAGTTGATGATCTTAAAGGTCTTTTCCAACCTAAATGATTCTATGATTCTATGGTCATGAACTTGCAGAAACTTTGCCTGGAAACTGCAGGGAAAAGCAAGAGAGTCTTGGCAAGGGATGGCACAGTTGCAAAGCATCTTCCCCAAGCTCCCTAAGAAGAGCTGTGTTCTTCCGGATGCACTGCCCACGCTGCAGAGAGCAGAGCAGTGACCTTTCTTCTACAGCCTGGAACAGATGAGTTTGGGCTTGTTCACAGAGGGTTTGGGGCACAAGGGAGGAAGGATATTTCAGTCTGTTGATCATCGCCAAGAAAATCTTTCAATAAATGAGAAATAGCTATTTGTTTGGTAGTGGACCAGATTGCATCCAGATTCTTCCTCTGTTGGAGCTCGGTTGTATTTTATTTCACTTGTGTAACAATCCTGGCCCTATCTCAGGGGGTGGGTTTGCATTTTGGATAATTGCCTGATAAGTAGTAGGACGGGACCCCTCAGCCCTTCCCCATGCAGTGCATGTAGCTTGTACCACAGGGTTTTTTTCAAGGGGGTGGAGTTGTGAGAGAGGGAAAATGTTACATTTTTCACAATACTTAATACACTGTGACTCAAAGACCATTGGGGTCTCATTTTTGCTTCATTCAGCCCATAATTAATTTCTTGCCCCTTTCTCTAGAAGTCATGGGTGGGTGACACCATTTTGCACACAGCATATGGCTCTGCGACATGGCTCATACTTGGGCTATGGCTGGAATTTCTCAAGTTAGAATTGAACAAAATAGGTCCCAAAAACAAAGCCAAGGGTTGGGGCATTGTGGGTTGGTTTGGGTTTTTTTTTGCTGGGAATTTCTTCATGTGGGTCCTTTCTGCCGCTGTCCCACAGTTAAGAAAAATAATCATCCCCACGGTCCCTGAAGCTGCTGCAAAGATCTGTAGACACCAGTTGACTCTCTAAGGCAGCTGTCAGGGCCCTGAGGGCACCAGTAAGCCTTACTGACCCTGAACAACCTCTCACAGGGCCTCCCTGACACCCACAGTACCCTGAGAGAAGTCAGGGGATGGAGACAAGGATGGAGGCCATTTCCCTAGTATCATCCTGCTTAGGAGGACCAAGAAAAAGGAGCTGCCCTATGGGCTTGGCACAGAGGAGAACTGAGACAGGCTGCGTGCATGAAGGAGAAAAGGATGGCGTGCAGGCAACGTTACACGTGAGACACAGCTGATAAATAAGGTGCCTAGATGGCACTTGGACACACATTCTTACTTCCCAGGTTCTTTGTGGATCTCTATAACTTGCTCCTGCTAGTAGCTTGCTACAGAAAATGCATACAGGGGATGAGAGTGGGAATCAGGAGGAAAGTAACTGAAAGAAATTGCAGAAGAGATTTGAAGAGAACGTAAAAGTACAGTAAACTCTGCTTTTCTGATGTTTACAAACCCAACTTATAACAGAAATCCTCTCTTTGCTTCTCACTCCAGGGACTGATCTTATTGTTATAGAGGTAGTTTGTTAAACTCTTGTGTCACGGACAAGGTCATGACCTGGCCAATAGCCTGAACCTGGGAAAGCTCAGTCTCAGATCTGAAGATCCTAGAGATTAAAATGGTGTCCAGATGGAAAGCAGTGTTAAAATGTTCACCAGCAACACACTTCACACAGTCTCACGAATGTGACTGTACCTACCTCAGTGGACCAATGCAGGACTTTAGCATGGCTGGAGGGGTCACCTGTTGAGTTTGTGATCTGTTGCTGTTACTCCACTATTGATGTAGTAACAGCTAAGTAGAGATGTAAAGGTGTAAAAAGAAGAGTGGGGAGCAGTTAACCTCCCTCAGACAGATGGACAAAACCAAATTTTTGTCCTTATAGCACCACAGGGAAAAAAAACATTTTTCACAATGGTATTGTCTCTTTAAGTCTTTACAACTTTTTTAGAAAACACCTGTGGTCCAGAGAACACTGAAATTACTCAACAAAGACTGGAAACACGGACCTGTCGGTGAGCTCTCAGGCTGTATCACCAGGTAGTTTAGGATCATAGTCCTGATGAATCTTCTACGTAAAATGTATATCTTCTTTGTTTTTCAATCCAAAGCCACAGCCTTTAGCAAAAACAATATCTGGGCAAGCCAAGCCGAAAGCCTTTGCGTCAAGTACTGCTGGGAATGAAGGCGAAGGGCGATAGCGCAGCCAGCGGTGCCATCTAGCTGCTGCGCTGCCTTCGGGTGATGCTCACCATGGTGGTGGCCTGTCAGCCTGCGTGGACCTTCCTAAAACAACTTCTGGTTATTAGTCCTTCCACTGGAAAACAGGTTTGTTTTCACTCGAGGCATGAGATAAAAGGCTGATGTTTCTGCACCAGTTGTGCTTTATTATACCTTCAATCCATTCTTGTTTTATTCATCCTGCTTCTTTCCTTTCTTCTGATTTTAATCAGTTCTGATTTTATTCAGATGCTGCTGCGATTGCCTCTAATTCTCTTTCCACCAGTACTGGAAATATTTCCCCCTCCCTTCTCACTACCTGCACACCACCAGCCAGCTTCCCCCTCCCTTTGACCTTCATGGTAATAAATATAACTATTCATTTCACAAAACAGACATGGGCTCCTGTGTGGTAGTTTCCAGCACCTTTAGAAAAATAAATGGCCACACCCATTCCTCAGGCAATCCAGGTAGCCCTGGATTTCACTGACAGCACAACTGTACCCACTCTCTGATGTCCCAACAAGCTGACAATAAGGAAGGGATTATCTATCCAAATTTTGATATTTCTCTGCCACTATTCAAAAAGAATATGTGAAATAACTTAGGCAATAAGAAAACCTTTTAATGTAGATGAGGACTGTTATTCACAAAAGTTTCAGCAGTTCTAAAGAGGATTTCATTTTGAAAGCGTTCACCTCCCAGCAGACTCCATAAGCCACAGAAGACCTCCTGGATGCTCACATCATCCAAGGATCCAAGCTCTAAAGCTGTCCAACACCTGTGCAAACAGAGCTAGTATTACACAGGCAGTGTGCCCTACCACAACATCCACTGTGCTGGGCTTTGTGCAAAGGACACACATCTTTCCAAGGGGATCCAATGCAGTGGTGTTCAGTGATGACAGTGTACCTACATGGTAAAAAACTAACATAAAGTGATCTCAGGTCTCACAACAGCAGCAGAGGATGCCTGAGTTTCTGCCGTGGTTCATTTGTCCTGAGGTACTCTCTGATCTGCCAACCTACTGGCCATGGGGGCAGATACTGCGTCCTGATTCATACATGGCAGATGTGAAATATCTGTAACTCCATTGAAGCTCGTTAGCCACTCATGATTGCTCTGCCTTTTCCAGGAATTGGTCTATGCCTGCAGAATATGGCCCATGCATCTGCCATGGTGTATGAAATGCAGCCAAAAAGCCAGGGACTGTGCTTGGCACTCAGGAAAGGATCCACTGGGAGGCAGCTGATGGGGTATCCCTGGAAAATCGCATGCTACGTAGCATCAGCAGTCAGCTGCTCTAATTTTGTTTGGCAGTTGCCAGTGTCTATGCATTCATTCCTCCAGAACATGACAGGGGAGAGGTGGTGGTGGTGGTGTGATAAAAGAAGGAAATGGATGGTGAGTTAATGGTAATGACAGACCAACTCGAGCTAGTTGGAAACCAGGACAATGCAGGATAAGCTGTTGTTAACACATTTGTCAGAAAACTGAAACCCACATTTATTTGAAGAGGATGAATGCGTGTAAACGCAGACAAGCAGAACTCGGAAAGGGGCTCTGTAAACCATGCTGTCCAAAGCCCCTCTATGCTAGGAAACCCCTCTACATTACAGAGTGTTCACCTCAACCCATTTCTTCAGTATTGATCCTTCTGGCCAGAACACAAACCCCCAAAAGGCGTTGAGCCCTGCCTTGAATGTGCATCACCGTTTTGTTTGAGGTACAGGTGACGAAGCAAGGTGTTGGGCTGCGACTGGAGGCAGGACCGGTGGCTTGGCCTTTCACACTGCAGTGAAAGCTTGATCCCTTGCATTGTAAGACCTATTTTCAAGTGCTTACAATGTTGCCAAACTATAACCATTTGGAATGAAATTTTCCATGCCAGGTATCTGCCTCAGGCTGAAGCTTTTGGAAAATGTCCACAAACTCAGCCGTTTCCAATAATGAGGGTAAGGAAAAATTCATTGTTTTGTCCAAGTTAAAAAGCAATTGTGACCTTTTCTTTGAAAAGCTCTGGCACCCCTCTTCCTTGGAGCAGGAATTTGTTAGAGGGTTGCCTTTCATCAGAGATATCCCTTTTGCCCTCCTGAAAATCTGCCCAAATTTGGCTATGTTATATGCCTTTGCAAAGCTGAATTTGCACATGCTCAGTGGATAACTAAGAGATTCCTTTCATTTTAGTAATTGAACCCCTGAAGTTTTCATCCTCCCTGAGCAGGTTTCAACCTCAGGTCAAACAGGAATTCCCTTGCAGTTTCAGCTCCAGGCTTCCACAGCCTACAACGGGGCCAGGCACCTGAAAGGAGAGCCAGGAGTCTGTCTCTTTTGCACTCTCGGTGATATTCATTGGGGTGAGACAATGTGGAGGAGAAAAATTCCTGCATTCAAATGCAGAAAGGACAAGAGCCAGATGTGTGGGTGGTGATGAGGGAGGGGAAGACTCAGGAATCCTCCTGACAAGGCAAGGAGAAGGACAGGACCGGAGATGGCACACGGATGTGGAACAGCAGCGTGGGGTGGAGGGCAGGGCAGTGGTGGGAGGCAGAGGCACGTGGTGGCTGTGGAGGATGGGTGAAATGAAGAAGGAGAAGAGAGGACAAAGCCAGAGAAGTCCTCTCTCACCTGAGAACTTGGTTCCCTGCAACGAGCCGCAGAGCCCAGGGTCAGCATTTTTGCCTCCACATCTGATGTGTAAAATGCACAGCCTCAGCCCAGACACCAAAATGAACATGCATCCTTTACATTAATCTTCACAGCTATTCAGTAAAAAGGGACTCATTTCCTTCACCTCTGAATGATGCTGTAAAAATGAATTAAAGACCAGTTATATCTGAGAGCTTGGCTATAAAGACAGAGTGCCATGGGAAAAAAGTGCATTAGAAAATCAGTAACTCTTGATTTAGGGCAGAGCTTAAATAGTGGGAGACAATAAAAAGGTATTTTATAGCAGAGGGCAGAGTTGAAATTCCACAGCTAACTTTAATTCCAGCATTTCCTTAGCTGTTTGCTGTTAAGATGTCAAAGTCAGGTGTTATGCTTGTCACATTATCTTTTTTTTATTGTCTAATTTTCTTGACAGTGCTGGCATTGTCCATAGGCATTGACTGCATGTGCCAGCTTGTGCTTCAAAATGCAGAACAGCAATAAGCATGGATAGCAATACAAGTTGGGATCTGGTGTTGGGACTGGTTATTTAGACATAAAAAATCTGGGGCAGAAGTTGTTCAGAAAGGTAAGCAAGAGTAGACTGTATCTTCCAGAAGGCTGATTTGGACTGAAGAAAAGAGCTGATCATGCTGGAAAAAGAGGTTATCCTCGGAAACTCTCCTTCTTTCTATAACATTTTCTTCAAACATTTTTTTCAGGGATACTTAGAAAGGTACGTTAAAGAAGCACACCTATCATCATATAAATTCACTTCATAGGAGTTTGCATTTCCACCAGAAAATTTCTAGGCTCCTCCAAATTAAAAAAAACTTTGAAAAATCTGACTAACATTTTTGGAAAAGAACCTTTGACCCATCAACATGTGTGTGCTGACACAAGGAAGCATTACAGACCTCAACATGTATTTTCCTGAACGTCTTTGTACTGTATTTGCTAAACGCTTATGGCTCTGCCATGGGCACCCACACCCACTAAGACAGGGACTGGTGATGCTAAGGACAACCCCACACCTCAAACTTGTGGAGACTGGGCTAATGGCAAGAACTTGTCAACATAAGAATGCTGATAGCACTGTTACTGTTTGATGCTAAAGAAACAATTTTATAACAAAGGGAAAACCTGGTGTTTCAGTGTTGTAGCAGTCACATGAAGGGGACTTTCTCATTGTTTGACTGTGCATGGGATATTTGTGTGTCCTACCTCGGTGACTGGGCACAAAACTCCTGTCTTGCAGAGTGACCTCCATCAAGCCCTGCTACCTCCTGCAGCCTCCAGTACAACAAGAATACCCTCAGCTGCTTGCTGCTTCTGAAAAAAAGCCCCTCTATTTTTCTTCAGATCTCTTGCAGTGGCTACCTACATCACTAGCCTCATTGATGGACCAGATCCAGAGCCAGTCCCTCTGAAGGCCATTGTTTTCTGCCCTTACAGACTTCCCTTAAGGGAGCAAGTGCCTCTGCGAAGCCACTGGGCACTGTTTGAGGAGTCTGGCCTGGTGTCTCAAATCTCTTGCCGAGACCTATAGGCTGACTCAGAAGTTCCTGTGCAGCCATTCTGCATGCTTTGGTCACTCAAGGTTCCTTTGAAAACTTCCAGACATCATTAGCATATGTTAACGACTGCTTAGCATATGCTAATAGTTCCCAGATGGGAAATGTTGCTCTGCATTGAGTGGGTCCAAAGTAAGCGAAGGAGACTTTGAGCATTACTGAGCAGCTTGACACGCATCCCTTATCGGCCCTGACACCAGAAAGCCTATCAGCATGTCAGCAAATTGGGTAAGCCGGAGGGAGAAATGGCAATTTGTCAAAATATTGATTCAGTGACGCACATAAGTACGCAGTCCTGCCCTCGGCCATACCGGCACAAGGTCAGAGCCAGCCTGGAAGGCGGTTGTGTTCTTACCGGGCTGAGGAAACGACACCTTTTTCTTACATTTATTTTTGGGTTATTTTTGACTGCTTGGGAAGTGCTCAAATATTATGTGATGGGAACTACACAAGCACTGAGGCTGAATAGGGGACACATTTTTTCTTGTGGGAGACATGTCTTGTATATGCAAGAGTGGCAGTAATTACTAGGCAATTTTTACCTTAAACCATCACCACCAAAGCAGCCTTTGTAACTTTAACCTCTTATTTCCCAAGAGGTCTCTGGACCTGGGAGGCTTTCATGGTTGCTTATTTGCATCCCGTTGGGGAGAGAACATTAACCGTGCTGAATTTATCCTATCCATCAGCTTTTGGGCAACAATCTGTGCTTCTCTTTATCCAGCAGACTAACTACAGAGGGGCAACAGGGTTTTTTTCTTACTGTCCTCATTCTTCCAGAGTCAGTAAAATTTTTCAAAGCATCAGAAGCTCAGAAGTGCAGGAAACTGCTCACACCACAGTCTGGAGTGTGGGTTCAGCTTGAGTGAATATTCAGATGCTTCTCCAAAGCTTATCTGGCCTAGCCAAAACCTCCTGAATTTACAAAATTGGGCTGGGCATTTTATGAGAACAGGATCTCTTACAAGATTTACAGTATTTCCTCTGCTGACTAGAAAATACCATGAGATCAGCTTGGAAACCAGCATAATTTATTTGGATTAAAAATGGATCATAATGTTTCCAGATCCTAAAAAGATTCAAAGTGAATTGCCTTGTAGAAATCTGTTGAAAGTGGAAGAGGATGACTCCTTTCATTTTGCCCTCCTTAAGCCAGTTTGCTCTTCTCCAATGGCATCCAAAGTAACTCTACCCTTGGCAGACGTGTTTCCCATTTCAAACCCAATCCTCCCCTTGCTCTGACGTTGCCTTGCTGTTGCAGCGCCTTCTCTTGAAATAAATTATTAACAACTTGTAAATTCTAAGCCAGCAATTATTCTCCAAAAGGTCAGACAGATCAAATGACTTCCACATCAGCTCAAAGCTCCTCCATCAAAAATGAGATGAAAGCACTGGTGTGCCTGATCCTCATTCCAGTCCTGCATCCCAGGTTTCAAAGGCTACCCTTTGGTTTTGAGGCTGAGGATGAGCAGTCAGATATCTTGAAGGGTTTTCCTATGGGGTTGATGGTCTGTCTGCTCTTTTGAGCACATACATCAGGTCTTTAGCATTTACACTCATTAGGGTGGCTTTTTTGCTGTGTTCACAACTGAGCTGGCTTTATCTCTGCAGCAAAAACTGAAATGCCATCTCCCAGCAAAGCCTAGATGAAGCTTTTCTGAGAGACATGGCTGGTACTGTTTTGCTGAAGAGTAGGCGCAGCAGCTACATCACACCACTCATTACATCTTCACCTGGCACACACCACCCAGTCTCCTGCGGAACATTTCAACAGCAAAGGTTACTTGCAGTTCTTAGAAACTTTCCCCAGAGGAGGCTGTTTTCCTGTTGTTGCCTGTAAGAAGGAACACAGTCACTCTGGTGACTGCAAACACATGAAATCTCCACCATGTCAAGTGTGGTGGAGATCAACCTTGCTGTGACCCACAGAATGGGGCCAGGAAGTCTGCAGTGGCTGCTCATACCTGTTCTGTCTTCCTATTTTCAGTTTGCTTTTATTATTTGTTTCTCCTCTGGTGAGTGGTTGACTTTGATGACTGAGTTGTCCCTTTAACGACCCAGGAGATGGTCAGTACCTAAAGGTCATCTGCTTTGTACATAGACTGTCACATTCCCCCATCAGTGCCAATGGAGGTTAACAAAGGTGCTCAGAATGGGGCTGCTTTTGCTCCTGTATTCCCAGTTGGGTCTGCTGCAAGGAAAAACATGGATGCATGTGCATACAGCCTCTTCTAGGAGGCAGTAGCAGCAGTGTTAGATCTTTTTTCACACTCCGAGGAAAGCCAAAGTCAACTTCGAAGAATAAAACACAGTGGCTGTGACTACTTCAGAGAAAAGTGAGATCTGGCCAGACCTGGACTGCATCCACACATCACAGCTAGAGAAGCTGCAGCACTGCCATAATGAGAAGAAGCAGCCACTGACCCCACAGAACAAGTTAATGTGTAAAAGCTGCTTCAATATCCTGCTCTGAACTACAGCTTTTTATTTTAAAAATCCTGCTCAATTTCAAAACTTGCAGAGATTAAAGAATTTGAGAGGGGAAGTCTCCCAGCAGCAAACAGATGAGAGAGTAAGTTCACTGGCCACTTGAATGCAAAGAGTAGAGAATAACTGTACAACAGCATTGTAGGTGATCTGCAATCCTTCTGCCAGTGGTTTCATCTGTGCTACCTGGCTTCCTAGCAGTGATGTGTTGAAACCCAAAAGATGGTCCAACAACAAGCCCTTGGGAAAACACTTTAGTGGGGGATGGTGTTTGCCATGGAGATTTAAGGTGAACAAGCTGCCATGGGTTTAATTCCACTCCCACGTATGTAAGTCTTCCTTTTCAGGACGTCAGAGCTAGCTGGTGATATACATATACATACATCTATATTTGTATGAATAGATAAATAAAATGGGGACTCTTCTGGCAAGAAATTACTAAAAACAAGGGAAGCTCCCTTTAGCCAATGACGAATCACCTCTCCCAGTGCAAATCTAAGACCAATGAGGCTAACAAACTCAGCTGTTGGATGTATAAACTAGAACAATGGTATTATACTGACCTATTTCAGACACTGCTGAGATCAGGAATGAGATGTTGTGCCACCTGCAACCCCAGAAAGATGATGGAAGCATCTAGAAAAATGTCTGGAGAATGATTCAGTGAAAAAAAAAATATATCTTTGCTGTAAAATTACCAAACCAAACTATAAAGCCTATTAAACAGAAGGCTTGGGGAAACTTCACTGCAGTCTATAGTTGCAAGTGTTAAGAAGGAAGTGTGCATTTGAGAGAGGGCTGTTCAAACTAGCTGAGACAGAATGAGATCCAGTTACCCAAAATAGGTATTAAATTAGCTTCAATTGGAAATAGAAATAAAGATTTAATGATGAGCACAGCTATCCACCAAAGCAGTTGTATTTCTGAGGTGGACTCTGTGTTCCTGGAAATGCAAATCAAAATTGACTTTTCTTTAAAAATATCCTCTAACTCAGGAACACCTACTCAACCCAGTTATTAATACCAGGATTTTTAAACAGATTAAACTAAATGATTTCTGAAAGACCAGACTTTCTGGTTTTATAAATCTGCAACAAAAATGCAGCAACAGAGATGTTGGTCTTGGGGTTTAAGTTGCTTAGTTAACGCCTAATGCCTGAAGCTAAAGCAATATCTTTGAATTTCAGGGGGATTACGCTGCCGCCTAGGTGTTAAGAAGTCATGTAGGTGGATACTGAGGATTTATTCAAATTCCTTTCTGTTGTCACACCCCGCTATGGCTCCAACTGTTAAAGAGATGCAACATTCCCTGTACATGATGGTGTCGGCACATAGCAAATAATTGCTGACCACAGCAGAGCCTCGGGTCAGATATATCTGCACATGGTGGAGTCTCACTAAGAGCTGCATTCTTTTCCTTCTGAAAGCTGAGATATGAGTGCTTTAAATATGTATGTCTATCCTGCAATCATTCCCTTCAAAGGCGAAGAACTGCCTCCCTCCAAAGAAATCTAGGCAGGGAAAAGGCAAATCTTCAGCAAGGGAAGACAACTCAAAAAGCAGAACTTTATAAGAAGGTATTTTCTACAGTTCCTCTCTCCATCAGTCCCAGAAGACCTCTTTCAACAAAGCACGAAGCCCAGCTATCAGCTGGGACTGCACAGGGCACCCCAGCGGTAAGTGGAGTTCAGAGGACACAGGGGAGCTATCATAGGGCAGCTGGGATTTCTACTTAACCAAACTATAGTGGAATAAAAAATCTAAAATACATAGAAAAATACCAGCAAAACTCAAACTTCCCTTCACCGCAAGGGAAGAAAAAATTAACTTGGTGGAAGGCTGGACCTGTTTTACCCTCCCTGCCAGACACCTGTCCTGTGTCCTCCTCTCCTGCACACAGCACGGTTCATGTTCCTGCTTCTCCTGGTCAGAAAACCTTGGCAACAAACTCGTTGACCTGTTTAAGGATCCAGGTGAAGTTTTGGGAAATGGCATTTTTTGTGCCCTCAAATGGTACACAAACCTCAAGGTTTTTGCGGTAATGTTTAACTGGGACCTTTTCACTGTTAACTGATTGTTAACATGGATTTCACACCACTGAAAGAATATGTGAAGTCTACAAAGAAAGACATTGTCTGTTTTGTTTAACAAATTACATTACTTCCCTTCTGCCTAGCAACCCATAACAGGGCCAGAGGATTTGTAACAGGGAGCTAGAGTGAGCTAGCAGGACAGAGCATTTCAAACTAGCAAATAGATCTCATGCTCTCATTGCACTTTACAGCTTAGACAAGAACTTGTAAAAGGATAAAAAAAGAACGACTCTCAATCCAATAACTGTGAAAGAACTGCATAAACTCAGATACTTATCAATTCATCAGAACTGTAAGACAATATAGCTTTCAACAGCATTTCAAAATACATTTTTTGAAAGACTAATTGCTTTGTATATATTTCCATGCAGACAGTAAGATTGTCACCTTACCATGCCATTAATTTCCACAGTGAGAACTAATATAACAATGTAATAATGTTACTGTAAACATTAACACATCCACAAATCTGGGGCATTTTCTCATGCTTCTTCATAGTCATCATAATTCTCTTTATGTCTCTGATATGCTGAAACTGAAAGAATATCTGCATTTTAAAACTTCCTTATTTTATGCCTTGAAGTTATTAGGCTTGCTTACAGCCAAGCCATATGAGTCAGGCTGTGTCATTCATGTAGAGGGTACAATGGAATGAAAGCAAGAGGCTAGTAAAGGTTTAAAACTGTCAGCTTGACCAGCGGCTGCCTTGTAGGTCTTGTACATGCAGTAGAGCTGGGGAGGGAAAGGGGGAACGTTGCTATAATATATGTAGATTTGTTTGTCAGTCCAGAATGACCTGACGAGATGATAATGCACTGCTGAGACCAGCAAGCATGTCAGGGAACAGCAAGAGCTGGATGCTCTGCAGAGGACGGCAAGCCAGAGCCAAGGGTGACAACAAGGTATTTAAAAGACGGGTAGATGAGGTGCTTAGGGACATGGTTTAGTGGGCATGGTGGTGTTGGGTTGACGGTTGGACTCGATGACCTTAGAGGTCTCTTCCAACCTTAATGATTCTATGATTCTATGATTCAAGGCCACTAGGGAGGTGACAACACCAACAGCCCTATCCCACAAGTCCATGGATGGTAGCCAGGATCAGCCACAGCCCATGGATCACCAGACAGATCCACAGTGATGAGGCAGAGCTGAGGCCAAGCCAAGAAGGCAAGTCAGCGGGTTGGGGTGAGGATGAGCAAGGTGCAAGTCTGGGCACTGGCATTCCCACAACACAACTCAGAAAGGCACCAAGGGCAAGGGCCTGAGCTTCACTGTGGCTGCCGGGCAAAGCAGAGGAGACCCCAGCCAGGCTTCTCACTGCTCTTTCACACTGACTTTTTTCTCAGCAGTCTGATCCCAGGTTTCCTGTTTGCGTCAGGTGAGAGCTGGCCATGAGCCCAGGCAGCCCAAGCCCCAGGAGATGGGGGATGAGGCTGCAGAGACCCTTGGTGCACACAGGGCATGGACAACACGTATGACTCGATGCCTTTCCAGCTTCTTGCTGGGATGGAAGGGGCAGAGACAGACTGACTATGTTCAAGGGGAGACCAGGCAAGTACACAGAAGAGAAATCCGTTGAGGGTTACCAAATACACAGAAAACACAACCAGCTGAAGAAATTCCCAAGCTGAAGACAGAGGTTAGGGGGCTGCTCCAGGGAAGCATCCTATTTGCTTTTCCTGGCTTTGCTCTTCCCTGGCTTTGCTCTTCCCTGGCTATCTTTTACAGCCATTGCTGGAGACAGGATACTGAGCTGGAGGAGGCCTTGGTCTCACTTGGGACAGCTGCTTTGATGGACTTCCTAGTCACACTAAAGGATCAGTTTCATTCCTTTTAAATTAGGAGTGATTCAGGCTCCCTACACAGTTATTAGAGAGATGAACCTGAGCGAAAGGCTCAGCCAAGACTCATCTTCCCCTATTCATCATATAAAGACCATTCCCTCAGAGTCCCAGTGCTATGCAGGGTGAATCTGGGTCCTAATATCATTTCCAAACTTACTGAAAAAATAAGACAATAAAAAAATAATTTTCAAAGTCCTTATGTCTTTGAGAATTATACATGAAAGTTTAAATACATTATTTTCTCAAATAATTGCAAAACTGGACACCTAATTTGACTCCTGCTGTAAATTATATAGTATTGTAAAAAGCTCGTTTGAGAAGACATGGTAATCTTGATAAGAACGATTCTTAGATATATAAGTTATTTTTTGTACAGACAAATGTTCTGTTTTCTTGCACAAGTCATCTGATCAGATAAGAAATTTTTTGCAGAGATATTTTTGTATGCTGTAGACATATATTACATTATCTCCTGTATATTACAGGTAAGTTCTAAACAGGCATGGCTCTGTGAATTATCACAGAGTACATTTTACCGGTACTGCTTCTTTTGTTGCTCTGCCTGAAGAGGCAGGTACGTCATTTACCCCTACCCAATTAAACAAATTTCATTAGGGACAGGCAAAACTAAGCCACAAACAATTAAAAATCTCTCTTCAAATGGCCTAGCACAGCATGTCCCAGCTGGAGCTGTCTGTACCCAATTGGCCAGAAGACATCAAAAGGTGCCTGCAGAACAGCTAGAAAAAAACAATAGCACAGCACACACTCACAGCCACACACAGGCAAGGCAACAAAATGAGGGGAAATACAAATATTAAATGAACACTCAAAGCTTGTCCCAACTTTCATTTAATTGTAAGTGAAAGCCATTATTGCAATACAGCACAAGATGGCCTTGAATTTTCTTTCCCAAAACCTGGGATAGTTCTGTGGGCTTTGAAGCACTACAATAAAATTTAAAACAAAAAAAATCATGGTGTTCAAGTTCTCTTTTAAAAGCTGGGATTTAAAACTTAGATTAAAGTCTAGGCAAGTAGTGCAACTCCAGGCATGTGATAATTAAGCAATAAATGTAATGTTTTGTCATGGGTAATGCATGTATATACAGGGATGTGGAGTATGCACACACATGCTAAGTAGTGGTGAACTTCATTTGTCCCCCATATCACATGGATTCTGTGATTACTTTAACAGCAGCATTTGTTTTTCCTTATTTCCATTGTTTAACTGGAACGAAAACAACCTGCAGCCTCACTCACAAAAATCATAAATCTCCCAGTTCAGTAGTCTGTTCAGTCAAATTGTGTTCAAGCTCTTGGGCAATTTGAGAGCTCAGGCCGCCCAGGAAGTGTTTATACAGATAAGGGACTTGCAGAGAGAGGGAGGAAGAAAAAGTGCATGATTCATGTGGGATTTCAGTTATTCTGGGCCTCAGAGGGACAACGACCACAGCGGGAATTGCAAAGAGGGCTGTGTGGATGATAGCACCACGCAACCTGGGTCCTCTTTTAGGGGCTTTCTCCTGCTTGAGATACCAGGCGGATGCACTGAGTAGCAGGCTGGGAAGGTTTGGTCTCATGTGCATGTCCAGATTCAGGACTGAGAGGCTCATGGCAGAGCCGTTCACCTGCAGGCAGATCAACAGCTTGCTGTAGCAAGCATCACATCAAGAATGATAAACAGGCAACTTGAGGAGACATGAGCACCTTTCACGTTGCCTGGAAAGCTTGTGATGGAAGAGTTAAAGAAATGCATAGCACATTGCGTGGCTTACAAACAAAAGCCAAAGTAAACAAAAAGCAATAACTTATCCCTCAGAAGTCATCGATTTCCCCTATTCTCACACCAAGTGCTGCAACGTCAGGAATCTGTGTCTGCAGCCAGCATCAGGAAATCCTGACTCCCAGGGTCTAAAGCTCAAAGGGATCATTAGCTGCAGCAGAATAGCACATAGGCAGGAGCACAGCTGGGAATGAGACACACAGGAAACTCATGTGGACAGAACCCTATAAAAAGGACAATAAATGAAAGAGGGCATCAAGCTAATTCCTTTGCTGCTTTCACACTGTGAAAGTGAGCCACAGCTTCAGAGGGCAATGGGCAGAGAGGAATGTGAAGTAATGTGTCAAGGTCTGACAAGTTGAATTCTGGGACATTGATTTTATGGGGTTATATACAGCAGAGAAAAGAGGACTCTTTCTGTCCTGTTAAAATAATAAAGGAAAACTTAATATTAAAGGTTTTTTAACTAATTAAAGGAGTATGCCACTGAAGTTTCTAGATGAATTTGCACTGGGAAGCTTTTTGAAGTTGCTGAATCCAATGTAAAAGCACAGGAGTGCAGTGACAGAGGCTGCCTTCCTACTTGCACACAGTGAGCAAGTAATTTAATTAAATGCAAGTAATACAGGAAGTTTCCTTAACTCAGTCAGGGGACACGTTGTGATCCTGTGAAGGAAGGTGCTGAAGGAGCACAAAAATTGCATAAATTCCTGATTTCATGGTCCCTGTAAAAGTTGTTAAGAGCTAGGTAAACAAACTTACTTTCCCAGTAGCATGAATGTAGTGGGAAGTGAAAGGATTGGTTTTATTTGACTTGTGACAGAACACTTACAAACCATGCTAAGGGCATAGGCCATGCAGATGGGGTATTTTTCAAAGCATAGCTCTTGTAGCCATGTTGCCTCGGCTGTTCAAAACTGAAAATTTTTAAGGACATCTCAGGATATCTAGTTGAAATGCATGCCTGGAGATCTGCGGCTGTCACACAAGTAAGGCTGCCTGATGCCTTTCAAGAGTGAAGGTTCAAGTCAGTGTTGGTGAAATTACATAGATTAACAGAGAGGATGTGGAGACAAAGTAAGAGTACCAAAGGACAGTACAGAATCACTAGGAAGTCCTGGCCTCTTGATTTGTATAACTAAATAGCACAAATGTAAAAGCAAGGTTTCCAGGTTTGTTATTTGGACTTAGCAAATCTCTGCTCAGATACAAAAGGATGTGAAAATCTATCCAAGTATTTGGACCAAGCAGCTATAAAATATAGTCCAGAAGAGATAACTGGGGGACAATAAGGCTGGAAGCAAAAATCCACAACAGGAAATACATGTGTAAAATGCAGGTGTTGCATCTGATTGACCAGGGACATAGATTGAGTTATTATAGACAAAGTTCTCTATTCAAACAGCTGCAGACGAAAGCTGCTTTTGAGCTGATACCAAATACATTACACTATTATATTTAAAGAGACAGGTTTTTAATTGATCGATTTCAAATATGCTTTTAGGGGTGAATCCCATGTTATTTCTTTCCCAGATCTGTCTCACTATAGTTGGCTCCTTTATTTATACAGCTCAAAGGAAATTGCTGGTCATCCAAGACACCCTCCCAAGGTCCACCATGAGCTCTTGGCTTGTTTCGGATCCACCCGTGACTTTGAGGTGACAGCTTGCAGAACTGTCTAGACACGGGCAAGCCCCATTTTGCATGGCGAGAAAAAAAGGTGATAAAAAGCCAGGCTTTTACGCAGACAGTTTATAGTAGACCCTCATCTTCTCTAGACTGGCTACAGGGACAAGGGCAAATGCACACAGATCATTTAGGCTACGTGCATATACGTTCTGCGTATGCCCCAGGAGCAAGGCAGAGTGCTGGTGGTTATAGTCTGCCACCAGATTTTTCCAGGCTTTGCCATGCCTTATGGAGGAACCAGGTACACTGGGGATTAGCAGGCATGATTCCCCATCCCCTTCATGCTGCTCCTCTCTGATAGCTGAGTGCAACAGGGCACCCAAACCCTGCCCTTATCTTTTCTCCTCTTTCAGTTCAAGTTGGCATCTTCCTTCCAACCTCTCCCAGGTAGGCTCTGACAAAGCTAGGAGTCAGCTCCTTGCTCCTCAGCTGAATTGCAGATACAGCTCACGTACAAATCACCTAGGGTCATGTTTCCTCTGCTGCTTTCTTTTTGGAAAGTCTCCAACTCAGAGCAGTGAGTGTTACAAGACATTATCAGACACAGGTACCTTCACTTGAGGTCCCACAGCCTGTGATCTGCTGTGGCAGAGTTGCTGACTCCTTGCTGCTGGTTCTGGCTACTTTTCTCTATGTCCACCTTAGAGCTGTTGGGATTCTTTAGGTTTGTTTTGCTCTGTTTACAGAGCAGCCAGCATAGCTGTGCTTCCTTACCCCACCTGCAGAATGGGAAATCATCCAGTGTCTTACTGCAGCGGGAGCAGAGGTCAGTGTCTGTCCAGTGCTTAAAGAGGCTGAAGAGGATCAACAGCAATGCCACAGTTCTTCTGTGGTGCTCTGAATAAAACCAGAGTCTGGCAGCTAAGCCCAGCTGAACAACTCATGCCATTTGTGTGTTAAAGAGCCTTCAGCCTGACTATCCAGGCAGCAACGTGCTAATCCTACCACATCACCCTGCAAATGACTGTGTTCATTGGCATGCTCACCTGTTTATTTAGGTGTGTGACAGGCTTCCGTTGTTATTTGGATCAAACCTGCCTCGTTATGTTCATTCCAAGCACTGCTTGCGTGCTGTTTTGTAGACATCTCCTAGACATGCAGGGCACCAAGGGGATTAATAACATTCATCCAAATGCTTTCCCAGAGGTCGGTGCAAGAAAGAAATACTCACATTGACCTCAGAGACTTGGGATACAGATAAGAAGCATTCAGAATGTGGAGGAACTTAAGGCTTCATGTGACAGAGGGAGAATATTACACTCCACAGGATTTCAAGCTGGTTTTCGTTTCTGGAGACTTGGTATTACTCCCTCCAATGCATGACCTCAGAGAACTGCTCTGTACAGTTGCAGCCTACAAAGAAGGGTGATTGGGCACTGCAGAAAAACAGCCTACATGTGATGAGTCTCTTCAGAGTATCACCTTACCATCACCTCTGATCTGCAGACTGCCCAGTTCTGCTTATCTTTAATCTATGCTTATCATCTGCGACACCCCGGGTAACAATACTGACACAGCTCTCTTACTTTGGGAACTCAGTGTTCAAGAGCTTGCAGTAGCTATAGTAAGAACAGTCACAACAGATCTTAATTTTCTGGAACTAAAAAGGACATCACCTAGGTGCTTACTAACAAGAACCTGTGTTGGCACTCATAATAATGTCAAACCTTCAATAAAAAAGTAAACTAACCTTGGAGGCTAGAGCTGAAAAGGAGGAAGATACATGTACAAGGCTTCAGCCAGGCTTCCAGCACCATCAGGACCTTCCAGGAGCTCCTGTATTTCAGGACAAATCTTTTAAAAGGGCAGTTACATTTACTGGTGATTGGGTTCCCCACACAGGGACACATTTCAGGCTAGTGGGGCCCCATCCTCAAACATCAGCCCTTTCATTGCCACTATTTCCAAATGCTGAAGGGAGCCAGTCTTCCTGACCCTGAGCACTACACAGCACAGTGCTCATAGAACTGAGATGCCTCTGAATGACCCCATGAAGTCCATGAGATCCATTTTGGGGATCTCCTGAGGGCAAGGTCTGGGTTTTGCTCAGCTGCACAGCTGGCTCAACAAGTGACCTGCTGATGGGGACATGGGAAAACTTGCTGGCTCCCTGCCCCCTGCAGTTGGGGACTGCCACTGCCCAGCCACCCTGCGCCAGGACAGCTGCCCACCTGGTGGCCAAGCCACCACTCATGTAGAGCCACTTGTGGCTTCAGAGCCATGGAATTGCCACAATGTGTGCCACAGAGGCCATTTCCAAGCAGTGACCCAGTTATAGCCAAACTCCCTTTTCCTGACCTGTTTTCCTTTTTCCCACTGCCCCTTAAAGCCAAATTTGCCTCCTGCATTCAAAGAACTGGAGAGAGATTTCTTCCTACTCCTGATATGGGATTCACTGTCTTTCACCATGCCATTCTGCTCCTTGACCTCCTCTTGTGCATCCTATTTTCCCTCAAATACATCACTGTAAAATCAGACACAGCATTCAGTATATGTGCAGATAATACAAGGCTTTGATATGTAGCCTCATGTTACAGTACATGGCATACCTGTATCTGATTGCGGTTTGTCTCCTCGGCACTTGAAGCCTTGCTGGTCTTGCCACCTATGCCTGGCTGCTCTGGCAGCTTCTCAGCAGCATCTACCCGAGCTTCTTGTTCTTGGCTGCTTGGTTTGAATACTTCATTTTCCAGCTGGGAAGATATATCCTTGCCCTCTCTACCTTTGCAGGTCTTCAAGACTTGACTACCCAAGACCCTGAGCAACCTGATCTAATTAGATC
Organism: Pygoscelis adeliae; assembly: GCF_000699105.1. Lineage (NCBI taxonomy): Eukaryota > Metazoa > Chordata > Aves > Sphenisciformes > Spheniscidae > Pygoscelis > Pygoscelis adeliae. The sequence goes on along the minus strand of NW_008824282.1, from coordinate 644,947 downwards.
TGCTTAGTGTGGAGGTTGGACTAGATGGCCTTCAGAGGTGCCTTCAAACCTAAATCATTCTATTATTGTGGTGCATGAAACAAAGATCCAAGAGGACTAGTGTTAAGTCAATGTGGATGATCAAGAATGGGGTTAAACATGCAGGAGAGGAGTGTGAGACACCCCTGAGGCCACGAAGCCCAGGAAGGCAAAACTGGGAGGATTTGCAGCTGGGTGGTCAAACCATTGGAGAGAGGCTTAGCAGGCCATTTGGTGCCAAGAAGGGTGAGGACAGTCTGCGATGGGTCTGATGGTGGCCCTGGTGGAGCCCATCAGTACCAGGCAGGAAGCTGAAAAAGCAATCTGAGCATTTGAAGAAATCACCTGAGCATGGATGCAGGCAGGACGTGGGAAAAGGAATATAAAAATTTATCTTTAGTAAGTGGACTTAACACCATCAGGATGGGTTATAAATTTAACACTGCTGGGACTTCTTCTCTGCTCTTGTTGGATGGATGCAAAGCAGCAGTTCACTCCATGGAGAAGGAAGAAGCTAACATGTAATAAACACAGCACAGTCCACTCCCTTAACACAGGAGAAGATGAGACAGGTAGGGAGAAGGATTTAAATACAGTTGACTTAACTCTTTCATACTTTGACCAGCACAGACTAAAGGCAGTTTCTCACTGTCCTTGCTAAGTACAATCCCAGATCTGCCATTATAAACTCTAGAAGAGAAAGAAATATTACTTACATTATATGGTCAGGTAAGGTTCATGCTATTTTTGGATGAAGACAGGGTGCAGAACCCATGAGTGACTTCATTAAGAAAATAAAGGTTTACAAAAGAATTTACCAACACATGGGCGACGATTGGAAGAGTGCAAAGTTACACTCCCAGGGCCAGTTGGGCATGGGACATAGGGAGATTTTATGTGAAGGCTTTTTGTTTTATTTCTAACAAGAAGTAATTCCATGAGTGGAAATCATGTTTATGACCCTTCTCATAAGCCTTTAAAGCCACTTGTTAGTGTTGGACACTAAACAGGATTTTGGCAAAGAAGTGACAAAGGAAGAAGCTTAACAACCAGTAAAAAAACACTGCAAGAACAGAAAAAAACGTATATACCTTGTGACAATTATTATCCAGAATAGGTTATTTCAAGCAACAATTCCATGCTGCAACCGTCTGCACTGACAGCTATATTAATTCATCTGCACTTAGCTGGAGACAGGGACATCAGACCTTTAACTTCAATTCAGATTACTTTCCAAAACCAACATTCACCAAACTCCTGTTGAAATGAGCAGGCACGGAGCCAGGATTGCACATTCATACCACTACCTTCAGCTCCTATTGAAGTTAACGGAAGATCTGCCATTAGCTGAAATTGGGGTTTTTCACACACAGCTGATGTCTGGTGAGATTTGGGAATGGTATTTGAAACCCAATGACTCTGAATCTGGTTGATTTATTGTATCATTAACTTACATTTTTCATGCTTTTGAGATCTAGTTGTGATAGCTGACAAACCTGTTTTGCTTCCCCATTTCACATCCACCTTTTAGATACTTATTTTTACAGGTTACTCTAGTGTAATCACACTATATGTTAACTGTGACAGTATTATACTTGAAATTCATTCCTGGACCTCAGCTTTCCCAGAAAAGGCATACAATGGACTGGTTTCTTCAGTTATTTTCTTACCTCAAGCTGCATAAGCCAGGAATGGGGCTCTGAAATCGGGTACCTCTTCACTGTAGGACATGTGCTTGGTCATCAGCAAAGCCAAACTTGTGGAAGTCCAGCTGGCACATCTTCCTACAGGTCTCACCTATTCCAACACTCAGTTATCCAGACTTGATGGTTAGTCTTCTGGGTTGTACCTTGACAGTCCTTGTACCTTGCCTGCTAACATCCCACCAGCCTTTCCAGGAGTTGATTCAGGGAACATAAAACGAGAATATGACTGTCCACCCCAAAGGCCTGGCACGAAGCATCCCAGCCCTTCCAAAGCATTGCATGCTGCATACAGGGAACCAGAATGATGCATACTGTAGTAGCTTGTGGTCCAGTGTACCTTCCATTGCTTTCATAGGATTATAAGGAGCTGAAACTTCATTAAAAGTTCTTAATCAAGCTTCCTATTTCTTTGTTCTTTTCTTCAAGAGCTCACACACTTCAATCCATTCTGGTCACAAACTGTGAGAGACTCAGGTGAGAAGGAGCATGGAAGTGGGGTAGTTTCCTCCTTCCCCAAAACTACAGCTGCCTCAAAACATGCCATATTCTTTACAACAGAAATTGCATTCGTCATAACCCGGGAAAAATCCCTTTGCATGCTGCAATTTCCCCTTCTGGCAACAGTGTTGAAAGCGTCTTCTCCAGCTGTGGCTCTAGTTCTCATGTTCCCTTTTCTCTGAACAATACCATGGGTCTATCTCCAATCATCTCTGGTGTAATCACCCCAGGTCCCTTGACTGCTCAAGCGGGGCAGATGCACAATGCATGGTAAGAACAAACGGTTGATTGTCCCGCTCCAGACTGTGGTGATCATGCACAGGTCTGACTGCTGGGGATGTCCCTGCACAGCTCTAATCTGCTGCTTCGCTTTGCCTAACTTCCTTTCTCTCCCTCCCAGATAAACAACCCACCCTGTTTTAAACTTTCCCCTTTGGTCCTAGCTTTGCTTATTTTACACCCTTATTTTTAATTTTGGCCTTGGTCAGCAACTCCACTCTGCTTTTACCATCTTTCAGCATTCTTCACCTAAGTGACTTCCCATTGTCTCCTTTCACATCTTTTGTCTAAAAGCTTCACTCATTGTTTTATTAGTTTAACCCCAGGTTGGATTGGTTAAGTGGTTTTCCTCATGTCCAGCAGCTTCTTTTATTGCTACCTTGTTAATTACCTTCCTGTGGATTCTCCGTCCATGGAGGTTTTCAAGATTCACCTAGACCGATACATAGAAATAAGATTTAGTGTTGGCAATAGTCCTGATCTAAGCAGGAGACTGGGCTAGATCTTTGGATTACAGGACTTCTGTAAGTCTCTCCCCACCACTGTTTCTGTGATTCCTGCATGACATAGCATCTGTAAGGATGCTTTCTTTCTGTCGCTTTGTATTTGGGACCTCTGAATTATAACATCATACAGACTTCGAACTATAACTTTGTGTAGCCTTTCTGCTGTCTTAGGCATGCTTGCTCATGCTCAGAACAAGACCTGCACAGGGACTAAGAGAATCTAAGATTTCAATGAAAAAAGAAGTTCTATAAAAATTGGTAGCTCCACCAGTCTAATACCAATATGACATGCCTTTGGATTAAGCTGCTTCTTACATTGACGACCTGTCT
>NW_008824282.1:635281-641591 GCF_000699105.1 Pygoscelis adeliae | reverse complement strand
AGATCACGCGATTCAAAACTTCCAATGGGCTGTGTCCCTTCCTGCCACCGCATACTTATTTTGTTGTCGGTTCCAGGCTGGAGAGCTGGTGGAATGCATTCTTGCAAAGCCTAATCTTAAAACCATTGAGATTTGTACAAAGTATTGGATCACTCCTGCATCCTAATTCCAGAACTGCGCAGATGGCAGAAAGAGAAGTGTATGCTAAGAGAACATATTGGAATGTCATAAGAAGCAATAATGAGTAAAATTTGTTTTCATAGTGAAACATTTAATATGCATGACATACACTACACAATTACTCACATTCTTAAAATGAAATGGATAAATGTTTCCAGCAGGCATCATCTTCTAACAATTCTTTCAAGTTGATGCCAAAGGAAAAAAAAAAAAAGAAGCTAGTAAAATTTCTGTACAGAACATACTAATATTGTCTCCAAAGCTATCAGACATGTTTTCATGAAAATTAAAGTCAGGTGAAAAGAGAAGCATCCAAAATATATTTTTTCTAAGGGTGGGGATAAGTAAGTGAATCACATAAGACCACTGTTTCACGTAAGACATTCTGTTTCCATTAGAGAAGGGCTGTGGATGAGAGCTTCCAAACCATATTTATCTCTATTTACAATTCAAATTTAGCTTAGGCTAGGTTCAGATCTGATCAAATGTCCCAATAGACGTGACCCCAGATGGCTGAATGCTTGCAGAGGAGTGTAAAAGCCTGGATGGTGTATCCTGTTAGTGTAGCTGGCAACACCAAAATCTGCCCACATTTAGACAAGGTGCTTACCTCCCAGGTTTACAGAACCAAATGCAGAAAAGCTGACCATCTGCTTTCTGATCATATTTATATTGCTAGGCCCATCCTTCTTGCATATGTAGTACTTGAAGAAATCCCAAACACTCTCTAGTCCGTAAGTCTCCCCGTCTTTCCAGGCTCCTTTATCTGTCTCTTCAGCCACTGCCTCTGCACCTTTTTCAAAGTAGTATTAGAAAATTCATTCCAATATTTCTGCTTTAAGAGGCTTGTGCTAACTTTACACTGAAATAATCTGTTGTTATTCCCCTACCCATGCAGCTGTCTGCTTCTCTGTCTAACCATGCACAAAAATTCATCATTTCTTGTTTGTCTATAAAACGCCAGGCATGTTGCAGACCGCTGACACAAATTAATAATAATGTTCGGTTTGCAGGCTGGGATCATATATAGGTTTTACAAGTGAAAACACGTCTTTAGCTGTTTCCCACTATTACTGCACCTATTTCTGAGCAGCAGCAGTGATTTCAGATGGCACCTTGCCAATATCTCAAATGACTGGACCAGGAACCTTCAAAATGTGGGCATGTGATTGCCAAAGTGGTAAGTGCAGGTAGGGCACGATTGAGCAGCAGTCAGCAGCCAAGATTAAAACAGACCATTTAACAAGCCAGCTGCCTTGGATACACACACAACTATGCAAAACTAGGCAGTGATGTGCAATCTCGTGCCCTGGGCAGGTCTCGGGAAGCTGGAGACTGCAGGGCTTGCTGCAGATTCAACTCTAAAGTTCATGTACCCAAAGTGTTCACAGGTTCTTTGTTCTGCTCACTTTTATAGGGGTTTTTTTTGAGACTTCTGCTTGAGGCTGAATTTCTTTACTTCAGCAATTGTTTTTCCTCCCCCTACTGCTATATTAGTTTGTGTGTTTTTCCAAGGATGCTTTCCTCTCCTTTTCTATCTCTTCCACTTACATACTTTTAATTTGCTCAGTCTTCCCATCATTTGAGATATCAATCATGGTTGCTATCTATTGATAACAGCAGTAACAGGTTGCTTGCCCACACTTCCAGTTGAACACAAGTAAATATTGTGGAATTAAACCATCTTTGCTCCATCCACTGGCCTTTTCTATGTGGAAGAGGTGGACACTGAAATGGCTGCAGTTTCAATTGCTTTGTCCTACATGTCTTCTCTGGAGGGAGGACCTCTCATGGGTAGCAGCAGGTTTATAGCTCGCCATGGAGGTCAGATGTAAGTGATCTGGACAGATGTAGTGAGATGTCTGGTTCTCCCACATGCGAATGAATACTGAAGCCATCCACATGTGTCATACATGGGGCCTCGTATTACACCTCAAATCCTATTTAGGAGCAATTAGTAGGTTGATACGCTGCTGAGGTCAATAATTAGAAGGAGACATTGCCCGTGATATTGAATCATGGTAAAAGAGCATTATCTCATGCGATAAACAGTTGGGCCAGACAATCCACCAGCCTTATTAGTACAATTCTCAATGTGACTAATGACATGCTAAAAATGTTGGAGGAATGAAGTGTCTATAATTTTCCTTTAGCTTTTCTCACTGTAAAAATGCCATACAACATTTCTGCAGTGTTTTCTGTTGCTGAGGTGACTCATTTTACACTAAATTGCCATGTAAGTAACTGTCTCTGAAATGCTGACCCACTCTGTTTTTACTGCATGTTGTCCAGTCGTTCTACCTATGAAGGGTTACAACCATAACATCTCCCTGACCTACACTGTTCTTGGAAACCAATGGTCTGCACTGTTGCAGTTCATCCCTAATCACTCACAGAAAGAGAAGCAAAATGTCTAGAATCAAATAGTAATTGACAGTCTCTGCTGAAAATCAGATCACTACTTCATCATTAAAAGGTTCAGCTATAATTTCACAAGAGACATGCAAAAAAGCTAAGAACTTTGTTCTTAGGCACTAATGGTCAACCTGTTTCAGACCTCTGTGTGTTTTTCTGGATCCTTAATTCTTCTTCCATGCATGTTTTCTCCTTTACTCAGTCCAAAATTCTTCAGACAGGGACTGTCTTTTATTTCATATGAGGAATGTGTCTACTGTACCCTCAGCCCACCATCTAGCTTGAGGCCTCTAGACATAAAGAAATAAAAATATTATTACTAAGAATAATAGAATAATGAGTTGTCCTTAGAAACCTCATTAATACCATATGCCCCACTGTGTGTCCTGTTTTTGTCCCCTCCTTTTGACCGATGACTGGGCATATGAAAGAAGATGCTTGATTCAGGGTTACCCTGCAGAGACTGGTTTGCTATTCTAACCAAGTTCTGGGAATAACAGTACATTTTTCATCTTGGAGAAACAAGATACAATAATAAAGAATATTAATCAAATACTGTATTTTGTTCTCATCTTTGGGGAGCCTGAAACTATTTTCCACACTAAAAGAAAATAAATAATTAAAAAAGAAAGCTTTTTTGTAAAGGAACACAAGCTGAAAAACATCCTATAAAGTTACAAAGTAAAATGCAGTGTGTTTTTATAATGACCCGTGAAATGTTTATAAATATTGTTTATTTTCAGTACCATGGACCACTGAACATGCAGTAGATGGCAAGGCAGTATCTGATTCATTTTTATAGATACTTTTCTCACAAAACTTGGTGGCATATTCATCCAAGCACGTCACATGCCAATTCTTTTCTGTTTGTCATAGTAACTGCAGCCAAATGCCATCTCAGCTGAAGTGAAGTGTCCTACGAAGACTGGAATGTATCACTCGACTCAAAAAAATAAGGGATTGTAATGCCAGTGTGTTCACTGTTTTTGAAAGGAAAAGCATCATGTTTTAAAGCATTCAATACATGCAGGAAGCATACTTCAGGATGCCTCTCCTGAAGGTGTTTTTTGTTTCCCTTACTGCACTGCAGACAGCCCCATGTTGTTATTTCCCCTTTTTTCAAATCCTAAGTGTAGTTTCCCTGCTTTAGATACATTCCAGCACAATGGGAAAAATATTTTGTCCTATGCTATGTATAGTAATTTCCTCTGAAATACTCTCTCTCGCTGGAGAAAAAGCCTGTGCCTGCCAGCCAGCACAAAGACCCATTTTCCAGCACTCATGTGCAGCTGACAGAGTGCTGCTTGGTTCACAGACTGTTCATCCAGGAGGAAAACTGGTGTTATCAGTGGGAAGTTAGCCTCCAGAATTATACCAGTAAGCACAGAGGAGCCCTCATCTCCCATCCCAGCCAGAAGGAAATCAGCAGGTTATAGCATTATAACGTGCTGGTTATACAGCTCAGTCTTCTCTCCTCAGCCAGGCCTGGTTCAAGTACATGTCTCCATGTATGACAGTATATAAATACACATATAAATTAGAAATTCTTGCTAGTATGACTCTGACTTCCAGTGAGGCTGAGCCCCAGTGCTGCCCAAATAATCAGGCACTTTGGCTCTTATTTTTAAGAACATCTGCCTCTAATGTGCTTCATTTTTTGATACACTAAACACCTCCTGCAGGTTATTGAGCAACCTTAGATGGATCCAGATAGGTTAGTTTATTAATTATTTGATCTCACAAACAACCATTCTCCAGGGTTTTACAGCACACTATACTGAACATTTAAAGCCAAGTTAACATCTTAACTGCTACACAAAATTCAGGGCAATGGATTATCATCTCTTAAATCTCAGCTTTGCCTTCTTGTATCCATGTACTAGCCATTTGGCACAGGCTGTAAGGAAAAGAAAGAGTTTTGCTTTGCACAGTGCATTTCTGTCATATTTTGTTAATAGGGTCTTAACAGTTCATTGAATTCTGTGGAGTTCCCAAATCCCCTCCTTTTATTTGTTCTTTCTTATATTTCGCTGTATGACAGACGTACACATAGTGAAGGGATTCAGTGGCATGCTTAACTTCAGCCTGCTCTGCACATGGGTTGTCCTACGGTGCCGGGGCTCAGCCTTGGCTAAACCCTTACTTGGATGGTAGGAGTGACCATGGATGTAAAGTGGCAGACAAATTGAAGTGGAAACAGTATTACAAAGTAAAAGGTGATTATAAACTTAGATGCACTGTGTAGAGAGTGGCAGATTTCTCAAAATATCTAAGGGGATGTAGCCCTTTCAATTAACTACAAAAATGAGTAGCAAGTACTCTGCCATGGGGTGGCTACTAAACCGTCTTTCAGGGGACACGGTGGCTCTCTCTGAGCAGGTGTATCCTCAAAGCTGACCTGAGCCATCAGGCACTCAGAGTCTGGCTATGACCTCCCTCACACAAATTCAAGTTGGCCATTGAGCTGCGTGAGCTGTGCTGGAAGCCAATGAGCACAGGATGGAGCTCTGGGGCTTGAAAAACTAATGAAGGGCAAAGGCATATTGCTCAGGTTATGATTAAGTCGTATTGGAGCAAACAATTACACTGCAGCAGAACTGAGTAAAGGGTTCACCAGAGGTTGGTTTTCACTGTGAGTTTAACTGCTTCAGCCAGCAAGTTATAGGACAGTGGTATAACCTTCACTGGGTGATGAGCACTGCATTAATCCAAAACTGCAGGCAGCTGTAATTATATTCAGATACACAAGAATTGTGCTAGTGCAATGTCCCAGTTCCAGTAAAATTCACACTCTCTAACCAAGTTTGGACTGAGGGAGATGCCGGAACACGGGAATCATCTGTAAGACTCCCACCTTCAGTTGTAGCTAAGAAACAACTTCTCCCTCCACAACCTGTGCAGTAGCCAGAATTCGGGACTCAGCTCTCCATCTGTTTGGCCCCCTTCACATCAGTAATAAACACATTGCATATGCTATCTACCACTATCCTGCTATTTGGCAGGAATTCTTGAGTAAAAATAGAACATAAACACTCCAACGATATAAAACAATATACTTTTTGGCAGGTCCTTCTTAATCAAACATGTCTAGGTCTGCAGGCAGTGGGCCCTCCATGGCCAGTGGACATCTTATAGAGTTGGAGCACGCACCTGGAGGAGCCCCAGCCTGCACGCTGCATTAGCAGACAGATTAAATCAGTCGTCACTTGGAAATAACAACAATGGAGAAGCGGCTGGAGACACAGGTGCAGAGTGAGGGATGACAGGAGCCTCCACTGCAGAGATAAATCTGGGGGAGAAGCAGACACCTCACCCCACCCCTAAAACTGACTTCCACTAATGTGACTCAAGCCAGGCTGTGTCTCCTCTTTCAGAAAACCCTTCAGGTGCCCACAGACAGGGTACATGGTGGGAACTGCCTGGCACACTGACAGGGAGGGCAAGGGGAAGATTTGTGAAGTGGCAGATTTCCAGGCAAGCTTCTTGTGCTTCTAAATTATCCTCCCAAATACCATTCCTTCGTCTCTGCTTCTTCTGCACTCCCTCCTTCCTCCTCCTCGCTGGTGGGAGGCACTGAAGGGGGAACAGCAGAAGGAGATGGTGGGAGAGCTGTCGAACTGCCTGACCTTTCCTACGGGAAGGTGTCCCACCAAAAAGATGTTTCATTGACTGCTCTAGTTCTTTCTTTCAATGCATTTGAAGAGATGAAGGAGGA
>NW_008824282.1:618075-634549 GCF_000699105.1 Pygoscelis adeliae | reverse complement strand
AGAGGAGAGGAGAGGAGAGGAGAGGAAAGCTGAACACTGCATACACAATCTCAACTGAAATTTATTTGCATGGTTTAGAGGTGTTGGGGGATTTCAAGGCCACCAGTGTCTGCACCTCTGCACACTCTGGGATCACAGCCACCACCACAGGGCAGCCCTCCCTGCTCAGGGCACAATGTCACTGCACCAAGTGCAGTTGGAGCTCAGCCCTGCTATTCCCCCTCTTACACTCACCTGTGCATTGATACATGTTATCCTCCCTTCCATCATAAACTAAGTAATTGATCTTGACAAGCCCACAGGACACTGTCGGACATGGCTTGCACACTGCTGCCTCCACAGAAACAGCTATGATGGAACAGATATGTGATACTACAACTTAAAAGGGAATTAAAAAGTTACTGAGGACACCATAATAGTCCTTATTTATTAAAAATATTGTTTTTATTTTTATTATTTATAAATAATAAAAATATTATTTATTATTAAAAACATATTATTTTATTAAATAATTAATAAAATCTCTGCCATGTGGCAGTATACCTGCAAGGGTGTCTGCAAACTTACGACAGTTGTTGGCAATGCTTTCACTGTGTCTCTACAGCTGGCATGCTGGTGGGCTACCATTAGCCAGGATTACTGCCCGTACATCGCTAATCTGATCTAACTGATCTGTCCCTCTCCAGGCAAGTGTGGTAACCTATGCAGGAGTGAGTAGTGGAGGGGGCATTGAAGCATGTCTTAGTTTTTTGGTTTCTTGGTCATTGAGACTGAAGGTCTGGCTGGAGCATCTGGTTTTTGACCACAAACTTTGGGTCTCGCATCAGTGCTGAGCTGAGATGTGACTGAGGCACACTCCTGCACGTCAGAGTTCGAAAGTGCATCTGAGTTCCCTGGGCCAATCATAACCTGAGAGCCTGATTTCCCAAGAAGGAGAACCGGGAAAGATCCTGAAGCCTGGACTCAGGAATATAAGGAAGAATCTTGGAAATTAAACCTGTCTGGGTTTCTTGCATGGGAATGCAATGCAATTGCAATGCATTAGCTCTAGTCCTGTCTACAAGGCAATGCTACAGACTATGGAGAGCCAAGCAAATGCTCTCAGCAACAGTGATGCGAGTCTGAAGTAAGTTTAATAACTACATTCTTCTGACAACTCAGATTACTTAGTATTTCAATTGCAATAACTGTGGTCTAATGACAATTCTCCTCTCTTAACGGTGTTAGCATGTATATGGGAACAATGTACATTTTGCTGTAGGTAGGTACTTCATATGTTGGGCCCAAAAGTTAGAGCAAGCACAGAGTCAAGAGATCAAGGAGCTATAGTCTCTCAGAAATATATATTAAATAGGTAGAATAAAACCATGTTCTGAAGGCAGTTTGGTAGAGTATGAAAGGCATTACAAAGGAAAAACAGCCTTCAGGACTTCTGTCCCCATCAGTGAGGAGTTACTCTGTCATATTTCCTAGCATTCCGTAAGCAATGAGACATGTACCACATAGCTAATTATCTCCACATCACAGGCACAATACAGCCATTATTTCAGAAAGCATAAAATTTTACCATATAAACATGAACCAAAAAAAGGTGTTTGCATAAATTTAACTTCTGATTAGGTCTCAGATTCCAAAATAAAAATCCATCTTGAGCCTTACCAGCTGGGAAAAAAACTAACATAATCTGGACACAGTTAAAGTTCAGTGCAACCTTGGCTAAAAAAAGCTTAAAGCCACCTGAGCAGCATTTCAGACAACCTTGTACCCTTGCAGACACTTTTCCAAAGAGCCTGGTTTACTGTGCCCAAAGCAGCACTGAAGTCCAGAGAAAATAAAGTAATAACCCACGTGAGGCACCATCAGTCACTGACTCCTGAAGAGTCATGTAGCCCATAGAGATTACGTTAAAAACTGCTGCAACTGAGAAAACAAGTTCTTGTTTCAAGACCGTTTGACCGGAATAGTTGATCAGACACTGGCTTTGGCCTTTCCATCTGGAACTACAGCAGATTTTTAGTTTCTTTGTTTATGTAAGACAATAGGCTGAAATAGAACCTATTTTCAAAGTAAGTAACACAACACTTGTTGCCAGAAGATGAACAAACAGCTCTGATCACTGAGGAGCTGTTGCAGCAATGCAGTGTTTGAGTCATTTAGGTGGTGAGGAATCCAGTATGAGTGGTGAGATTTAAGTCAGAATTCAATGCAGCAGTCCTGTATGCTCAGTTTGCTGATTTATTTGAAGGAATAATATTATGAACATCAACAGGAAGTCAAGCAATTGGAGACTCATTTTTAGCAATGGGAAAAACAGCTCTGATCCCATCAATTTTTACTTTGGAAAAAATTAAGAAAAATACTTGTCTTTCTTTGCAGAGCAAAAAGTAGAAGGATAAATCCTTTCACTGGGATACAAGCTCTAGACATTAATAAAAAGCTGCCAAAGACTATTCCTGATTCTTCTTTGCAATGAAACCTAATTTAAGTAACACACATCTAGCAGGCAAAAAAGCAAAACTAATCATAGACAAGTCAGTTACTTTACCGAAGGTAATAGCAAATAAGGGTTGTAATTTCCAAACCAGCCAGTGAATTGGATGCTGGTTCCCCAGTGACCCCCAGAGGGATCTGGGCAAAAAAGTTCCTTAAGGTCCTGTGATAAAGGAGTTGAAGATTAGCATTTTAGCCTCTGTGAAATATCTCATTGATCTAAGACCATCCTTTTAAAGCAGGGTAGATGGTGTTATGTGGCTAGTATTACACCAAGGTAATCTGTCTGAAAGAACAGTTGTTTTCTTTCTCATCCCCACTTGGGTCCATGAGCGGGTTCCCACACATCTAAAGTGTGATGGAGGTCAGTTACCAACTGTGCGGAATAGGGAGTAAAAGAAAGCACACTATTATTGCTCTGCCTTTTTGTATTTCACAAGCATAAATATAGGATAAAAGATTGTGACATGTCCAGATGCACATTTTTGCAGGGGCAACAGAACTTCAGTCAGATATAAACAGTCAAAAGGCTTTGCTTTCCAGGTTACCGTGTTCCTTCTAAAGGCTTTATTCCTTTAGCTATTCAAAACATACTATGACAAAGTTACGTTTTACCCCTCCTTCATATTCTTTAAACTGGTTGAACTTCAGGATGTGGTTGCATGATCAGATAAAGCCGAACTATGCCTACACCATTACCAAAAGGGGTGATCTTACTCTCCACCCCATGTCCAGGTCCACGTTCCTGCTCTTTCCTCCCCTGGGTTCAGCCTCCACAGATACATAGACAGGCAGATACACACTGAAATAATCTGAATACTACCCATCCCACCCCCCAAAATTTAAAAAAAAAAGATTAGTTTTCAGCTGTATAGATTTAGATCAGCTGAAGCTGATCTTAACCCATCAACATTTTCTTGTCTGTGCACAGGATTTCTGGGTGACCCATGCAGCTTGGGAGCCCACTATTGATCCTGCAACTACAGGCACAATGCTTTGGGACCAGCACTCCCAAACAGGCAGAGACAAGGTCAGAGAACACAGAAGAGGTGAAGCAGATGAGTGAGAATATGTATCACACCAGATGCAGTGAGCTGAGAAAAGGAAAGAATGAGAGATCAAGACACAAATCGAAGATAGTGCAAGATACAGCGAGAATAGGTGAGGGCAGCAACCCGATGATAAGGGGAAATCATTTGCCAGAAGGAAGGAGACAGAGAGCTTTGCACAGAAATGCAGTTTGCTGAATGCATGAGAAACAGAAGTGAAGAAAAGCAGCCAGAGAAGCTCCTTAGAACAGAGGTGAGGAAGAGCCAGAGAAAGCCGTTTGCAGCAGATATATTTTACTAGTCAAAAAAAGGAATGAGAATACACTAAACATTGCTCAGCTTGAGTAATGCACTTTACACCTATTAAATTTATTTATAGACAGAGGATTATGCTCTCTCTGTGCTCCCTCAGAAGTATACACTGATGCATACTGAGCATAGCTTAGTGTTTAAATTTTCAGTTGTGTCACGAAGGGGAGATGCCACTACTCCTGGGTATCTTGCCAGTAAAGATTATGGCCTGACCAAGTCAATAAGATTGAAGTCAACAGTATTTTTGTCATTTAATACTCTTCAGTGTTTGACTCTCTGCATTTGAAGACTGATGGTCAACATTAACTAATTAAGAAATGTAGGAATATAAATAAAATGGTGCTAGAAGAAGAGGTTTTACCTTCAGTTTGATTGATTTCAGGGAAGAAGAGAAAATCATTTGAATTATTAAGAGATAACGAAGATACTACCATTTAGACTAAATTCTTTCTCTTTTTCCCTTAACTTCAAGTCCACCATTTGGGAAAAGCACCTTCATAGCTAAAAAAGCAGTTCTTTTACCCAGCAAACTTAAGAGTGAAAGATGTTGGCAAATTGCACCTCCTGTGGGAAACAGAGGCAGCAGAACAGTTGTTAGAAGGGCTGAAAAGATCAAAAAGAGATCTCAACTACATCTTGGAAGAAAGATTTTTTGAAAGTTTATTTCTCCTATGGGCAGCCTTGTCTGTATGCTGTCATGCTTATGCTATGTGATATTGTGATGAAAGGTCACATACTGTATGGTCAGTAACATATCAATCTGGAAGAGGAGAATTGACTGTGCCATTGTCACACTAAGTCTGCATTTCCTGAAAAAACATCCATCATTTTTAAAGGTGTCACAAGGCCTCCTTATCACTTCTATTAATGCAATTACTTATTCCTGAATCAGAAATCATGCAAAATGCATTATTCCCTTCTAACCACATAATTATTCTTTGCCTTCCTTTCAGCTTGGACAGGCTTGCAGTTAGTGTTAGTTTCTGGTGCCAGGAAATTCCCAACCTGGATCAGCCTGTTGACCTCTAATTCAACATCTTGTCTCAAATACCAGCTGCTTCAAACACGTCTCTGATGGAGACAATACAGGACACCTTACTCCAAGGAAAGCTGCCTCCTTCCCGCTATCCCTTATGCATTGGCCTGTGCCCTGCAGAACTATGACTTTGGTGTCATGCTTGGATACAAAGCACCACCAACTGACTGCATATCCTTGTGATAGATCTCCTACCCTGAGCACACTTAGCTTTTGCTTCACAAGGGGAAGCTGCCCTTTCTCTTCTTTTTCTTCTTACAACCCTTCCATCATTGCCTTACAGAAAAGCTTGCTGCCAGTTAACACTGACTGTAAACCACCAAGTAAGAGAGTATCCTTGTCCCACAGATTTTAAGGCCAATGAAAGTCATACTTACAAAGCCTGGAAGAGAGTTGTGACCCTCCCAATTTCACACAAGTAATCCCGCAGCACTGGGTACATTTGGGGCGAGCAGCAGTTGCACGCTGACTATGGCCTGAGGCCTGGCCCTCCGGGATGCCCACATGACCTTTCCCTCTCCCAAAAGCAGAGGGGTTTGGGCACTGCCCTACAGGAGCTTTGCTCCATCTCTAGGTCATGACTAGGAAATATTTCTGTGTCCACCAGCTTCAATGCAGCAAGAAATATGGGGACTTTTATGATACATGTGAAAACACAGAATAGATGAAGTTGCCCCCAGAGGCCATGGCAATTTCTGACCCATTATACCCCAAAAGGCATTCTTCCTTTCCTTTCCTTCACCAGAAAATACTTCTTTCTTCTTTGTTTTCCTGGCTGTGTCAGTAAATTGCACTAACAGCAATGTAAATGTAGTCTTTAGGATTACAAGCTGCACCACAAAAATCATAATGGGTTAGAGACAGAACTTTACACTTAAACCCCTGCTTTTTACTGTGGCGCTCGAGGAACCAGGTTATTTAACTAGGTACCTTGTGTAACTGAAGAGAGGAAGTAATTGCTCTATACTCAATATTAAAAATGGACACATAAGATCCACATGGATCAGATTATTACACAGCTAATAAAATTATTGAGAAAACATCTAGGAAAAATCACACAAATTAGCAGTGATCAAATTCCACAGGATCTGTGGATCAGCTCTGCACAAGAAGCAGACTGAGAAGAGTCAAAGACACACTCGGACAAAAGACAAAAGATTTAACCTGGAACTGCCTTTAAGCAAAGCCACAGAAAGGCAAATATACATCTAAACATTATTCCATCTACATGTTTAGGATAGATTTCAATGCTTGTTTGACAATATTTATTTAAGAATGAACTAAGACATTGCTCTTTAGCTACAGCAGGTTTATGTGCAATCAGTCATATGTTGCTTAAGTTGCAGATCTTCCAAAAATAAGGAAAATATTATTAAAAGCTGAAAGAAAATATTTTAGAATTATATTTCAATAAGCTAAGAAAAGATACCCAGGGCCAAATTAATCTCTGTTGCCATCACACTGACCACAACAGAATCTCATTTGGAAAGTTTTGCATCAGCTTTGCCAGCCATGTACCCACATCTTACAAAACTAGAAACTAATGCAATGAGCCACATTTCTGGTGCTATCTACTGCCCTGCAAGTTCATTTGCTTTCACAGCCACCGAAAAGGAAACTTTGCACTTCAGTTCTGTCACTGCATAGGTCTGACCTGACAGTTATCAGAAGAAGGGCACCAAAGCTGGTAAAGGGTCTAGAGCATGAGTCTTATGAGGAGTGGCTGAGGGAACTGGGGTTGTTTAGCCTGGAGAAAAGGAGGCTGAGGGGAGACCTCATCGCTCTCTACAACTACCTGAAAGGAGGTTGTAGCAAGGTGGGTGTCGGTCTCTTCTCCCAAGTAGCAAGCGAGATGACAAGAAGAAATGGCCTCAAGTTGTGCCAGGGGAGGTTTAGATTGGATATTAGGAAAAATTTCTTCACCAAAAGGGTTGTAAAGCATTGGAAGAGGCTCTCCAGGGAAGTGGTTGAGTCACCATCCCTGGACATATTTAAAAGACATGTAGATGTGGTGCTTAGGGACATGGTTTAGTGGTAGACGTGGCATTGTTAGGTTTATGGTTGGACTCCATCTAAAGGGACTTTTCCAACCTAAATGATTCTATGATCCTTACACATAATAATCTTGCCTCTCTGCTTTATTAATGAGTGAAGATATGAGACAGGATCTGTAACAGCCCCGATTCTGTTATAGAACTGCCTTCTTGAGTCAGACCCATGGTCCATTTAGTCCAGTATTATATTTAAACATAAACCTCCTCAGATATCTCCCCACAGATGGGGGAGTCCCAGTCTTTGGGGCCTCACATAGGTGCAGCAACACCATGGATCTATCGAGATGTCCAAGAGCGTCTGCCTTTGAATTAAACTAGTAAACTCCTTGATTTGTGGCAAAAAGAGATAGGCAGGAATTGCCATTCATTACAGTAAACATATATTCAGGATTAAACCCAAAGCATAGGTAGGCATATGGTTTGGAAGGTAAGTATTTAAGATCTCACTGAGTCTTTGAAGTATTTTTTCTAATAACATACAAAAAAATTCATCACTCCTAATTATGGACTTGCACTCAATGTACGCATATTGAAAGAATTTTTATGCTCTTAGGCACAGACAAGATGGATTTTAGCTAAAACAGGAGGTTAAAACATCTTTCATGGAAACTCTGGGAAAGCTGTGATCACAAAACAGCCAGTGGGAATGGCCATCCCCTGCAGATCCTTTGGGATTAGGTTGCCTACCTGGAGTTGAGTTATGCTGTCAAAGATGATGATACTCAAATACTAGCCTTGCCCTGGGAGCAATCAAATTGTAATAAAGATCTCTCAGTCATCACCTTGTCACATTAAGCCTTTGCAATTGGGCCCAACAAGGCATTCAGAACAGCCAGGCTCCACTAGGTAATGCAATCACAGCAAAATGTAATGTATAAAGGTTCTCTAACTGGAATTACTGATTAGAAATTGTCAGTGAGATTCAAATATACAGTATAGGGATTGCAAAGTAATGAAGTCCACAGCATTTCTAAAATAAGTCACAAATGTCCTGACAGGATCTGTGGCAAGGAATAATCTAGTTTAGCTTAATGACAAATCTTAAAAACATTATCCACATCACCCAGCTTTTCTAGCGTAAAATATTGTTTTGTAAAGCAAATGAGAAACCAGCTGATATTTTTTCCCTTCCAGATTCCCTGCAAAGCCGAGTGTCTAAACAAATTGCACTCACATTTCAGAAGACATCAACCTCCCAGGCTGAACGCTCACCAAGATATTTGGGGGCAGAGGGAATGATACCAAATGTAAATTCCACTGGGTGTTATAACAGAAGCAATGACAGCACAACAACATAAATGCAACTCTATCTTCCTGAATGCTCCATAAGACCAGCGCTTACTCTCAATTTCTGGTTTGAAATCAGGAACTGCTGAGATGTGCCGTTTCCAACTATTTCTTGTGTTACTTGCAATCGGTGTAAACTCCTCCTGAGGACTCGGGGCCCCATTCCTGCAAGCTGATGCATGTGAGCCTGCACAAACTCCCATTATCTTCAAGAGGGCTTTGCGTGGGTGTAAGGGTTTGCCTGAACAGATCAGTTTGCAAAATCAAAGCCTGAGAGACTGCACTGAAGTGCATTTTCATCTCTGTCTTCTCTCCTCCCTGCAGCTGGGCCTTAGTCATCTCTCCCCCGAAGACATCCCTCCTCTTCAATTCAGTCAATCAGTCAAGGCTCATATCCCAAACTTCTCTGCATTGAAGCCCAGACTTTCATGCTCCCCATCTTTTTACTCAGAAGGCAGTATGCTTCTCTCACCAGTTTTTTCTTCTCCTTGTTACCAGCCATCTCTTTACCCCTGGCAGAGCTCAGTCTGCTCCCCAGACTGATCCAGCTTAGGATCGGTCTCAGCTCATCATAACCTTCACTCATGAACAAAGCCAGGCCTGAATCATAGTTGACATTTTCATGGACTAGAACAGAGCCATGATACCTGATTCCCCAGACAAGGATTTGACTCTTCGGGGACATACGTTTATAGTCAAATTCTATTCTAGAATAAACTTCTTATGGGTTTGTTTTTAAACTTAAAAAAACTTGTTTGTACTAAGCTCTGTACAATGCAAAATTATTTGTAGTGTAAACAGCAAAACTGTCCTTTCAAGCCTGGTATAATAGCCTTCACTTTGAACATTTTATTTCAAGGCCAAACTTGCAAAATTACTGACAACATGACACTGGGGATCCTTGACTCTCCATGGTTTCTGAGCCTGGTTTTCACTCCCTTTGTTGCTGTGATGGTAAGAGTCAGGTTGGTTTGTTGTCCTGATTCAAAAAACTGTTGCTGGAAACTAAATATTTAGTAGAAATTTGTATTTGTTAAATCTCTCATAAGGGGCTTGTCTGGCCCCAGCTCTGTGATCTACATCTCAATGAGTTAATGTTTCACAGAAAGGATGTGGTTGGAAGGGACCTCTGGAGACCGTCTAGTCCAATCCCCTCCTCAAAGAGGGCAAATAGAGCAGGTTGGCCAGGGTCATGGCCAGCTGAGCTTTGGATATCTCCAAGGATGAAGACTCCACAAACTCTCTAGAGAATGTATTCCAGTGTTGGATCACCCTTGGAATAAAAAAGTTTTCATATGTTTAAATAAAATTTCCAGTATTTCAAGTCTGTGCCCATTGCCTCTTGTCCTTTCACTAAGAGGAGTCTGGCTCTGTCATCTTTACTCCCCTTCATCAGGGATTATACGTATCAATAATCCCACCTCAAGCCTTCTCTACTCCAGGCTGAGCCGACCCAGACCTCTCAGCTTCTTCTCACAGGACAGATGCTCCAGTCCCTTCATCATCTTTGTGGCCCTTCATTGGACTCACTTCAGTAAGTCCATCTCTCCTGTACTGGGGGGCCAAGCACTGGACCCAGCACTTCAGCTGAGCTTCACCAGTGCCAAGTAAAGGGGAAGGACCACTTCCCTTGACCATTTGCCATCACAAATAAAGCCTCTTGTCATAAGGAGCAAAGCCACGTAACTGACCCTCCTTCTGACCTCAGTTCCTTGCCTCGTCTTATTGAGACCCTGAAAACTCAGGTGACTGGTCCTGCTGTACAGAGTTATTTGCCAGTGTATTTACTGAACTGGGGCACGCATGAGGTATTTACCGGTTAATCCCAGATCTTGCTTCAATCCAAAGAAACTGCCTTGCCATAACAAATTACCTGAGTATGCACAGCAAATCCAGAACTCCATAGGGGGAAGGCAGGCGAATTTCCACACTGGTTTCTCAAGCTCCATACACTATGACTCACATTCCTGAACCTGCAGCTTTTTGTTTCACAGACGTCATCCGATTTTCCTTCAGGATGAGGCTTAACTTCATCTTTTTTTTTTTTTTTGATGGTACATTTTTCAGATTGGTGATTTTAGAAGGTATTCTTTTTTGCACTTCCTTATGTTTAGAAAACTGGAAGGAAAGACCCAATATTGTCTGAGACGTCACAATGGATGCAAGGTCTCCCTTTATCTCCCTAAATCCTATACAAGCTGGAAAGCATAAAATACTCTACAGTCATTGGGTTTTAAATGTGAGGAGAGCCTGCTTTATTTTTTCACATTTAACTTGTAACAAGATAGCCATCTTTTTTCAGCTTAAAGTCTCTGTTGGTCAGTAAAGGTATTTGCCCAGTTATCCTCAGCAATTACCACTGCTGAAACTCCTAACTACACAGAATATTTGCTTGCTGAAATGCATCTTTGACATAATCCTGATTAACTTAATAGGCAGTTAAAGTTTGCTCCTAGATTCCCCTCTCATAGTAAAAAACAAGTTTAGCAGTAGCTTTATTAAAGAAACATGCCTTCCCACTTCTATTATAGGAAATATTCACCTGGCTTCCCCATTGCATTTTATAACCAGCCTTTTTCCTGAAGCTTTCTGTAAGTATACATGGCGAGAGGTACTTCATTTAGCTGGACTGTTGCAGGGCTTTTTCAACAAATCCAAACAACAAAACAATCCTTTTGCCCTTTTTTCTTGTCTTTGACTCTACAAAACCCAAGAATCGCTGGAACTTCAATAAACCAGTTATCACTAAAAAAATAGATGTATTTTGAAGCCCTACAAACAGTACCTCCTGGCTACAATTCACCCAGAGAGATGCCCCACCTGGGGCACCCCAACCCTCTTCTGTCTGTCTGATCCCCCCAGGCAGCCGGTCCACATGCACCTACCACAAAAAAATGGAGTTAGGTAGTTGTACCATACCTTGGTTCTACATAATGTCTTCCTGCACCCTGGAGAAAGGTACATGCATATAACTTCTGAGACACATAGGAGGTGTAATAAACTCAGTGGCTGAGGCACTTTCAAATTGATGGGATTTAAAGCTCAGGGTAGGGGTGGGGACTCTCGACACGTCCAATCCTCCCAGCTTTTGAAAAAATGCTGAAGGGATTCTACCTGCAAACCCATAGGGTTAGGAATTAGATGCATCTTGTCGTACATATTCAGATCTATTTCTCTCAATCTTTCCACCTAACAAACCTATAAAGCTAAAAAAGATATTGCAATTTATTACAGCTTAACAAGATTGACAAATTCTGAATTTTTACATCATTTAATTGGTCAAAGTAGAACAAATTATAATGCATACCACCATTTTTCAGTGCTAATTTTTTTTCTTCTCCCTTCCCCTCCCAAAACAACAACATAAATTACATGGAAAAATCTGTATTTATTTTCTTGTAATTACTTCTGGGCTGAGACCAAGTTTCTAAGTGGAAGCAAATTTTTACATCCACGTTATAACCTCTGAAAAACAACTTATAATGAGAATGCTGACACAATTTTAAGTGGAGTGACATGAATGGCGCCAATATAATGCAGTCAAAACATGTGGGAAATAAAGTATTCTGTTCCAGAAGGATATGAAATTCCCAACTCAGAATAAAGTATATGTCTGGTATTTACTGGATTCTACCAAACATAACAATTTTGCAAAACATACAAGGGCTTCAGGGAGTATAGGATTCAATCACAATTCAAAACCTCTTCATCTTGGATACATTAGAGACAAAGGGATTCACGAGCCACAGGGGCTAACTTCTTTCCTTCCTCCAGAAACTCAAGTGGGATTTACCCAGAGTGAATAATGGTAATAGATAAAATAGCAGTTCAGCAAAAGATCTGCCTAGCAGAAGCGTTCAAAAGCCCACATATAATCCAAAACGTTATAAACCACTTAAAATTATGAACTGTGTAGTAACTATGCAGCATGGGAACCATAACAATATACCAAAAAGGAAGAGAATGGGAGTTTATATGTCCTTTGCAAGTCAGCAAAGGTAGTTTCAACACTGACATGAAGCAGAGCCTGAGATGAGCTATTATCGTGTTTTTTTCTTTATTAGTTGTTAAGCACTGATGTTGTACTCAGTTCTTCGCCAGAGGGCCCTTGTCCTAATGGATTTACAGCTGCAGGCTCTCTGCCATTTGTTCCAGCCAACTCCTGAGTCCTCTCAAACTCCTAATGTCAAGATGGATAAGGAGATCTGCCAACACAAACCCAGTGACTGCATGAAAAAACACAAGGAAGAAATGATACAAGGCTAGAAATATAGAAAGAGTTAACTGCACTTTTACAAATCACTTACTGTGAGAAATACAGAAAAAGGAAATGTGTAAGAGTAATGTGAATGGGAAGAGATGGATTAGTGAAACAATGGATTAGTCCTCTCTTGAGGACAAGAAAACTGTCACAGAGTAGAGGACTGCAGAAGACACTTGTAGAGCTCTACCCAGCATCTTTGGCAAGGCAGAAACAGGAAGGATAGCCATGAAAAGCAAAAGGAGCAAGAGGGGATGGAAATCGAGTCTTGTACAGGACAGGTAGA
Organism: Pygoscelis adeliae; assembly: GCF_000699105.1. NCBI lineage: Eukaryota > Metazoa > Chordata > Aves > Sphenisciformes > Spheniscidae > Pygoscelis > Pygoscelis adeliae. The sequence continues at coordinate 621,774 of NW_008824282.1, read as the reverse complement.
TATTGTGCCTCCTGGGCAAAGACAGCAAACAGAAATTAGGAAAAACCCAATGACTCGCATTTGTCAAAAGGAGTTGCCCCTCTGCCTTTCTTTCTTTCTTCCTGCCCTCAGCTGCACAGTCTCACCCCTGGTGCCAACACAGGCACTCATCTGATGAGAGGGATCATCTTCTCCCCAAAAGAAAACTACTTGCTTCTTCCTGATGGGCTATTTTCCTGCCAAATTAGCAACTTGAAGAGGAATAGAGAGAGGAATAGGACTGTATCTTTTCTGCATCAGTGAGCCACTAAATTGATTTAGCCAACTTCCCCCCTAGATGCAGCCCTATTCTGCACACAAAAGCTCTTCGGCTTTGCTGAGGGGCTCCATGATGTAAAAGAATTTTTGCTGGCAGGGAACTGCCTCCCTCACCTCTTTGATGGACCCATGGTTGAATGCAAGCACAACTGAACTTCAGAAGTCTTATTATTAAATCTCACTCTGTTCTTAGCTGTTTTAGCAGGTATCAATGTCTTTTTCAGGAGGACTAAAATGTGGGAAATTAATAGGAAAATTCACCCTAGCATGCTGATAGCAACATGGGTTTCACTGAGCATTTCACAAATACAAAAGCCTGTAGCCTTTTGGTACTAGTTACCAAGCCTTATACTGTCAGAAATCAGTTTCACATCAGCACATTCTAAGTAGGAATGGCCAATTGGTGTCTCAGCTGTTAATATTTAAAATAATGCTGACATCTAGTGGCTGGCTGCACTCATACACGTCTGTGGCGGTCTTAGAGCTATTTGCGTGTGTCCAGCATCATTTCTTACCCTTTGCAGGCAAGAGGCTCCAGCTTAAAGTGACATGTCCCTCCCAGTTGCGCACTATTCAAACAAAGAAAATGCATCTCAGTTCTGCAGAGATCATAAATTAAATCAAAAAGGGGGGGGAGGAGAGGAAGAAAATATTATTATTCCCCTTTTGTGGATGGAAATTACCATGGGATAAAAGAAAGAAGCCAGATGATTAAAAGCTGATGGGGTCAAGACTGCAGCCAATTGGAGCTGAAGAAAACTAAAGAAGAGTTCAGACTTTCCCAGAAATATCAGGTGCTTGAAAATTGTCAGATTTGATGAGCTGGAGTGAGGCACATTGAATACTAACGCTACCCCAATTACTCCTCACTGTCAGCTAACAGCCCCCCTCACAGAGTATGGCTGCTGGCAGGCTCTGCACTAGAGCACTGCTGCTCCTGGTCTGAGCAGGGAGGAGACTTTCTGGGTTGAAGTGTCTTAAGTGACCTATATACAAAGAGAACACACCCAGAAGAATAAGCCGGACCTTGAGAGACCCCAAAGATAGCCAAAGAGGAGCCTGAAACCTGGCTGGGGCAATGTCTTGTCCTGTCTTGTCCTGTCTTATCTGGACAGTAAGTTTTTTGTTGAGAGACCTGTAAGTTACAAATCAAATAAAGCTATACAAGGATGAACCTCTTTATAAGAAAGTTCTGCATAAGACATTCGCATGAATCTCATTTTGGCCTTGGACTGCAGCTCTGTTCACTTTAACTGCCAGAAAACTGGAAAAATCTAAATAGATACATCTCCAACAAAGGAACATCACTGCCCATACACCACTCCCACACTGCATTTGCCTCCTGATGTATTAAAAAGCAAGAACAGACCCCTTGCTTACGCAGCACATTTAAATTTTCCAGTATAACTTAAACATCAGGCCCTTGAAGATGAGACTGGAAGGCTTTGTATATAATTCACATGCTGACTAAACTGTGAGATGGTTCCCTCTCTTCAGAGTTATGCAAAGCCAGTCTGAAATTTTCTCAAAATGCTGGTTGTTAGAAGAGCATTTGGTGTTAGAAGAGCATAGGCTGATCCTGCGTCTTACCTGGTGCAGGAGTAAAACAGATAATCCAGAGGTGAGCAAGTCAGCCTTCCTCGTGCGGGAAATTGAGTTGTGCCATTTTCTAGTGACAGAGGCACATATTCGTCTGGAAACAAGTTATTGGACTAGAGATACACTTCATACAGCTGTTCTTGCATTATTTTTTTCCACCAAGAAGAGTCCAAAGAGGCTGTTGCTGTACTTTGCAATAGTACCTTGCCTCCTTTCAGAGCAGACTTCAGTGGAGGAAGGCTATTCTCCTTGTTCCAGATGCCAAGGAGTGCTGGAGATAACAGGTAACAAAGTAGACAGCAAGATCTCATAGGTGCCATTGCTGCTGATACCAGTATCCCAGGAGGTACGCCCACTGGCACTGAGAAGCTGACAGGGGTGAAAGATCGTTTAGGGAGAATTACAAAAGGTAGGAACATAGCAAGATTGCTGATCATTTGGAAAAACCTATATGTAGTAGAGAAATTAATTCACACTTCACGTCACAAAAAAAAACGTATTTCAGTACCATAAGAACAGATATGAGCAGAGCCCACCTCATCAGAGGACAAGCCAAGAAGCCCACATGTAATCTATTTTCACAAATTTTGCAAATTTTCATATATTTTACAGCAGTAAATGCTCAGTGTTGTCTGAAATAGTGAAGTCCTGAGGCAAAAGAGGCACTATGTGGCCCATGTGGTCTGTGCTGGTTTTCAACTTATTGCCCTGGCAACGTTCCTATAGGCTGAAACAAAATTCTTAGCAACAGTAAACACATATGTTATTCTAAATATCTTGAACAATGAACATTGTCTTCTTTTAACATATTGCTCAAAGTAGTCATACCAAGACAAAAATATATCTGCAAAACATTGGCCAATTAAGTCATCAAATGGAATTGACACAGGAACACTTTCCTGAAGACTAAAGACAGCTGTTCTCTAATATCCCCAGTCCCATAATTAACACAATAAGAGAGTGTTATTTAAGACAATGTTTTAATTTCAACTCTCATTACTTTGAAAACAATGACTCAAATCCCTGTCCCACCAAAGTCAAAGTATTGACTGAAGGTTCATGTGTCAAGAAGTAGAGGTAAGCACTCCAACAGGTGTTTCATTTCTAAGTGCTGCAAGTGCCTCAGCACGACTGCCAGCCAGCACTACAGAGCACTCAAACAAGCTTTATTCACAACTATTTGTTGTGAACAACAACAGGGTGGCATGCCAATGCTGGGGCGAAATCGATAGCCCAGCTCAAGTGCATCTACACCAATGCACACAGCATGGGCGGCAAACAGGAGGAGCTGGAAGCCATTGTGCAGCGGGAGAGATATGACTTAGTCGCCATCACAGAAACATGGTGGGGTGACTCCCATGATTGGAGTGCTGCAATGGATGGCTATAGACTCTTCAGAAGGGACAGGAGAGGAAGGAGAGGCAGTGGGGTGGCTCTGTATGTTAGGCAGTGTTTTTCGATCGTCTAGAGCTCAATGATTGTGATGATGATACGGTTGAGTGTTTATGGGTAAGGATGAGAGGGAAGGCCAAGGAGGCAGATATCCTGCTGGGAGTCTGTTATAGACCACCCAACCAGGATGAAGGGGCAGATGAAGCCTTCTACAAGCGGCTGGCAGAAGTCTCTCAATCGCTAGCCCTCGTTCTCCTGGAGGACTTCAACTTCCGGGACATCTGTTGGAAATACAACACAGCAGATGGAGTGTGTGGAAGACAACTTCCTGACACAGCTGGTAAGTGAGCCTACCAGGGGAGGTGTCTCACTCGACCTGCTGTTTACAAACAGAGAAGGACTGGTGGGAGA
>NW_008824282.1:604265-616052 GCF_000699105.1 Pygoscelis adeliae | reverse complement strand
TTTACTGAAAGAGTGGTTAAACATTGGAACAGGCTGCCCAGGGAAGTGGTTGAGTCATCCCTGGACGTATTTAAAAGACATGTAGATGAGGCGCTTAGGGACATGGTTTAGTGGGCATGGTGGTGTTGGGTTGACGGTTGGACTCGATGATCCTGGAGGTCTTTTCCAACCTTAATGATTCTATGATTCTATTTGCCATCATAACCCAATACTCTCTCTGAGCTGACTTTATTCTTTTCACAACAGAGTCCTCCATAAAACATGGAAGAGGTTGACCTCTAAAAAACCAAGAAAGTATCTAGGAGGTTAAGAAACACTTTCAGAGTGAAGGATTCCAACCCAATATTGCAGTGTTATTATAGGCCACACACATGTAGATTTCTAGTTCTTCTAGAACAAATACTTACAATGACCTTTCTACTCTACAACATCCAAGAAATCCAAGTGCATGGATTGATACTTAGTACCTGTCGCAGGTGACTTATTAAAAGAAGTTATCATTACGGGGTTAACTAAAATCATTTTATTAATGATTAAATGATGATCAAATGATAATTAATTGATGATCAAACAGTGATTTGGCAATGATTTAAATTGATACCTGACTGATACCAGCCCTGCCGTGCAAACCATGAGAACCATGTAAGGCCACATCTTCTCAGGGACCGAGGAGTCTAGGCCATGCCTTATCAGGAGATAACAGCACCAGCCTGAACTGGGACTAGACAAAACTAAAACTGCCACAGCTGCACACCTGCACAAACACCAAGGGGGGGTTTGACTACGCGTCCATCACTTTATGCTATAAATGCCTGTAGCCTCCCCGAGCCCATTGCGCTCTCCTGCATGGCAGCGGGCCGCACGGCGGTGATCTCCCCTTGAGCAGGGACACCTCTCAAGGTTCTTCCTCAAGGCAGAGAGACCCTTTATCCGGCATCTGATATCTACGGCGAGGTAAGCGGCATTTTACATTCCAACTAAAAGTATATTGCATGCTATCGATGTTTATATATATGTGTATATATATACAGCTATAGCTTAATTATTAGAAGTGTGGTAGAGACAGTGTAGGGGTAGAGAGGTACAGTGTTTGACTGCCATCTAAATCATTGTTTAAATCACAGTTTAAATCATTGTCAAATCACTGTTTAATCATCAGTTATCATTTGATCATCATTTAATCATTAATAAAACAATTTTAGTTAACCTCATAACGATGACTTCTCTTAATAAATCACCTGCGACAGGTACTACGTTTCAATCCACGCACTTGTAGAGAAAATATAAGTTATTAAAAAGTAATTATTGACATTTACCCAGAAAAAAAAAATCTCACCTCTCTGAAATACTACATCCACTGTTGAAGATTTACCAACAGGTTGTCAAACTGTTTCATAGGAAGATTTTCAGTTCAGATCTTGTATACTTTTAATGTGAAAAGCAGTGATATGAGTTATTTTATTGCACTTCTGTACACCTTCCATACACATTGCATTCAAAAGATCCATAACGAAAAAAAGATCTGCGTGGCAACAGAACAGCACGACCTTACCTTGCACCAGGACTCCCATCCTAAATGCTGTACCGATTGACGATGCCTACAGAAGTGTATTAGCAATGACTCAAGCAGAAATGTAACCAGATGCAAAATTGAACTGAAAATTATCTAAACTATGCATCAATTGCAGAATTACAGATTTCTTGACTATGTGCTAATCTCAATCCTCTTGAAGACAAAACCACACAAAACGGAATGTTTAATAAAGTGAAATATCCATCCAAATTTGACTTCAATAGAATAAATACACCAAAAACTAAAAAAGTCAGTTGTGCCCTTCATTAATATAGGAGACTGCTAATACCAAGGCTTTGAGGCAATACTGACCTAAAGCAGATCAAACTCATTGCCCAAAAGCACACAGCAGCCTCTTTGTCCAAGAACTTCCACACAAGAAGTTAAGAGGTCTCCTCCTTCAGCCAAGGATGCAACCTCCATCTGTGGAAGGCTCCGAAGTCCTCACAGAGCTTCATGGAAATTCACTCATTCAGTTAAGATGAATGCTCCAAAGTATCAAAAGCACAAATAAAAACACTGAAAAACTATACATTGGTATAGATTCAATTAGCTTTAAAAATGTTGTGGTGCTAAACATAGTGTTTATCTAGTCAGATTTCTTTAAAAAAAAAAAATCACTATAACTTTTTCAAAAATATTGCATAAAAAAAAAAGGACACATCTTCTGTTAAAACTTGTGTTTTAACAGAAGCAGTTCCAAATTTAAGCTTAGCATTTTTTAACAGTTCTGGGTTTAGTTTTTGCCTTCAAAATGAGAAAAATATTGTTTCTGGAACTTGTCCTGAAAAAGTTGAGAAAATAACTCTTTTCTTTAGCTGCACATTTCCCTCTCCTCACCTTTTCACATGGCATATCACAAGCTTGCAATTTTATAGACCTGACAGGCACTTCTCTCTCTCTTCAACAGTTGCTCAGACTACAGAGCAAACCGTCTCAGCCAGATAACAATCTAGGAATCTAACAAATCTAGTGAGAAATGCATCCAAGCATGACCTTTGCAAGTTCATTGCTGCAACTGGAGCATGTTAAAAATAAGGAGTTGCAAAACTCCTCAATGATGGCAGGAAAAAAATCATTTCAGTATCCTGCAAAACAGTGCCACAAAATTAAAATACCAAGGCATGAACAAATTTATAGGAGGAGCGGGGAAAATACCCAGATAACTTATTTACAAAAAATTGTCCCCAAAACGTTTGTTCCCAAACATTTTAACAGATAAGCCACAAACATTTTCCACAGGCAACTACAAATTGTTTTGACAGATGAAAGACACATTACTATGGAATAGTAACATAATAGATGCTGCGTGAAAACGAGAAAACGATAGGCACTTCCCCTACACAGTCTCAGAGGAGTGACTCAGAGTAAATCAGAGCAACTAGCTCTCCTACTACTGAAACAGGACTACACAACATACGCCAGCAAATCTCCCTCTCAAAAAAAAAAAAAAAAAGTAAAAAAGTAGGGTACATGTAGGGACAAGCATACTGCAAATTAATATTATTCAAAGGTTTCTTTGAACAGACAGGAGGGCAGTTGTGACATCATCATAAATGCTACTCATGTCCTACACAGCACTTCAGGAACTTTTCAGGCTACCCGAGCAACTGAGTTTTCTTTCCATTAACCAAACCACTGCAATTCCAAATCTCCTTGCTTATGGCAAGGGGATATCCAGGTGATAACTCTATTCGTTTTTACCCCAGGAACTGTCTCATTGTGGTATTTTCCAAGTTGTTAATAATCACTTCAGGGGAAAAAGCATTTGTCCAGTACTTCCACTGCAGACAATAATCCAGGCTGGTATGTAGAAAATCACTTCCTTTGGGAAGTATGCACGTTGGCAAGAGTAATCCAACTATTTTAAGTATACTTTATCACAATGCTAAAAAAAAATAACAAAGACATATGACCATTAATTGGCCTGTGTTAGCAATAGCAGCTATATCTGCCAACTATCATGAGGACCCAATCGTTAAGATATTCCTTGTCTTGTGATAACGTGAGTGTAGCCAGAGATGCTTGTGTCCCACGAGATGGAAAGACGCTTCCAGTCAGAATACAATAGAGGAAATGCAAAGGGAGCTGCAGATCTCAGTAAAGGATGGCAAATGGAAAGCAGAGGCAACAGCAGAGCTCTGCAGAGCCATTTCATTTTGAGATAGCTAGCAGAAAGTGTCAAAGATTACATGAAATCAACACCACAGACTGCAAAGTTTTATTGCTATCCACCACCTAACTTTCAATTTCAAGTTGTTAATTGTTAGGGTCACATCAATCTCAAGTTGGTTCTTAATATACAATGTCATTCGCCTCTCCCTCAGATATATAGGACAACTTTCTACTCCTAAGATGAAATAGGCTTTATTTTCAACAGCCTAAAAATTATTCTGAAACATTAGCCTATTAGTGAAAGCATAAAACATTTAAACTCTTGAGGTGTGAAACAGTTCTTCTTTAGATAACCACACAACACGGTTATGTAAAATCTTACCTTTTCTTTACTTCAGCAGTTTTTATCTCATTAACTTCTGCCCAAGTGAACTGATAACTAACATAGTCTACTAGGCATGCTGGCCAAGGAGGCATAAAATGTTTTTCCATTTCCAAGAATAGTCTGTTCATTCCACCAACTTTCGCTGTTTTACAGCAAGCTCTATTCACCTTTAGGACTGAGACACCACCTCCTTCCAAAGGATAAATCCAAGCTCAGTTCCTACCTCATTCGCCATCCCATCAATGATGAGTATATGGATTCATTGAAAGTGAAAAGGAAGTACAATGAAAACCAAATTAAGCAGATCTTACAAAAAATTGTAACATTTTTGTTAAATGAAGCACAATGCCAAGGGAACAGCTGCCACCAAGTTCTCAGCCTTTAAGTTATCCCCATGACTAATGGCATGTCCCTCTGCTCACAACACAGCATGATTTAAGCTTCCCTGATAAACCACCACTAAGCCAAGGGCCATTTATTTCAGTTCTTCAGCAGGTGTCTTCACACTTTTATGTAACAATATTAACTTGAGAGCAGGGGACACCCAAGCTTGATTCACAACAGGAACAACACTGCCTATCAGATTGCTCCTCCGTACATAGTCACTAGAGCTATCAGTAACTGGATGGCAGTAAATGAGAAATAGGTAGGACCTGATGACCCCCCATTAACCCCAAAATCCATTCCTTCCCTTTGAGCCACGGTCATTTCTGTGGCTATAAATTGCTAAGCTAATCAAAATTACTTGAAGAAAAATCTGGTACGTTCAAGGCTACAATCAGTTAATCCACTCCCTACAAATCAGTCACAGCAAGCATGTGAAAAACAAGTATCCTTCCTGAAGAAGCCTACGCTGACCTAACTGACCAATGACAATAAATAAATGGGCAAGGAGCTTTTTTCCAGCTAATCTATGGTTACATTTATTGTCAGATCAAAAAGAAACTCCACTGAAAAAGATAATCAGCCATTTTCTTAACAGTAACGACTTATCAGGCACTTTCCTTCCATTCGATGTTTGAAAGTGTGTTTATATCTGCTGCTCCTGTATTTACATGACACTTGTTCTTCTATCATAGTGAAAAACTTCTATCCCTCCAGGCTACACAATCAATCCCCCACCCGCAAACACGGACCAAGTATAAGATGACTAAGTTTTCAAATTACAACAGTTGCAAGAAACAAACAGCAGTTTCCATAACAAGTTAAGAAAAAATAAGTTTTAGTGCAGCTAAATTTCTATTAAAAATAACACTATGTCAACAGAAGTCTTCATTTATTTCCAAGTGTTCAAATTGTTATTACACATATGCCATTTAACTATTTTTTATTTGAACATTAATGTAATTACAGTTGGAGGGCTCATATTTCCAGGGGCCTCTTTGCAGTAGATACCACCAGAGCAAAACATGAAACATTCCACATGGTTAACAATAAGACATTTGAGTTACCAGAATTACAATCATAGACTTTTTTGCTAACAGATCACATAAGAAGTACGTAACTGGGGCATTTCCTTTAACAGAAATATCGAACTTAGTACTGCATTTGTTTAATTTCAATATGAACATCTCTACATGAGCAACATCGTACATGACAGTTTGATTTATCACACATATGGTACTTTGGCAGCTCTAACCGTGTTGTGTTTTTCCTCCTAAGCTCCATAGTAGTTTAATTTATAAAACATATTGCTAATATGCCCTGCATAAACATCAAGAATCAAATGCATCTTTCTTTTGCCACTTCAATGGGAAAGGGAGCAGTGTTTTTATCTCATATTACAGCCTTTTCATACATGCACAATTTTCTTCCATGGACACTTGTACATGTACCCTAACTATCATTTTGTCTGCAAGAAAATAATCTTTATTCAAAAAAATGTGGATTTTTTTCTCAAATTAGAAAGACTACAGCCATAGACAATTACATGACAAATCACTACCAACTATTTGTTTCAAAATAACATTGAATGTGTCAAATTTTTATTAAGTAACAAGCATATCGGTTATCTGAGGTGCAATGAATTCCCTCACAATTCAACTCATCCCATCTTGAGCTCATTTGTGAAACTGACTGGTTTATTTAGTTACCTTTTTTGTAGGACATTCATGCAGATGTTAAGATCGGCTCAGGTAAAATATATGATATTTTATCATTATTATAGGCAGAAATGTAAGTGGCAGATGGAAAATTATTTTTAAACACACAAGCTAAGTAAAATCAAACTGCCCCAAGTTTTATCAAGTAAAATGGGATAAACAGCTCCAGTAATTATCACCACAAATTCAGCAAGGGTGTTATCTATAAGAGGAACTAATAGTTCTTGGTTAACAAATACTAATTTCTTTGAACACCTCTACCATCAGTTTCCACAAAAGAACTAATCACTATATTAAAACTTTTTCACTTACTCCCCCCAAATTAATGAATTTAATTCTCCACCTTCCTGAACACAATTATATTGTACTCCGATACACAACTGCCAGCCAATGACCTACTACCACAGTAACCTAAGTGAGGACAATGTTCCCTCTAATATAATCATGCACTTTGAAGTAGCCACATGAAAGTTTTGAGGTAAGATGGGTGAAATCTGGTTGCAAAACTTCAGATTTAAAGGAAAAAAATCATATATACATACCACAAATAAAAAACACCTAGAACCTGTTGATAGTGATCTGAAGCAATTTATTTCATTCACTCATCTGTGAAATTTATCAGATATTTCATATTTATTCTATTTGGTCCAAATATCCCTACATGCCTTTAAGAGTCACGCAAAAAAGAATGTTGTGCCCAAAAATGCATTTGCTACCACAAAACATCTCTTCACCCTTTTATTCACCCTCAAGCAGTTCTTAAAAACTCAGATTTCCTGAGTTACACAAAAGATCTTAACTTTATTTTTAATATGTCAACAATGGGTAAGTTAAAAAGCAGGGGGAGGGATGACATAATATTTAGATCAAATAATACATATTTAATTTGATGAAGTCACCCTTCCTCACCCTTCAATACCTATTTGTATTGAATTATAAACTCTGCAGCACAGAACAGTCTGTGTATGGCACTTCCATGCATGTCTGCAATATAAACAATTATATCAAGATATTCCAAAATTAAACCAATAGCAAGTCCTGTTTATCTATACAAAATTTTAAAAATACATTAAGTTTACCATCAAATGGGAAAATTACAGCCAAACCAATTAAGTTGTACAGTCACTACATAGTCTTGAAAAGTCAATTTTCATGAAGTTGTTTCATCTTCTTCCTTCGATTAACTGAAATAAGTCAGAAAATGAACTCTTCTCCAATTCCACTAATGCACATTTCTTCACTGTAGTTATTATGTGTCAGCTAACTTTGGTCTTTCACCGTTAACTTCCGTACTGCCATGCCCCTTACCCCTCCCAAATTCTACTCAAACATCATATTCTCCCTTCTTCACTCCATTGTTCGTGACACCTACCAAGAAACCCTTCAACTGGGGCAGCATCTAGTCTAATAGAGCTTCCACTGGACAGAAGCTCCTCTTACCAGAACAGTACAATGGTTGACAAGCAAAGTTCACTAGAGTCATGATCCACTATGTACCAGCGCTTCACTTAAGCCCTAAGTATCTTCTGTACAAGAGATAAAACAGCTGTGCATGTGTAAGCGACACAAAGCAAGCCAAGTTAAGTGGTTTGGGCAGGCAGTGTGGACAGGGCAGGAGCATGATAGCCAGGCATTTTGGCTGAAGCAATTTTAACCTTTTGACTGCTTAACCTGTGTTACAGCCTAGTTTAAGCATCGTTGTTTACACAATACTCTCAAACAAAAGCCCTACAAAGACAGGTTAACTGTTCTTTTCTATAGAATAACTAGTTAGTATGTGTTCAAGAATGAATTTAATGCAAAGCTTGAAAAGGGTACCTAACTAATAACCACATTTGGAGCTTTTAAATACTATCTTACTCTGAGGTATATGTCTATTACTGTAAAAGTTTATGCATCACATTCTAAAATCTAGGGTCCAAGAAAAAAGGCTAATTGTATTTTCTAAGCCAAGCAAGCTATAGAAAAATGGGAAGAAATAGCATGTGGCTTGTGTTCAAGTGTTATTGTTTAGCATAACACTTCATGCAAGTAATGCAAAAAAGTCTATATACTCAGGACTGTTTACATCTGAATAAATAGGGTAAATTAGCAAATACAGTGTTTAAAATTATCTACAAAAGTGTGTTTTACCAAGTTTTATTCACTGTTTGTTTGTATCAAGTCTTAAAGCAGAAAGCTGTCAGGGCTATGCAAAAGAGTATGAAACAAAAGAAAAAAATTAAATGGAGACATTTTAAGAAACCTCCTCAGAAAACAAATTCATATTAACTGTTAACTAAACTGAAACTAAAACAAAGACTAAAGCTTTTAGGTGGCCTTATCAGCAAACACCTTCAATCAAAAGGCCATAAACAAGTACGCTTTACATATTATTTATTTTACACCATGAGGTGAAAGCAACACATTTCCTTTTAGTAAAGTATACACAAATAGCCTCACTCAGAATACACTTTTAATGCACATAAAAAAAGTATTCATCTTACAAATCGTTTTGCAATCCAAATATACAATAGCTTGGAAAACAATATTTTAGAAAACAAAAGCCAATGTAAAAAGACCGCTTAAAACAACTAAAATGATAAAAGTTTCTGTATGGCTCTGTCTTTACAGTTTTCTTACTGCATCATCAATATCAGAAATCTGTTCCTTCAGTTGGTTCCACTGTTCTGGATTTAAAGAAATACCTGAAATGCATTAAAAATAAACACTTAAGACAAAAAGAAAATTGTGGTGCGGGATCTTGCATAATTACTATCAAGGCTAGTTCCATACACAAACTCTATGTCATAACTATTAATGCTTGAGCTACTTCAACAACCATCTCAGTTACAAAGTTAAACTACTCATTGGAACACTTCAGTTAGACTTTAGCTTATCTCCGGACTAGTTTAAATTACAAAGAAAATGAGTACAGTGTAGCATATTCATTCACAAGTGTTAGGCTAAACACAGGAAGTGAATTATAGCTCTGGCCTTGACAGAAGGCAGCACAAAAGCCCTGAGTGAGATTTTGGAAATCATTCGCATTCCTGTTGGCTCCTAAAAGCCATACCTCTGTGGACTGAACTTCTATGCACTTTTAAAGTAACATAATTCTGGGGGTTTTTTCCTCCTGTTTCTTAAAGCACTGTAAATAACATATACTATAAATAACTTTTTGGAGAGATTTCTATTCCACTCCCTAGCACTCACAAACCAACATGGAAGTTATTTTTTCACTTCAAGTTCACTACAGTTTCTAGTGACAGTCAATCAATAATAATTCAGTGCCCCACAACCCATCTCCTCAGTTCTAAATTCGTACTTCCTCAAGCTCGAGTCCAGGCACACATTTCCTTTGCGCTTTAGTCTCCTTCCTCATTCCTCCCCTACTATCTCTACACCAACTCTATGCAAGTACAGATTCACAGGCCTACCTCTCATACTCTCTCCACCCAGGCTCTTCTACTATTTACCCCCACTCTCCCCCCTTAGTGATCAGTCTTCCTTCATTGCCTTCTCCCTGTAGGTGGAGCAGGACCTGAAAACAGGTGAAACTTTGAAATCCATTTTTGGGGCTCATTGCCTTTTTTTCCTTCTGCCATCACTGTCTTATCAGAGCACCACCATAACTTTGAGCAGTGAGCAGTTTGCATGGAGCTACTCTTAAGTTTTCCACCAGTCTTTAGAGGGCAGGTTTCTTTTGAAAACAGTTAGGTCAGGTGTGTTAACCATTATTAGGGGACCAAACGTCATCAAGATGTCCCTGAACCACATACCAGATGAACTGCACGCAGTTCAGACCTGCTGCCTGAAACAATCTGACACAATAATTTAAACTGCTGGATTTTTTTTTCTGTTTTTTTATTAGACAATTTCAACTGCTTATATTGTTTTTAGGATAGCTAGCTAAGTGGCTCATAAGTACATCAATGGAACATTTGACTAACATACTCTGTCAGATTATTACTCATTTTATCCTAATAAAATTCAGACCCTTTTGCCCCATTGACAAACATTGCTATCTACATCATGTAATTTTTGTCACTTGGCCTACTCATCAAAACTCATTGTAGTTTGCCACTCTAACTGCATATGCTTTTGACTTCCACCTCAAAACACAGCAGGTTAAAGTCATTAGAAGTTAAGAGTAATCTTTTTTGTTAAGTAGCAACAACAAATTCAAACCAAGAAATTTTCCGGCACAATACCAGTACACCTGTTCATACAAACCTATTCTCAGTGGTTATTTAAGAAATGTTGAAAATGCTTCTCAAGCTTTCCAAATGTCTATTCACTGAGTTGCTCCTGTACACACCGGAAGAATGTAACAAACCCTATACTGATTGTACATTAAATGTCTTCAATCTCCAGGGCAGAATGTTTCATACTTACCTCTTTCCTTGGTGCAATATGAAAACTCATTAAAAGTAGGTTTTTCTAACAGAAACAACATGACATTAAGCAAAGCACTACTACTGCAACTACCCTCACACCCTCATCTTGCAGGTGGCAAAGTTCTGAAAATGGTTCAGTGAAGGCATGCCCTAAAAAGCATGTATGGGAGTGGCAATTAAAGGAAAAATGGCTTATGCTGTGCTGCAGATTAGAAGAACAGTACCAAAACTTGAACACTTGAGGTATTTTCACCTCAACTAACATCTTGACATATTTTTTCCAAAATTAGTCACATTAAATGTTTTAATTATTTTAATCTAAAATTTGATAGAAATTGAAGGACATAATTGTTTTAAAAGAAATTAACATCTTATCACAAATGTGTCAATTAAATCTTTTCAGTGAATTTTGAAATAAGAAATCCAATTGTAATAGAAGAAAAAAATTATTGTGTTGATTAAGTTAATCGGGGGGGGGGGGATGTATGGCTATGTTTATAACTCCCATACCAAATTGGCTTGTATTTGATGCCTTGTTTTCCATAAATCATGGAGGATCCATTCAGGAAAACAGACTCAGGCCAACTTCACTTTTGTTTACAATCTACAGATAAAACTAATGATTTGTTAAAATATAAATTAAAAAAAAAGTTAAAATACTACTCTAAAAATACCATGTAGCAACAAAGTATAAAAATCTGATACACCAAGTTCTCCAGTAAACTGCAGACAATGTTTTAATACAAAATAACATGAAGCAGAACAATACCTTTTCTGCCAGGCTTCATTTCACCTTCTTGATCCATCCAATATTCTCTAATATCAATTAAGACTTTCCCTTTAAAGTCACGAACACTGACATACCTCATTTTGCCAATCTGTCAAAACACATATAAGGGTCTTTTAGGTATTTTACATATTACAGCATTCCCTTTTCCCAGCAGTATCAGACTCAGACGTGTGACATTGCACACTGCAGCTTATTTTAGACACCACAGAAACAACTAGATCAAAAGCTTAATCCAGAGTAGTCAGTAGGCTAATAAGTAATGACAATATAAATGGATGAACGACTTAGAACGAGTTGAGCATTCAATGCTTAATGCAAAAGTAGCTCTCCTAGAATAAAAATACCTATAGTCTTAACATGCTTACTTCTTACAAAAGCCACTAATTTACTGTTTCCTGAAACAAAATTTTGCCTCTATTATAACCATCTTTGTTTGCAGCAGT
>NW_008824282.1:595231-604254 GCF_000699105.1 Pygoscelis adeliae | reverse complement strand
GGAAAGAGGGAGCTCTACTCCCAAATCTAAATTTTAGTCCATTCCACAGGTACAAAAGCAAATTAGATATTCACATGAGATAACCACAATTTCTTGAGGGATTTTTGTTTGTTTTTTTCTTTTTTTAAACACCGTAAATACAGATGAAAATGAAAGGTAGCCACCAACTGTCCCATGCCCACTCCCACGTCCTCACGGCACTTCATCGGAACTGTGTTTAAAAGACTGTCCCACTGTACCAGCTGTTCAAAAAAAAGTTTACCAGCATGTAGCATAGTACAACATGACTTTGGAATTCCATAATTTCAGTGGCACAGTGGCTTTACTGTAGTATGAGGGCACTTTTTTTTTTTGGGGGGGGGGGGAGGCAGCGGCCCCACATGGGAGAAGGGGAGCAGTCATACTGACAACTATGCATTACACTATTTAGGCTCATTAAAGGTCTTTCCAAATTAGATAAAAAACTATTTGTTCACATAAATTCAAAGTATAACGTGAATTTGAGAATCAGAAATTAGATAATAAAAACACAATCAAACACAATTAATGTAGGAAATTCTTAGAATTCTGTATGCACCTTCTGGATACACTTTATGAAGAAAGAACACATTCTAAAGAAAACAATTTTAGAATAGAATATTCCTTCCTGATAAAACGTTAACTTTAGTTTTCAACATCCTTAGTTTATGCACCTTGCATTTTGATACAATTTAACAAGGGCCCAAACACATCTTACCAGCATTAAGTCTGACCAGAAAGCTTGAACAACTCTCCAATCAACTAAAATAAGCTGCAGATGTTTAAGTCATAAGCTGTTATTTCACAAAATAGATATAAACAAGAATGCTTTATGTTTGCTTAAAGCAGTTTTTGTTCTTATGCAGATCATGCTAAATTAACTCTAAAATTGATTTTAAAACAATTAGGACATCTTTAGATACCATAAGCCTGAAGCAGTTTTCCTACTTCAAAGCATCCTTTAAAATGAACAAGACGTTATAGTTTATAAGACAGTATTTTTTGATTGATTTATTAAATACTTTCACAGTACTACAAATCTAACATTCAAAAATAAGGTATGATGTCATGGTAGCTTAGTTCTTTCAGACCAAACTTGGTACCATGCCCAAGTCCGTCAGCACCGCTGGCAAAGAATATCCCAAATAGCTTACATGCACAACATTCCTTGGTTTCACCCTTTAACGCTTCAGTGACCTTTAAGGTCACCTCTAAGAACAGCTCAAGTAGTAGTACGCCGCAACACCTTTTTTCCCCAGGGCTATCAAAGAATATTAGTGCATTGCCAAGTAACTCCAGATTTGTTCTAAGAAATAAAATCTGATACAATATAGCAGATTGCAGCTGCAAATACAGTAAAAGTGTTTAGGATTTGAATTTTAAGGATAAGACTATATGTCTTAATTCAACTACAGTAAGGCAAGGGGCAATAATGCAAAGTTCACATTTACTTAATCAGTAAGTCTACCTTAAATGGAAACAGTTCCGTATGAAAATGCTGAAATTAAGTTAGGTTCTACATCAGATACATGGCCTGTATCAGAAATAGTGTGGCCAGCAGGAGCAGGGAAGTGATTGTGCCCCTGTACTCGGCACTGGTGCAGCCGCACCTCGAATACTGTGTTCAGTTTTGGGCCCCTCACTACAAGAAGGATGTTGAGATGTTGGAACGTGTCCAGAGAAGGGCAACGAGGCTGGTGAGGGGTCTGGAGCACAGGTCTTATGAGGAGCGGCTGAGGGAGCTGGGGTTGTTTAGCCTGGAGAAAAGGAGGCTGAGGGGAGACCTCATTGCTCTCTACAACTACCTGAAAGGAGGCTGTAGCGAGGTGGGTGTCGGTCTCTTCTCCCAAGTAACTGGCGAAAGGATGAGAGGAAATGGCCTCAAGTTGCGCCAGGGGAGGTTTAGATTGGATGTGAGGAAAAATTTCTTTACTGAAAGAGTAGTTAAACATTGGAACAGGCTGCCCAGGGAAGTGGTTGAGTCACCATCCCTGGAAGTATTTAAACAACGGGTAGATGAGGCGCTTAGGGACATGGTTTAGTGGGCATGGTGGTGTTGGGTTGACGGTTGGACTCGATGATCTTGGAGGTCTCTTCCAACCTTAATGATTCTATGATTCTATGATCACTGTCTAGATTTCAGCTGCATGTTCACGTTAAATTTTGAACATTTAGCTGAACTCTATGCAAAAGCTGCCACTGCTAAAAGCTTTAAATAGGCTTCTGAAGTACAGTTTCAATTAACATCTAAGGTTAAAAACCCCAACCAAAATCTAGATTTAAGTAAATTGATGTTTCTTGATGTTCAGTTACCTGCAATTCTGGCACAGATTCATTTCTGAACATTTTTTTTTTCCACACAGGCAGCTGATAGTCCTAGAATAATTTCACTGATCTAAGACATCTTTGTATCTCTAAAACCACAGTAGTGTTCCAAGGGTTGTATTGATTTACAGCAGCGTAGTTACTGCAGTTCAACCTTCGTAGACAAGTTCATATGCTTTTTATTAAATATTACAGCTCCTTAGATTATACTACTCTATTGAATTGCACAAATCAGAAGACATTAAAAACATTATTTCCAGGTTTCCGTTTCTGACACACTGAACTGTGCCTCAGTTCCTTTCACAGCTATGCAGCTGACTTCCTGTATGAATTTCAGCAACCACCTTCTTCACCATTTTTCCTATTTCCAGTTTGTCTTGATTAAACTGTATACACACTGTGGAAGTAGAAACAGCAAAAAGCATCCTTCTTTCTTAGCTGATAACTATATGTATAGCATTAGAAGGAGCACAATAAGGAGTCCTGTAAACAGTGAGATCTGCAACACAGCAAACTGATTGTGAAATGCATTGGTGACCACCTAAGTTTCAGAATTAATGTGCTAAACCAATCACCCTTCCAGAACATCATAAACTTACGTATTTATCTACTTTCAGGAGGCTATGATAAAGACATTACACTGGGAAACCAAAGAACTTTTCTCACAAGTCAAAAAGCAAGTACGACCCAAACTTTAAAAAAAAAAAGAAAATAATAAGAAGGCGGGGAGGAGGACAGGGACAACAACACACAGACGAACAACTTTTGAAGTAAGAATTTCAGTGAAATGCCTGATCATGCGATGTGGATCCACTCTGGGCAGTCATTAATACTGCATCCTGACAGCATTAACAAACCTTATCCAAATCAGGCATAGGTAGATGACAGGATTAGTCAAACTAACCAAAGCACATGATGCAGAGCTCACGTTGGCTTGAAGCCACAGACAGGAATCTAATGTATAAAGACTAAACTCTTCCACATTAACATGAATAATGCTTGTCCTTAGGGCCGCTAGTAATACATCACAAATGGGAGTAAGATAAACTTCCACACCCCAACTGCACCCAAATCTTTCAACAAATTCCAAAGTAGGCTACCTATAAAACCTAAAAAGGCCAAGACATGTAAATAAATAAAATACGCTTGGTATCTTACACTGCATTAATTCCCTTCTACTTACATCTATACTATTCTTCATGATTAGTTTCAAGAATACCATTACACCAACATTCGTCTCAAACAAAAATGATAAAACGTAGATCTTTATGAAAATGCTGAACCTTCTGAATAAAGCAGTCACAATGAGCTCTATACTAAGAGAAGCTGTATACTTTAAGAACACAGCCTGAGGGCGTAGAACAACAAGCCTCCAAGTTTCACATCATTTGCTGCCACTCCCACACACAATATGGACACCACAGAACTTCTGACTATCCTATGAATGCTTTACAGCCTGGTCTCCATCAATTGAAGCCACACTTGTAAGTTATACTGCAAAGTCGTGTGCGCATCAGAGATCATTTTACTGCCATGGGAAAGGAGAAAGGAGAGTTTCTAGTATTACTAATAGTCCTAGAACAAACAAAACCATACCTAAAAAATTAACAGGCTACATCTTCTAGCATGCTCTCCTGGATAGGGGGGAGAGAGGGGAAGTATCCTCAGACCTACAGTGCTACTTCTACACTGAAACAGTTGCATCTCAGTTATGCACATAAGCTGATGTAGCATGAAAAAAAACTCACAATGCTTCACATAACACAATAAGCGTTCTAAAAAAAAATTTCTTGTTGATTAACTAAAAGGCAAGCAGAGACTAAGTAACACTGATGTTTTAGGTCAAGGTGATATTCAAGTATTTTTTCTGTATTATACTCAACACTGGAAGAATCCTGTTCTTATCAGAATAATAGGAGTCCTCTACTGTCTGTTTTTAGTAACTTTTTATTATCTTAGGTCAAAAAGGTTGAAAGAAATCAGAGCATGCAAAAACTTTTGCATTTATTTGAAAGGGTTTGGGTTTTTTTTGCATCAGGGGAGCATTAAAAATTTTAATAGCTTTCTCCAAGGCTGGAATTTCTGAACTTATTACAAACATAGCATAAAGCTTGTACATAGTTTTTTTGAGTTCTAACTGCAGTTCACCTCATAAGGTGTAGAAGACACTATCTCATTTTTCCTACATAGTTCAAAGCATACCCCAGCAGAACTAGAAATATATTCTTCCTTCAATGGGGAAGTCCAGGCACTGCCTTCAACTGAAGCTCTCCCTCCCAACTATATGTGAAGAGGAAAGTGAGAATTGATACATAAAAAATAACTGCCCTGTATTACAGTACCAGTTAATCAGGTCTTCTCTCTAGAAAAAAAAATTTTTTGCCCTATTACTTTGCATAGCTACAGCCCAAAACCATTTATTTTACCTTACTCAGTGTTGGGGCCATCTTATTAGGCACCTCTCCCATACCCTTTCACAAACTTAGGAATCAAAGTCCGTAAGAATTTAAGTTCCTTTCCAGCCAGCTAGTCAGAGACATTTAATAAGTCTTGATCCACACCCCTAAAACAGGTAATTCTGAGCTACATATATTCTCACACAGCTTTCAGCACACATTGCTACTGCCTCGGCTAACCCCAGGAACTGCAATACCCTGAATTCACAAATGCATCTTGCTACTGAAAAATGTACATTCATCCCATCTTAAAAACAAGGACAATATCAAAAATTAAAATCTTTCTGGATGTTCAGTGAGAAAAACCTGCAT
This sequence comes from Pygoscelis adeliae, assembly GCF_000699105.1. Taxonomy (NCBI): domain Eukaryota; kingdom Metazoa; phylum Chordata; class Aves; order Sphenisciformes; family Spheniscidae; genus Pygoscelis; species Pygoscelis adeliae. The sequence goes on along the minus strand of NW_008824282.1, from coordinate 599,143 downwards.
CATAAAACAAAGGAACAAGCAAAACTTATTCCAAGACCCTGTCTTATAATACAGGAGCCAAGCTGCCCTTGACCTAGTTAAATAGGACTGAACAGTCCATACTTTGGTTTCCAAGAACCTTTCTTTCAAGAGCCCCGATAAAAAAACATTTCCATGTAGAGACAGTCCTGATCTAATATTTACAGCATACTCATGTTAAGTGCTGTATTTACCAACAAAATGACTTCCCAGAGCTACCAGGGGCAACGACATGAGGGTTAGATCAATTGCTACAACTCAGATTCTTTTACTCTGCTGAAACGTGACAATGCTTTTTCTGAGTATCTCATCTGCATGCTAGCATCATAATCACCTTTGGCCAAGGCTTCAGGAGACCAAGCATCTGTCAAGATATTCAGATCACCTCATAAAATTTATACTGAATATGATGTAACGTGTTACCTTAAGCAGGCTCTAAGAGTCATCAATTTTACCTGAAACATATTCTCATCTCTGTTACTGCTTTGCTTAGAAGAAGCTGCACCTTTTGAACTTTCACCAGTCTTCTGTTTCTTTACAGGCTTTTCTGGAGCTGCTTGCTTTTTCCGCTTTGCCTTGGAGCAAGAATAAAAAAAAAAGAAAAGCATGAACCACAACTCATTCTGTAAGTTACAGAAAAGTTTATGTCAGAGGTCACAAACTACCTCTATGCAATGCACATTATCACCTTCCTGCTGTGAAGGCAGGAATCCAATACTGTATATTTACACTGCAACTTAAAAAAAATAATCTTCAAATGAGCCTAATTCTGTTCCCAGTGAAGTTGACCGTAATACTTTGGTTTTAAAAAGAACTGAATTAGATCAAAATACATTTCAAAAATCCTACTCTTTCTGCACAGTAATACTGTCAGTTCAGTAGTTTTAACAAAAAATTTAAAGTCTGATGGAAGTTTCACCTTCCTTTATACTGAGTGCAACAAAAAATGCAGGACAGCTTACACTCTTCTAAAAAAGAAAAAAAAACTACATGAGATAATGAAGAAAGGCTCTGGAAATCACCTCCATCAGAGTAATTTTTTTTAAATCAGCATCCAGTCTCTGTCCACAGCAGATAAATTAAACATGTTTTTAAAACGTTCAGACAATATCACCTGTAAATCAGATTACCTGCAGATGCCACAAATTTATTATTTCTACTAATGGTTATATAGTAACCATGCCCACCCCAAAAAAAGAGTACTACAAAGATACCAAAAATTAGTCTCATCTGCTAGAATCATATTGTGGATAACCTCTTTGAAAGACAAACAGTCCCAACAAATATGGGAGGTTATAACAGGGGGGAAAAAAAAAACCCACACCTTATTGCCCACTAAAGCAGACTGTTAGACTATGTCTTTTCAGGAATACAGTTCCCTATCAAAAATGTCTGCGTTACCACCTAGCATTTCTTAAAAAGATAAATTCACTGTTTTTTTCTGGTTTTGTTCATAATGACCGGTACATCTATAGAAACTTATAAATTAACTATTAAAAATAAATGGGAAATTTATACATTTAAAACAGTCAACATATGTTAGTTAATCAACTCAAAGACATTCAGGTTGGCTCAGCTTTTAAGTGAGAAACCAGCAGATGGTATTACAGTAAACGCAAGAATCTGAAACAGAGAAAAAGAACATGCAAACAAGACAAGCAAGTGGCACATGGAGGACAGGGCAAGTGGAGGTTTTTGTTTTGGACAAATAATCTAGATACCAAAATGCTGGGGGCAGGGAGGGGCTGTTTGTCCTCAAATTTAGTCCAAATTCTTGCCACCAGTGGCAGCTTGTACAGAAGCCTTCTATCACTTGCCACAAAGCAGCAACGAATTCCAGGAAGCTTGTGGTTAGATATATCATATGGAAAACCCGGAAGAGAGCAAAATGCAACTTAAGAAAAAAAGGTTACTGCAAGGCAAAAAGCATCCTATTCACCCAAACCCTAATCTTAGGGGGTGTTCTTTCTGTTGTTGTTGTAGTTGTTGGGGGGTGGGGATGGGAGAAGGGGGTGTTTTGGGTTAAGCGTCTAATAAATCATATAGAATGACATGCATGTTGTGACATAATGCTCACCTAATTTCTTAACCCCACCCTGAAATATAAGAGTTAATACAGTAGTAATAAACTGCATATAATGTTCACCTTTTTGTCAACTTCACTATCTGAATCACTGGCAGATGAGCTTGAAGACACAAGTTCCTTTGACTTAGGCATTCTAGGAAGAGAAAAACAACGTGAGAACATTATACAAGGAATACATCCCATTACGGCTGGAAAGCCATCTTCAAACCTGTTTGTAAAGGCTCATCTTATTCAAAACCCTCCTAAAGACTTTCCTGCCTTTTCATATAAGCTTTAATACATTTTGTAAATGCGATCGCAAACACTTTTCCCTCTTGTACCTCTCCCCCTTTTTGCTGCATTAAACGCAGTGTTTTAGTTTCTGAACTGTTTACAAAGGGACAATTTTTCACCAGTTTCATATACCCCTAGATATGGCAGAAACCATAATGTAAAAAATACAATACAATACCGTCCTCCAGTGAATTCTTTATATTACATTCACAGATATAAACTATTAAGGCCCTAACACCATCTATACTCTTACATGAACATTTCACCCAGCTGGATTTGCAAGCAACACACTGCATAATCGTCATACATAAAGCTAAAGCTCCCACCAATAATACAAACGTCTGAAAACACCTCAGTTACAGTGAACTACAGTATTGCAATTAATACTTCCACTGCAGCTTCAACACATCAGTCACTAGAGTCTATTCATTTGCCAGACAAGCAGACATTCAACTTTCCTTGAATGCATGCTGCCAGGTGTGCTTCTACATCTCTCTAGTATGCAAACATGTGGTTAGATACAGCAGTTGCACATCTTGCCTGCAACTAGAAACTCTTTGTAACAAATAAATAGCTCATTTTTTCTTTCAGAATAACAATAAGCATCCCAGAGAGAAACTGTGTAAAATAAACTACAGCTAGGAAAGGCTAAAAAAAGCTTAAAGAAGCATATCTCAGGAAAGAAAAAGGAACAGCAGCGTTTGTAAACTGGCAGTGAAAAAAACATATGCAAATGAAGAAACGGAGTCTGAATAATGCCAACGGATCAACGTGGTTCTAAAGTAGGGTAGAATACTGTTGTAATAGCTTGGACCACAACGATGGAAGCTGTAGCACTGAAAATGAAACAGGGTACGGGGAAGCACACATAAGCCACGCTGCGGGATGGAGGCAGAAGAGAGCTGGAACGGGACAATATAAAAATAAGCACCGCGATGACATGAAATCGGGGAGCCGAACAGGAAAAGACTGATACGCAGGGGGCGCGGGCACCAGCAGGGGATAACCCCAGGGTCCGCATCACGATGAGGGAGTGCCAATATGGAGGAAGGTGGGGGCGGAAACTGGAGGAAAAAGAAATGGGAGGTGGTAGGCGCCCCTCGGGAGAGGCCGGCAGGCAGAGCGTGAGGAGACACCGAAGCACCGGTGAGAGCGAGGGCGGAACAAGACGGGCCAAGCGAGGAAGAGGGAAAGACAAACCAGGACGAGCTAGAAACACCAGGTAGGCGGATCCCAGCCGCCATTTTCCTCCCCTATTCCTCTTTTCCACGGCTCGTGTTGCCCCCCATGGGAAAGGGGCGACGGCCCGAATAGGGGGCCGCGGGCAAGGACGCCCAGGTCCTCCCGGGGCAGGGTGGCAGCAAGCAGGCTGCAGGTCACCGGCGGCGGAAGAGAGAAAAGACAGCGCAAAAAAAAAAAAGGGTCGGGGGTCGTCAGCGGGCAGGGTCAGATCCCGGCGTGGGGGGAACGGAGCCGGGCGGTTCCCCGCCGCCATTTTCTCCCTCACTCAAATCCTCTTTTCCCCCCCACCATGG
>NW_008824282.1:587837-594324 GCF_000699105.1 Pygoscelis adeliae | reverse complement strand
CTGTTCAGGAAAGCGCCGGTTCCCCTTTCTGTCGGCGGGCGGCTGGGGTTTCGTTTTCCTCCTGCGGGGCTTTGCGGCTGGGGGGCGGGCGAGCATTAGGGCTCCCGTCCCGGCAGTCGCCTTGGGTCGGGCGCGGGTCTGAAGCGCGGGGGACTGAAGGTTAAAACATCTCGGCTCCTCTTTTAAACACCTACTTTTTGAAAGCCCTCCAGGCAAACAAGCCTTGAAAACACCATTTGACGATCTTGCCTATTTCTGTAGTGTGTTTACACCAGAACACACTGCACCCTCAGTGCCCTGCTGATGCCGTCTCCTCTGTCGGGACTTGAAGAGGGGCTGTAGGCTTAGTTCATCTAGACAAGTGTGCAGCAGCTTCCGAGATAAACCAAAATGACGCCTCTTTGGAGGGGAGGTGGGGAAAGGGCCCTCTGCCCCCAACTTCGTGAAAAGGGACGACTTTCAGCAGCCCTTGCAAACTGCAATAGGCCAAGCGTGCTGTCAGAGCACGGGGGGTTTCATGTTGTGTCTTCCTGTGTTACCTATTTCAGCCTGTACTTTCAGTTTACGATGAGATTTATTAACATTAAAATGTTGTCGTAGTCAATACAACTTCACACAAAACTAACAGAGCCTGTTATTGTTCGCTTATCACTGTTTGCACCGGTGAGTCACGTAGTTGTGCCACAAGCATGGCAGGATGCCAGTGCTTCAGGTACCCATTCTCAGCTTAGTTTAGTCCTTTCCTCATTGTCATTACCTCTAGACTTTTTTACTTTTCGTAAAACACTGTCATAAAAAGTGAAAGCGAACTATCAGAAATAGGAAATGGACTCAATATATTGGACTCAAATAGGAAGTAGTCCCAATCCTAGCTTCCAGATAAAAGCTATTGTTGGTACAGGTGGAGTGGGGTGGTGGCTGATCGGCCTCTGTAGTTTCAAGAACAAACACCTATTAATAAAGTGTTTAAAATCAAAAGTCCTGGGCATTTTTAAATTCCAAAGATCCGTGTTCGTTAACATGGGTCAGAAGGACAAACATCACATTTCAAGAGGAGGCAGTCCCCCAAAGTCAGCATGAGCAGCTGCAAGCCCTAAGCAGTGTTTCTGAAAAAATGCTTATGGGAGGTGGGGGAAGAGGTTTTTAGAAGGGATCCGTGAGGCCTATACAGCCCTCACCGTGAATTGAGGTAAACTGGCTCTCTCACTTTTTCACTTTAATGGCAGAAAAACAGGAAGTAACTACCAGAAATTAGAAGTGCACTCTTTTAACTAATTCTTGGAAATCGTCTGTTTCATAATGTTGTTATATAACTTGCAAAAAAGAAGAAAAAATAGAAAAATATACAGTTCTTACTATATGCCTGACCTTTGCAAAATAAAACTATGGTTGTTTGTACAGAATCAAAGCACAGTAAATCACATGCATGCAAATACAGTAATTATGAGCACTGCACAAATATCAGGCTTTTCAAGCCATACAATTGTGGAAGATGAACAGATGATCTTTTAATACTTAATGCTTAACGTCAACAACAAAAAAAAATACTTATTCCACACAAGATAGTCTGCACATGTAGAATATTAATTTGAAAAAACATAGCCATTCTCAAGGCTTTTACAAATGTTTCGTATTAGAATAGTAATGCCAGTTCAGGTCTTTGTAATTCCTATCTGCTTTGCTTTCTTATAGGTCAACACCTGGGACACAAAGAATGCTAAGGTTTTAGGAGCATCACATTCAAGTCAACAATTCTTTATGCACTATTAATCAAGTCCTTCAGCCTTGAAATAAATCAAAATTACTAAAAGAAAGAGATTTTACTGCTGGATCTTAATGAGTTAACTTCTGCCACCTGCAGCATTTCCTCCAAAGCAAGCACCAAGTTTATTTTTACAGCTGAATTCCCAAATAACAGGTCAGTGAGGGGAAAGGAGTGTTTGCTACAACTGGGGATTTCATGTTCTGCCTTTCAGTAATGATAGGTTTCTTTGAGAATTATTCTGGCCGTTGAGTATAGTGGCTGTTTGAGCTTTTTGGTAAATTACCCTTACTTATTTTACTCTATTTCAAAAGAAGAAAGAAGATACTAAGAAAAGATGCTGGCTTTAGAAAAACGGGGAAGGAGCCTTAATTTTTCCGAGGTAAATTTCTTCTGTTACCTTCTGAGTGAGTCATCTATCCTCCCAAGGGGTATAGTTCACTTTCTGAGCTCTTAAAATAGATTTTTGTGATGGGTTTGTTCCCTCATCAGACACTTTCCTTCTGTAGCTGCCTTAAAAGGGCTTAAATTCTTCCAGTTACTGCCTGATTGCCTCATTTCATATCACACGTGTCTTTGGCTAAGAAGAATGTTGAAGCATTAGCTTTTTCTTCAAAGAGAAATTTTAGCATGCAGATTTGACTGGGAATGCTGAAAAATACAGGCTCATGCTTCTGATCACATAGCAATTACTAACTGCAATTGTTGACTCCTGTAGTTACAAATAGTAGAGCTGGTAGGAAACGCGTTGTGGGCCAAGCAGAACGAGGGACACCTCTTTAAAGTTTTAGTGTTCAGTACTTATTAGTTTAAAAGGTGGATGAAGAAATTGACTGAGGAAGGGAAGGTTAGCCTATAATATGGACACTAATTTTATTAAAGTGTCAGGAAAAAAAGAGTAAGGGATACTGCCAGGCAGTATTTTTGCTTGTGTACTGTATCTGGTTTGTTTCTTGTGTGCATATGATGTGAAATTTGAGTTTGCATTGACAGTTGCATAATTTTGTATTATGCTTGGGTTTAGGTGGTGTTTTTTTTAATGTTGTAATTTGATATTCTAAACACTGATAACTTCTATTTGTGATTTAATAAATTACTTTTACTTATTTTATTAACATGTCTGTCGTTATGGTCACTGTTCAACGTCTAAACCTTGCTGTTAAAAGGTAACACTTTTTTGCTTTAATCACTTAAAACCTTGGTGAAAATATCTGGTCTTTGTCTTCACTGCTTAAAAAATGTAATTTAACTTTAAAATAAGAAGGTTGATAAGCTGATGAATGTCTTGTCTCCATGTAGCTATCTGAAATAATTTCCAGGGGAGAAGATGGCATTGGACTCCTTATACTGATTTTAAAACCTCCTCCTATCTAGGGCTTTTACAAAGAGAGCGCTAAGTATTAAATTACCTTTTCAGGAAATAAAAGTGCAGCTTTTGTTAACATGGTCTGTACTCCACAGTATAGGAAAGCTTTAATTCTCTGCTACATCTGCCATGCCCTCTGGCGGTCACACAAAGGCCAGCTGAGAGTCTGTTTTTAAATACACTGGAGGGTTGCCTCTGAGAAATCTTACCTCCATCTGCAATTAAAAAAAAAAAGTCTATGTTTGCTCACTTTTAGTGGTTTACAGAGAAGTGCAAAAGATTTAGTTTCCCCATTGTGTTTCAACTACAGTTTTGCAATCCTGTGGTAGCAGCAGCGATGTGCGTCTTAGACGTTAAAGTAAAATAGTAGGATTGATGACGCTGTGTGTTATATGGTGCTTTCTTCCTCTCACCATATTTTGGAGATCTCCTTTCATATAGATGAAATGAGGGTCAAAGATTTGTTTCTCTGAACGCTAGCTTGCCATTTTTGTCTGTGGTATTTTTAGATGCGTTGAACTTCACACAAATAAGAATAGCTGTACTATCTAATCCCAAATTAAAGTTTTGCATTCCACTGTATGTTTTCATTCTGGAAATTCTTGGCTATTCTTCTGTAATCTTAATAGGAACAGAGATGGATAAGTTTCTTCTTCCTATTTAAAAAAAATGTTTTGAATGTTTCACTAAAGCCTTTCTGCCTTTCTCCCTCTGCCGCATGATTTGCACTTTATCACTCCATTAATTTTCCTTTCAGTTAAGGATACAGAAATCAGTAAAGTTAAAACGCCCTAAAGGATCTAATCTGAATTTATTACTGTTTCATTTTGAAGCAGATCTTATACACGTTTTACAGAGATGCAATCTTGTTTTATAACCCACTGAAGTTTTTTAAGTATAGACTATGAATCTGATCCTGCGAGCTAGTAGTAACATAAATAGATGTTATGTAATGGTTCACAAAGTCACCAGGAAGCATCAGGTTCTTGTTAGGAAACTGCTGAGGGAAAGACTTGTTTAATACCACTGGGTTTTTTTTCCCAAGAAAATGGGAAACATTCCTGACTTTTTTTTTGGTCATGCTTAGTAAGTGTGACTTCTCATAAAGTATGCTGTAATCTTTTTAAAGTGATATATGCACTGAAGATTCAATATGCAAAATTCACCCGGAAAAGTAATCTGAAACTTCTGCTGAAATTGCAGCTGAATCGGGCTGCCAAACGGGAGCTTAGCTCAGACATATGCAGGGCTAAAATTACAAGATATAGGGTGGAATATTTGAATTAGAACTACTAGAAATTACTTGGATGAAAGAAGTTATGAAACCTAAGACAGAAATCTGTATTGTGAATAAGAAAGCTTTTTTTTTCCTCAGCTTGTGGAGCCAAAGCTTGGAAAGAGGGTAAATATGCCAAGTTTACTTCATCAGTGAAGAAGGAATAGGCAATTGCAGGCCTACCCACTTGCAAAATATAGGTTTAGTGCTACAGTGTTAAAAGGTGTGTGAATGTCTGTGTGTTTATATAGATGCTTATATTTTAATGAAATGTTCAGTATATATGAAAATTCAATATACAGTATATTGAATACTGTATACAGTATTCAATATACTGAATATACAGTATATTGAATACTGTATATCAGTATATTGGAAGGTTTATAACTAAAAAAAACTTGAAAGACAGTGGAGCAAAGAAAACTTCTGTTTCCTTTTCGTCCAAGTACCATGATCCAGTGGTCCAATTATGAAAAATTTTTTAATAAAAGTGAGGAGGGGAGAGTATAAATATCTCTCACTTGCATATCCTGAGTCCATTGAGGTTCTCATGGCAGAAGTCATGCTCTGTAAGCTCTACAGAAGATTTGCATAGAGCTCTCTCCTGAAGTAGTCTTGTAGATAATATCAGGATTGGGGCTTTTGTTTTTATAAGAATAGCAGTTAAATATCTTCACCCAATAGCTGCTTTCTTCATAGAAAAGCACTTTGAGTGGAAATGCACCACAGAGGTTGGAGATTCATTCCTTTTCCCATGCAGGTTTCTTTTCCTATTGTGCTTGATTAGGGTAAGAAAGAACAAGAGGTACAGTACTATTTAGTTCCTAAACCTAATGATAATGACCAACAAATTATGTTCAGTGAATTGGCAAGGATGTTTGGCATCTTAAGTAGCTATACTTCATGTGCAGCTGCAATAACGTAAGCTTTAGATGAGAAATGACTCTCCTCATTTATTTTATGAACAAAAATATCTTTGCTTAAGTCTTACTGCCTAAGATGACTGCAGGTACTGTGGGTTAAGGGAAAGACGTGCCTTTGCGAGTACTGTGAGACATCCCAAGTAAGGGTGTTCTGATTAGGTGTGGCTTATGGAAAACAAATACTTCTAAAATGATCACTTCTTAATTAGAAGTGTTTTATAAGTCTTGGTTAGTTTATGAAAAATGCACATCATGGCGCAGACAAAGTACACAAATAAGATGCAAAGATTTAAGTTTTGCTTTGTTTGGAGCTTTGAGAAGCGTCTGCTGCTCGGAGGTAAGGATTGCCTAAAGGTGGAGCAGGGTCATGGGGAACAGATGGAAGTTCAGTCACTTGAACAGGAGGTTACTGCACTGACTGTAGTGTTCTGCCCAGCAGTTTTTGGGAGCAATCTGATGGACTGCTAGTGCCTAGAAACTTCAGATGAATGGGCCCTGTCTGGGTGAGGCTTTACCGCGCATGTACAATAAGCACATAGAACTATTGCAGAATTAATTTGTGGACATGCCAGCTGTGGCACCCTGGGGACAGGTCAGACGGTGTGCACATGGCTTTAGCTAGACGGCAGCGATGTTGCTCTTCACACGTGCAGTTGTCGTGCTGCAGCTGGGGGCCCAGGTGAATCTAAAACTGCTTTAAAGTTTAGACAAGTCCAAGGTCCTGCTGTGAACTCTGCACGTGTGAACTAACTGCGGCTGCTGCCTTCTAGCTCCATGGCCATGCGAGAGTGCTAACTAGGTACCTGCAGCGTATGCCAGGCTTCAGCTGACCATGTGCTTGCATGGGAAAGCCGGAAAATACTGACACACGCAGTACGCGCGTGGGGACAAACACCGGTATGTGGCAGGGGCGGTGGTGACCCGCTTCACCTGGACTTCTGTTGCAGGAGCTGCCTACTGCGGGGTATTGTGCCTTTGCAGGCAAGAGTGAGGAACCGACCCTATCTTTGCTGTATGAGTCCACGGGCAGGGGTTTGGTGTGGGTGCAGAACAGGGGATGATGGAGGGAGGACGGGGACAAGGCAGCGCTCCGCTGAGACCGGCCCGCCATCGCGCCTGGGCCTCAGGGAGGAGGACTACGGCTCCCAAGAGACTTTGCA
>NW_008824282.1:583953-586858 GCF_000699105.1 Pygoscelis adeliae | reverse complement strand
CCGCCCCCGCCTCTTGGTTATCGTCGCCGCAGTGCCCAGCCGGCTGGGAGAAGATGCCAAAATGGCCACCGGCAACTACTTTGGATTCACCCATAGCGGGGCTGCTGCCCAGTATAGGTAACCACCGCGACCCCTCCCTGCCCTGCTCCGCCCCTCCCTCTGTCCGGGCCCACAGCCCCTTCTCCCCTCTTGGCCTCCGGTCCCGTGTCCCTGTCCGGGATCTCCCCGCCCCCTCGGGGTGCGGGCTCGGGACTGCTCCCATCTCCCGCCCCGTGCCGGGGCCTCTTCTGCACCCCGTTCCTCCCGGATGGTTGTGCCTGGGACCCTTCTGCTTGTCTGCCCCGCCCGCGGGTGTGTTTTCTTATCCTCCTGGTAAAGGCCTCCCCGTATCCCCAGTGGTGTGAGGGTGGGGAGGTGGAGCTGGGCGCTACGGGGAGAGGAGGAGAATCAGCGGCAGCATCGGGTCCCAGGGCCCTTAAATTAAAATGGCCACTTGCAGTCAACACCACCAGCGAGTTAGTCTGCCGCCCCCGGGCCCTTCTCCTCCTTCAGCTTCAGGGAAGAGGGGGCTTGCTCCCCAAGTCTTTGCCTCCACTTATGTCAGTATGGGAAGATAGAACCCAGCCTATGGGAGGCTATGGGAGGCTGGGTGGACAAGGGAAGAGGTGAAGCGCCAGAAAATACAGGGGACTTCATTCCATTGAAGCAATGTTATAATTAATGTCTCTAAGAAAGTAGAGAACCTACTTTCAGGGCCAGGCACCTTTTAAAAAGATTTCCTACTTTGATATCTAAGACCAGGAGCACGTCTTCTAGTGGAGCTCGGGGACCTGTAACTGTACATCTTACATCTTGTATAGACACACTGCCATAAGTCTTTGTGCATCCAAATTGTGTATCAGAGTGTTAAAAAGTAATTGGTAGCACCTGTTCTTTCATGTTTTCTGAAATCAGATCACTTAATTTGGCAAAACCCAGATACAATCAGGAACATCTTCACATTTTTGGCCTGTATTGGAGTAGCACCTTAAAGTCCACATTTGAAACTTACTCATTTCATAAATCTGTAATAAAGACCTTCCTTGACTCCTAAGTCTTGGTTAATGGGAAAAACAGAATAATAAAGCAAATATATGAGGGGTTATTAACAAACAAATGCAGATGTGTGCTACTGTTAACTAACTAATAAAAATTGCATACCTGACATAGTTTCAGGAGTACATAGTTTTATGGAGGTCTTGGAATGACTCCCAAACTATTCTATCTATTTTTTTCCTGGAAATGGACATAAAGTACATTAAATTTCATTTACTCCAATGTTTAATAGTTAGAGGATTAAACTTAGCTCGTCTTCTAGTTTTTTTAAGATTAGGTGCTCACAGTATGTTTATGTTACTTGACAGTTACAGTGAAATTTGAAAATTAGTTGTCATGGGGTATGAAGGAGTTTCTAAATAGGATTTTCTTTTTTTTTTTCGTAAGTAGACAAGTTATCTTTAAGTGAATAATGAACTGAGATCCATGTGTCTGCAGTTTTGAAGTGGAGATGAGTTTTTAAAATTATTATTCCTTTTATTATGGAGCTGAGTGATCTCTAGACTTACGAATCTGAACAACTCATTTGAAATTTCCTTTTGAATTGCAGTATAAAAACAGATAATTGGAATAATGTTCAGGTTCAAAACTTGTTTTCATAGTTAATCCTAAATGTGTTCTTGAGAAAATGCAAAAAAAACTGATTGAAGAAGCTTTTTCCTTTGCTATCACAAGTGCAAGATACTATTTCATTTGCTATCAGTAAAAGACGCTACATCCTATAAATTATTTCTATATTTACCACATCTGAAAGTGAAGAGAGACAGCAATCAGTGTTAAAGCAGTCCTTTCATAAGAATGAATTTAATATTTTGAGCAGAAAACACAGGAGTCACTTAAAATGTCTAAAAGGGAGCTAACCTTCATGAAGCAGACTTGGCAAGTCCTTAGTAGCTTGTTTGCAGAGTGCTACAAAATCTATATTCCACTCCAGTATATTTGAGAAAGAGATGGTGGTGGCAAGGGAAGATAGTACAAGATTTAATATTGCAACAAGTCCTCTAAGATTGTTACCAGTATTTGAAGTAACAGTTTATAGAATGATAAAATTCTTGCATTCTTAGAAACCAGGATAGTAAATAAACAAATGGATGTTTATCTACATAGTTGATACATAGGTGAGCCTCATAAATCTACCAAAAAAAATTTTCTAGCCACAGGCCTAATCCATGGATTTTAAAAAAGTTGCTCAAAACAGCAAGTTGTTTTAGGAGGGCAAATTAGACACTTGAAGTTGAAGGCCTTAGTTCTTTGATATAGAAAGATTGTTTAGAAGTCCTAGTGCTGTAGGTTTTTTAGCAAGTAACAGAAATTTTCATAATAAACACATTATTAGTCACATTTTCGGGGGTTGTCTCTTGACAAAATTGCTGTAAAAAATTCTGATGTATTGGGAGAACTTTAGGCTGCAACTTTAAAGGAATCTCACTCAGTGCTCCCTAATGATAATATATAGAATCCTGTTGACTTCAGCACTTACTTCAGCTAAGTGCAAAAAATCTGCAGTTCTTTTTAGGATACATGCCTTTCTTGGAATATCTCAAAGTATGAAACTATTAAATCTTCAACTGGAGACATGCATAAAAAAAAACCCCAAAACCAAACTTTGCATGAGAAAGAGGAGAGACTAAATAGTTTCTAACCAATTTTAAAGAGTAGAATACACTATTTCAGTTGGAAGGGACCTACAAAGATCATCTACTCCAACTGTCTGACCAATTCAGGGCTGACCAAAAGTTAAAGCGTGTTGTTAAGGGCATTGTCCAAATGCCTCCTAAGCACTGACAGGCTTGGGGCATCGACCACCTCT
>NW_008824282.1:568673-583336 GCF_000699105.1 Pygoscelis adeliae | reverse complement strand
TTGCTCACCACCTGCCAACCGATGCCCAGCCAGCTTTCCCCCAGTTTATGTACTGGGCATGACACCATGTGGTATGGAATATCCCTTTGGCCAGTTTGGGTCAGCTGTCCTGGCTGTGCCCCCTCCCAGCTCCTTGTGCACCTCCTTGTGCAGCCTTCTCAGTCAGTAGAGCATGGGAAGCTGAAAAGTCCTTGACTAGTGTAAGCACTGCTTAGCAACGACTGAAACATCAGTGTGTTATCAACATTGTTCTCATCCTAAATCCAAAACACAGCACTGTACCAGCTACCAGGAAGAAAATTAACTCTATCCCAGCCAAAACCAGGACAATCCCTCTGCAAGGCCTCTTGTCCCTCAAGAGAGTCAGCAACACCTCCCAATTTGGTATCATCAGCAAACTTGCTAATGGTGCATTCAGCTCCTGCATCCAGATCATTGAATAAAATACTGAACAGAACTGGCCCTAGAATCAAGCCTTGAGGAACACCGCTGGCCCCATTCACTACAACCCTTTGAGCCCTGCTGTCCAGCCAGTTCTTCACCCAGCACACCGTGAACCCACTCATCCCACAGTTGGACAATTTGTCGAGAAGGATGCTGTGAGGGACAGTTATCAAAAGCCTTACTAAAATCCAGAAAAACTACATCCACAGCCTTCCCTTCATCCACTAGGCGGGTGATCTTATCATGGAAGGATATCAAATTAGTTAAATGAGACTTTCCCTTTGTGAACCCATGTTAACTGTGCCTGATGATTGCATTGTTCTTCAAATACCTTTCAGTATGATCTTCTCCATAATTTTTCCAGGAACTGAGGCTGGACTAACAGTTCTGTAGTTTCCTGGGTCTTCTCTCAAGTCCTTGTAAACTGGAGTAACATTGGCTAGCTTCCAGTCAGCAGGGACCTTCCCAGACTCCCAAGACATTTGGTAGATGATCGAGAGGGCTCCTGCTGTAACATCCGCTAGCTCTTTTAGTACTCTGGGATGAATCCCATCAGGCCCCATGGACTTGTGAACATTCAGCTGATACAGCTGGTCCCTTACAATTTCAGTTGTGCACAAATGGAAAGTCACTGTTCCTGTAGTCATGGTCCTCCCACTCAGAGGACTCAAAGGAGAAAATCTGCTGTACTGATTAAGTGATATTTGAAAGATGCTTATAATAAAGGTTTTCTGTATTTAATTCTAGACTTGTTGGAGGCCAGTATAAACCCTGTTGGAATTCCAGTTTCTCAAAATGACAGTATTCTAATTTGCATTAATAGTAGTGAAGGGATAATGTTTTAGAACTACTGGGTTCAAGGAAATAGCATCTTTAAATCAACACCTGAAAAGACAATGAAGCTATTATTGGTATAGAAATCAGTGTGTCTTCCTGTGATTGTAGTTTATGTGTGGCCATGGTGGATCATTTAAGTACTCTCATCCTTCACACGAAGGATAAATTAAAATTTGTCCAGGGAATATAGTATTAACATTCAATGCTGATATTTGAAGCAGTTATAAGGGCCAGATTGGTAGCTGCTCAGGTGTTAGATCTTGGATTTGGGAAATTCATGAGTAGTGTGTGCAGGAGTTGATAAAGTATTTACTGTTGTAACAGCGTAAGCAGTATAGTTCCCTGAATTGACTAGATAAGAAAGGGAATAGATGTCTCTATTAGTTCATAAATACTAGTTTTCATAAATACATTTGAAATCTTAATTTGTTTCATATTTAATCAAAGGCAGCAAAAGAGCTAAGTGCCCTTTAAACCTGTAAATAATGGATTAGAAGCATTCTTGTTCCTTTCGGTGTTGTTACTGCGTAAAATTTCCTGCTGCCCCGCTCATTCAAAATTCTTTGTGTGCACTACCCAGTAATAATATCATGACTTAATGAGAGAAGCATTAGATAATGCAAATACCAATACAGGAAATTTCTTGGAATACTGCAATACCTTTACAATTTGTGCTTTCTGCTAGTGGTGGTATTAGAGCCTAAGGTTACAAACCTGCATGCAATGCAAACTTTATCTGTTATGTATTTAAGTAACTGTGTTAATCCATCTGTTTAGGAGCTTGAAATAAATGTGGAATTTGGTGATACTAGTCCTCTTTTCTTTGTGTGTGTCTGTGTTCTGTAGGTCACCTGAACCACTGTGTGTCTATTCAGTTTGAAACGACCAACCTAATTTTGGCTTGTTTTTCATGTGTAAATATATGGGCATTCTTGATTCAGTGCTGGAGAGAGGCATAGTTATGCTTTTATTCTAAAGTTGGCTGGTTGAAATGTGGGGATGCTGGTGGAAAGAGAGGGGCATTGAGAAATGTTTGGGCAGAGAAGTGTGCAAATGTGGTAGTCTCATTTAATTAACCTTGTGTTAAGATTTTGGTTTCTGTTAAGAAGATAAAGAATCTTTAAGTGTCTGAGTCTCATCCTAGTGATATTCATACCTTGTCCCTGCTCTAATGAGACAGGACACAGATGGGACATTCTTGGGTAGTTAGGAGTGATTTGTTAACTTTGAATTGCCTTCAAGTAGTGTGAATATTACTAAGTGTGGCGTGCCTTCACAGATAAAGGCAATCTTAGCAGTTCAAGTCCAGAACAGACCACAGTGCCTGTAAGTTTAGGTTAAGATGCAGTCTTCTAGGCAGCCATATGGAAGTGAACTCTTGCAATTATAGCTGGTTTGGAATTCAGGTGCAGTGCACGATGTTACAGGATATTCGAGACTGGTGCAGAACAGCAAAGGAAGGTGAAATGCTGTGGATGGATAAGTTGGCTGTTGAGAATTGTTTGGGGTGGAGTGATTTTTTAACATTTGCTAGTACTTCTAATTAACTTTACTTTCGTCTTCAGTGTCTGTCCCAGTTACCTCTTCTTCAACTAGATACTGGTTTCAAAAGTATTCAGTCTTTCAGAGACGTTAGGGCTGTAATTCACACAGGCCTACTAGCCCAAGCTTAAAGTATCACTAAACGTAATTGAGACCTGTACTGGTGGACAACAGGAAGACAAGGACAATACTGAGTAGGACTTATGGCTTCTTCTGAGGTGAAAATGTACTACTAGACTTGAACTTATGTTAAGAAAAACATTTATTCATCTTACAGTATTGTGTTATATGCACCCCATTCTAAAATGCATGGGGAATGAAAGTAATCATAGTTTTATCATAGTATAAAAACTCCAAGTGTTTGCTTTCTGCAAATTTTATGCCCATGCTGTCTTGAGTTGCATCACATCTTAACGCATATGCATTTTTAGCAAAAGAGACTTCATTGAATGTGATAGAGCTGCGTGGTGCTGATTCCCTTTTGTTCAGCTGATGTTAGTCTTAAGTGCTATCCTAACCATGCTGTTCCAGCTCACTTAATATACACAGGAAGACTCCAGTAAGCTACTGCTGTTCGTAAAAAGGTTTTGGTAGACTTACTTTCAAATCAGTGAGGTCCCATTCTCAAAGGAGGTATGCCAACATTAGAAAGGCAATAAGGGGCTCTGGGTTTGTTAACATGGGCTGTATGCCAGCATTGCAGTTGACTAATGATGGGCAGACAGAGGAGGTGGTGGTAATTGGGGAGGAAAGGTGCCTCACTAATCAGAGGAGCCTTTGTCATTTTTAGGAGGGAAGTCTGCCAACTAGCTGAAATTTGCAGCAGGCTCATGTCTTTAGGAACTGAGCACTTGGGGAAGGTTTTCTGTTAATGGTATAGTTAAGTCCTTTGTAGTTGCAACCTCAAAATGGATTGATGGTTATAGGCTTAACTCTGGGCTGTTAAATTATGTGTAAAATTTTGTCTGCTACTAAAATGCAACAATGGTAGGTTAAAGTATAGTTGCGTTATTGGTACTAGAAAAGCAAAGTAGTAGCTTAAGGCAGGAAATACAGAATGTTTTAAGAATTGAATACAATTTTCCATACTAGTGAAGTTTCTTTCCTTTTATAGAGAACTTGCCAATTCTAGCATTTTTTCTGTTTAACACCTTCATTAATGATCTGGATGATGGGGCAGAGTGTACCCTCCACAAGTTTGCTGATGACACAAACTGGGAAGAGTGGCTGATATGCCAGAGGGTTGTGCTGCCATCCAGAGGGACCTCAACGGGCTGGAGAAATGGGCCGATAGGAATCTCATGAAGTTCGACAAGGGGAAGTGCAAAGTTCTGTAGCCAGCGCGGAACAACCCCGTGCACCAGTATATGCTGGCGGCCACCCAGCTGGAAAGCAGCTTGACAGAAAAGGACCCGGGGGTCCTGGCGGACACCAAGTTGAACGTGAGCCAGTAATGTGCCCTTGCAGCAAAGAAGGCGACTGGCATCCTGGGCTGCATTAGCAGAAGTATTGCCAGCAGGTCGAGGGGGGTGATCCTTCCTCTCTAACTCAGCACTGCTGAGGCCACAGCTGGAGCCCTGTCCCCAGTTCTGGGCTCCCCAGTACGAGAGAGACATGGACATACTGGAGAGAGTCCAACAAAGAGCCACAAAGATGACGAGGGGACTGAAGCATCTCTCCCACGAGGAAAGGCTGAGAGACCTGGGACTGTCTAGCCTAGAGAAGAGAAGGTTGAGGGAGGATCTTCTTAACGGGTATAAATACCCGAAGGAAGGGTGCAAAGAGGACAGAGGCGGGCTTTTTTCAGTGGTTCCCAGTGACAGGACCAGAGGCAATGGGCACAAAGCGAAACACAGGACGTTCCCTCTGAACATAGGGAAACACTTTTTTACTGTGAGGGTGACTGAGCCCTGGCACAGGTTGCCCAGGGAAGTTGTGGAGTCTCCATCTTTGGAGATATTAAAAAGCTGTCTGGACACGATCCTGGGCAACTGGCTGTAGGTGGCCCTGCTTGAGTGGGATTGGACCCTCAGATGACTTCCAGAGGTCCCTGCCAACCTCAGACATTCTTTGGTTCTGTGCTTTTTACAGGGAGAATGTTAGTAGTTGGTACTTTTTCAGGCAGATGTAACATCTCAAGCTCAGTTCTTTTTGTCTTGTGTGTTATCGTTGTCAACATGGCTGTTGGCTACACTTGAATAAAGTCAGTGTTTTGATAACGAAGAAAGCAGCATAGGCAATGAGCTGTCCACTGTGTGCAACTGAGTAAAGGGAGGTAGATACAGAGCATATATTGCGTCACTGTTACAGACACTTGCAGTTATGTTGTGATGTACAGTGAAGAAAACATTGCAGAATTTGGATTTAAATCAAGTTGTGAGACTAAATGTGAAGATTAACAAAGCAGTAAGGGTGTATTGAAAACAAGAGGATATTAATCTTTGAAGTGAGTTATTGGTAGTATATGGTTTAGCTATCTAGTAGCAATCTATTTTTTGTTTGTAATGGAATGATGCAAGGATGTTTTTAGAAACAAGGAAGAGGAAGGGAAACTCAAAATTGCTACAAAGAACTGTCTTTTTTAGGCCTTATGTAGTTAAACCATAGAATACGTTACTAGGAGCTGCTGAAATTTAATTTGTTCACAAAATTGTAATAATAGGAAATAATTTTCATTGAAGTTCTAAAAAGATATGTTCAGTCTTCCTCGAAATTTTGTGCCTGTAGTGAGTGACAGGCTCTAGAAAAACAGAAGTGAAGTCACTTCTAAAGTACAACTTACTGTAGTGTGATATTTCATTTCACCATTTTATGCTGTTTATTGTGTGTTAAGGAGGAAAAAAGCTACCTTGATTTCATTTTTTTTTTTAAATTATTTTGTTTTTACTTTGCTCTGCCCAGGTCCCATTAACACACCTGAAACTTCATCTGGCCAGTTATTCAGTAGTGCCTCTTCCTAGGTTAGGATCTGAAGAAACAGCAGATTCTAGTGCTGCTTTCAGTTTTTATAGAGTTAGATCATACTTATTTCAGTCTTCATATCCCTGAAAGAAAAACTGCAAAACTGTATTATTTGCTATGCTGCTACTAATAGAATAATATATGAAACTTTGAGAAATCTGGCGGTTAAGTCTCAACAAATATGGTTTCCTTAATGCTAAAATGTTCAAATGTTCTTAAAAGTTAGAATTCAATAAATAAGTCTTAACTAGTGGGTTTTTTTAGTTCAAGATATTTGTATTTTAAAAATTACTTTAAGAGTAGCTTAAATGTTGTGCTAAGCTAGCCTGAAAATCACTTCTTTAAATGAAGAAAAACCTGCAAGAAATATGTTTTAGAAGTTGTAATTTCTGAGGAAGCTTGTGGTTTGGATAGAGACAAAATTGATTTTAGTCCTGATCTTAATTCTGTATCAATATAGCACTCTTCAGAAAACTAAAAAACTTAAGATGTTCTTTCCCTCTAGAAAGAGAGTTTTCAGTGTTCAGCTCCCTAAACAGAGCTGGAATAGCAGCAGCATTAGTGTGTGTGTGTGTTGGTTATTAGTACGGAGATGCACTGGAGATCAGCATTTTTGTTTTTCTTCGGCTTACATGTATGAGTTACAATTCATTTTTGTTTTTAAATTGAATCAGTCAATGTGATGAAAAGCAAGGCTTATAGGGAACCTTTTACGTGCTATATATCTTATATGGAAATAGACTACATTTTCTTGAAAATGTATTCCTCTGACAGTAATTGCTACAGATACCTTATTAAGTTTCTTAACACATGACTTATTCCACAAATATCTTAATGTGGAAAATAAAATATCTTACAATGTTAAGTCATCTGAAGTTATTACCTGGCAAAATAGATAGCATTATATCAAAGTGTTGTATTTTCTTGATATTGTTAACATGCAAAAAAATAAATAAAACTTTCTACTTTCAACTTACTTTTTACCTCAGCACTTTTTTACTAGGGAAGGCCAATAGCTGGAAATGAAAAAGGACACAAGCCAAGTGTTCTACAGAAGAGAATTCAGTATTTGTTTCTTAATTGCTCTTAATTCTCTGTCATTCTTGGGCTGATACATCACAGGAAATCCAGACCTTCTGTCAGTGCTGCTATATAAAAGTAACTAGCAAGTGAGGGTTCTGCTGTATTAGGTCTAATAGTTATAACACAAGTTCTCATCTAAGCTTTTTTTGTGAGTGTTGCTCGTTTACAAACCTACATTATATAGCTGTTTAAGTTAGACAAACCTGTGCAGTTTTGGAACTGGAGAGCAGTGTTTTGCTAAGTGGACACCAATACTTCATTAATTGCTATTGATTAATAGCAATTAACAGCAATTTCTACCTCCTAGCCAGCTTCTGACTTAATAATTCTAAGTGTGCTGCCAGGTTTTTTTCACTTTGGAAGTCCATATTTCTTTTTCTGTATCAAAAACACTGTTACAGTTTCCTTGTTGAAGATCTGTGTGCAGTTCAGAAAAGGTTTTTAATTGCTCCTTGAATATTTTGTTTTTTGATAAGGGGAATAAAAATTACCAACAGAATTACGAAATTAATCTAGTTATTTTAGTAACTAATATGGAGTAGTGATGGCTAACACCTTCTGTTTTGAGAGCTTGTTCTCAGGGTGTGGACTTTTTGTTGGTGGTATTTTAATACAACTTGGCCAAATGTAAGTGTTCAGGCTGGAATTTTCCTGGCTAAGTGTCTACCTAGAATTACACTTTTTTTTAAAGCTATACTATAGCTTAATTGATTTTGTGGTGTAGAATTGGGCAAGGAGATCTTCGTAACTCTGATGCCTCAGTGTTTTGGAATGGAGACTTTGCAAATGAGAAAAAGATTTTTGCATGTTTTACTGTTTCAGAATCACAGTTCTGAGTGTATACAGCAATATCAAATGGTGATACCATGAAAGCAGCTGCAGTGTTAGTCTTATGTCCAGCTTGCAAAGTATCAGGGCAAAACATGCACCTGACTTTCACTTAGTCAAAGGAGTTTCATACACCAGACGGCAATGTGGACAAGGCTAATTTTTGCTGTGGCCTTTGCTCTAGGGTGAATTCTGCAAGACTGTGAGCCAGTGTGACCCCTTACCCCCAGAAAATCAGATTGACACGGAACTGGAGATTAGTGTGGAGAAAGATACACGGTCACAGCTCACTGCAGTCAGTCTTATCTAGGAGGTTTAATATCATAGTGGTATTTCATAATACGTGGCACTTGTTCTGATACTAATGTATCAGAAAGATTAGTATTTCCCATCATAAGTGTCAGCAGAAATTAGAATAGGTGTTATTTGAAGATTTGACGCAAAGGTGTTTTACAGAAAATACTTCTCTCATGCACTGTAATACAGTAATTATGAATAAAGAATTAATTCTCTCAATCTTGAGGTTACTTAGCTAGGCTGTGGAAGATGAGGGCAAGCTAGGTATACACTGGAGTGTAAAACTTTTGAATAGAAGCAACCTTATTTGGGAGGAGGAAGCAAAGACCATGGGGAAATAGCAATATGCATGTAGCAGTTTAAAGCAGGTAGGGAGAGACAAAACACATTAGGTAAGGTGCTGGAAATGACCTGTAGTTGACTGAAACATACCTCTGCAGAACCTGGAGCAGAACAATTGAGTGCAACATGTAGACTGTAAACTGGCTCTGGCTGGGATAGTGAAAACGCAGTGAAATAGAAATCTGAGCTGGAAGATGAGCATTGAAGAATGTGTGTTGTTCCTAGAAAATAGAAATTACAGTCAGCTTGGTGGGGAAGCACTGTTGTTATTATTATGATCAGCTAAAGAAATGGGTGTGGTATGAATAAAATATAATCTTTATTAATGAAAATTTCTGGCGGGAGAGTTAATATAATAGCGATACAGCAGAGTACGATTTGAAGCTGCTGAGTCCTTCACCCGTAGCTTCTTAAATCAAGAAATGATGTTTATTTTGATAGTAAATTAAAACACTAAGAATTGTAATGTGAAGTTACATTGAATTGAATGGTCACAAACTGGGATTGTCTTATGTAAATGTTGGTCTAGAGCTCATTTTCTTTTGAAACTGAAGCTTTTATAAGGAAAAAATTCTTGACAGTGGGGGTGCTCAAACACTGGAACAGGTTGTCTAGAGCAGTCCTGCTATCTCCATGCTTGGAGAAGTTCGGAACCTGACTGGAGAAAGCCCTGAGAAGCCTAATGTAACTTCAAAATTAGCCATGCTTTGAGCACTGGGTTGAAACAGATGACCTCCAAACCTTTGTTTCAGCCTAAATTACTCTGTGATTTTTAAGCTCCACCTAGTTAATAAAGCCAATTGGACTGAGTATCTTTTCATATGAGGAGAGCTGGAATTCCTTGAACTGAAAAATGCTAATAAGGACGTTAGACTTTATTTTGGGGAAGAGAAGAATTGATCTGCAAAGAAAACTGCCTAAGTTACCAGGTCGATGAGTTAGCTTCTCTGTCTGCTGTGCTGCAGTACCTGTTAGTCTTTAGCCCATAGAACATACAGAGTAATTTGGTTCAACTTTTTCCCACTGTGTTGGGGGATTAAGCTAAACTGAATTACTTTCTTTGTTGTGGTGAAGAACACACATGTGGTTTGTTACCATAGCTCAGCTGACATACTGTATTTCATTGTTGCTCTAATAACTTGATGACGTGCCTAAATCTTATGGAATCTTATTTACTGGGACTAAGTTGAAATACTTGATGTGGTGCAGTATGGAAAATCATTACTTAAGGTAGCGATGAATTGTAGAGAAGGAGCTGGTAGAGGTGGTTAGTAGAATTCGAAGAGAGATTATCAAATAGGAATAATTGCAGTGGAGTTCCCTAGGGATTGGTTCTGAGTCTTACTTAGTATTTATATTAGTATGGTATGTCATGATATTTGATGCAAGGAAAATATTGTCAACACACAGGTAACTTTACAAGAAGCTACTCTGAGGAAGCTAGACTTTGGAAAGAAAGCACTGTCTGGAGCAGAGCGGGTAGCACAGCTGAAACTTCATCTGAAATGATGCATACAGTTCTTGCCATCTGTAGTCAAGAAAGAAGAATAGATAATACTAGGATAGGTGCACAGATGAACTACAAGAAAGACAGTGGAATAGGGAGTCTGGCAAAATAATCTAGGAGGAGGTAAGTTCATCTCACCAAATGTGGTGAGGCACTAATCATCAAACAAGGATAAAAACTCTTGTAAGTTAAATGAAGAAGTTGGCACAAAAATCTTTTTATGTAAGTTAATTACAGGAAAATGTGTGGTCATCTTAACGTTAAAAGGTTTTCAGTAAGACCATGGGGAGAAAAAGGAATGTCATAAATTTAGAAAAGATGTCACATGAATTTCTGTAACATAATGTAACATAACTTTTAAAAAGGAAGAAGCAGTCAATTCTAGAATATTTTTCTTGCAGTCTTGCAAACTCGATCACTAGCTCTGCATGATGTTGCAGAAGCAAGGGGAACAGGTTTGCTAAAGTAAACGTGGTCATAGAACTGTATTAGCCTTAGAAATCGAATGATTGGGGCTGTTAATTCTATACCATGATAAGGAATTTCGATACAAAAATAGCACGGAAGAAATGAAACTGTCTGTACCAGAATGTTGTTAATAGTCCTGCTGATAATGATCATAATTTCTTCACAATATTAAATACTGAAAACTGTCAGGTAGCTTTAATCATATATATTCTGAGAACAAAAGCATTTTCTTTGATAAACTGGCACTGTTACTTCATAGTATGTTGTGAGCACTGTATCGTATTTTGTAATAGTAACTTTAGCACGGTTTCATGAAACTTGGAAGAGCCAAGTTAATGCTTCCTGCACAAGTCCCTATTCTTCTTTCTCTTCCCATTTTTTTTCCTTGTTGCCCTGTGTATAACTTATGCGGGTTCTGGCACTCAGCAGACTTATTTTGTAAGCTTCAATGTTTCTAACATTTCTACCATGTTAGAAAACAAGCCCAGCAAAAAAAACTCTCATCGTTTTCTGCCACATTAATGAGTTAAATCAGTGCACTGAATAGCTTGACAAGTAGCAGAACTAGCACCAGGGATGGAATAGGATGGCATAGCCGGGTTGGGTGTATGGGAGGAGGGAAGAATAAGAGTGAGGATAGGGGTGGAGCAAGACTTTCCTTCTTGGCAGCATTGGACTGCTGATGTGTTCAACTGCAGTCTGAGTTAAACAGTCTGCTGTCTGTTTTCTCAATTTAATGTGTTTTTAGTAGATACATATGATAATGATTACCTCAGAATTTGTGAATATTTTACACTTCCGTACTGTTATGTAGATAATGCAGCCTGATTTTATAGACTCTCAGTCACTTTTACCATCATAAAATAGTCTTCCTGAATTTTCTGGTGGAGTCCTGTTTCTCACCTTAAACTGACAAAACAGAGAATCTTCCTGTGTATGTCAAGTAGGAGGAATTGTTTCAAGCAGTGGTGGGAGCTACACCAAAGTCTTTTAGGTCTTTTCCTTCCACTGTTATGCTAAGAAATTGAAAATAAAATGAAACATAATTGTGAGTACAAATCACAAATGAATTAAATTTGGATGGAATGCAAGTGGTCTTTTAAGCAGTCAGGGGTCTACGATGAGAAGAAGGTGGAGTCCAGGCATGGAAGTCCAATAGTAATAAAATTTTCTCTGTTTCTGCTATAAGAATGTTTTTTTTAATATGTTGAAGTTAATGGGTTCTGCTGTAATTAAAATGATAAAATAAATAAATAAATAAAAATTACTAAACCCAAGGAAGTTATGGAAATGTCTTTTGCAAAAATAATAGTACGTATAGTTAAAAAGTGCTTTTGCTTCTGGTAGTTATGTCAGAGAGAATATTGCAGTCTTTAGGAAAAAATACTGTAACTTTTGGTTTTGAGCATTAACCATACTGCAGTTCCGTTGTTGCACTGAGTATGTTTGCTTCAAGTGAGATTTCATTTTTCTATTTTCTTCTGAAAAATAGGGGACACTACCTCCTTGATAAGCATGGAGTTGGTTTTGAATTATCTTTTAATAGTGCTATGGAGATGTGACACCCTATAGAGATTCTTAAGTATTATTGAACAACAGTGCAGGAAGTGTACTAAAAAATTCAGAATAATCACTCAATCCCCACTTCATATCATTGTTCCAGATAGTGATATTTTGCCCCATTCACTTTATTTGTTTAAAAAATCAAAATAACTATTCTAAGCTCCTAATCGTAATGCAGAGTTACACATCAATATAGGACAATAATACTAGTTTCTGTTCAAATAATTAAACCTTTGAAGCCATCATTTTTTATTTCTGCTGTTAATATTTACTCATTCTTAGTAAATAGCCACATATTAATGTCCTACCTGCAAATTTTAGAGAGGCAGATTAGTCTCAGCATGTGCCTGGAAGATTGCCAGAGCTCTGGTAGCAGTCTTCTTGCTCTATCTGACTGTGTGTTCTTCTGATGCTTCATGTTGTGAGGCAGTGGACTTCTGTACAAGCGAGTGGGGCCAGCTTTTATAAATCTAAACTTTTGTGGGAGAAGTCCCCTATCAGAGGTGTGTATTTAAAGTGCCTCTGCCTTAAATGTAAGAGTTCTGAGCTAATTTTCACAGAAGTCTTTATAATCTCATATGGTTTACTGAAAAACTTCATGCAAGTGCAAGTCAGTAATGAGCTCTCATGGAAAAGTAGTATTTTTCTCAATTTGACAGTTATGTCAGTTTTATTGAAGAACTACTAAAGCATTTAAAAACTTGTCCGTCATGAAAAGATAACAGTTTAAGACTTCTGTATTATTTTGAATGAAAGGCTTGTGTTACACTGCTTGGAAAAAAACAACACAAAGGTCCCCCTTACTAAGAAAGTCATCACCTGGATGATGTGTGCATCCACAGAAACTTAAAAATGATAGAGCCTTTTTAATGGAGGTGGAAGAGAGGTAGTAAAAGCCATTAAAGTGTATGCACAGATAGATGGCTGCTCCAGGTCTGTTTGTAGAACAGACAAATATTAATCAAATCTGTGATTTTGAAATGTGTAGGCATTAGCTTGGTATGTTGGATTAATCTAGTTATTTACTTACTGTCTTTTTCTAATATAGCCAGCAGCCAGCTTCGGGTGTAGCCTATTCCCATCCAACTACAGTTGCTAGCTACACTGTCCACCAGGCACCAGTCGCTGCGCACACAGTTACTGCAGCCTATGCTCCAGCAGCAGCTACAGTTGCAGTAGCCAGGCCTGCTCCCGTAGCTGTTGCAGCTGCTGCAACAGCTGCTGCATATGGAGGCTATCCTACAGCGCACACAGCTACAGATTATGGTTATACACAGAGGCAACAAGAAGCTCCACCACCACCACCTCCTGTCACTACGCAGAATTACCAGGTGGGTTCTGAAAAAAATTACTTCTGTTGTATGATTTTTAAATGATACGTTAAAAGGAGGAGGCCTGTTTGGATAAGAGAATGTGATGATATTTATATTTTTTTCTTCTGCGAATCACAGTTTGGGTACAACTCAAATTACTTAGTAGTGAAAACTGATAGAATGTGAAGTGACTGCAGTCTCATATGGCCTGTATGGAGGATTATCAGCACTAGTACTGCAGGAGCTAAGATTTAGACATTCACACAATAAGCAATGAACTGACGTTTACCTCCAAGTGATTTTGTGAAACTACTGCTGAAAAGAGTAGTACCGTCTTGTCTCAGCTAGTTTAAATGTTCGAGTGGCATGCGGTAAACTGGGTCATGGAACTGATGTAGCTGAAAAAACTGTTCTGATAAAAATTTTAAGTGGAGGTGGAAATAGTTCCCTTGTCAAGTTCCTGGGTGCCACAGGAGTTCTAGTATCAAACATATGAGGATAGAACATTGTCCTAGGAGAGGAACTACTCTGGGTAGTTTTGGGTATCCTTTATGAGATCACTGCCTAACCTTGTGTGACCACAGGCTTCTACAAAAGGGAACTGTTTGTCTGTTTTCATCTTGGATGTTGAAACAGTATATGTCTTGTAATAATTTTTTAACTTTTTAGTCCTAAACTTATCAAGGCATTATCTAGATTCTAATTAGTATTTTGGTATGTTTAAAAGTACGATACTATTGCTGCATGTTTTCAATTCTTTCGTACAGCTTTTATAATTTGTTACATATGGTAATGAATCGTAACATAGGAGGCTTTCCAGTAGCAGGTGTACTCATAATTACGAGGTCAGTTGTTAGATGCATTTGGACAGAAAAGAGAGTCCCGTAAACTAAATAAAAATAATTCCAGTTTACACAGGTTGGATGGAAAAGAGATTTTATTGTTATATTTCTTGGAAATAAAAAGAATTTTTATACATTAGTACATTTCAGCTATAGTAGTTCATGCCTTGCTACCCCTCAGTTGATCAACTTTTTATGCTTTACCATAAATATGGTGAGCATGAGAGAATATATGTACATACATATAGTGGCTTCCAGGCCCTCCCCTTCTAAGCTGACTAGCCGTCTCCTGAGTTCTAGAGGTGTTGAATGGGCTACTTGCCTTGCCATTATAGACTAGATATGGTTCCTAATGGACTAGTTGATACACCAAAAAGTAAAGAAGGCTTTAAAAGTATTACTGTCATACTCTAAAAAATATAACCAAGGAAAGTACTGTTAATGATGGGCTTTTTAAAGCCAGTATAGGGGTCATGTTTGTGAACTTGTGAATTTATTGTGGTTTGTAGAAATTCACATTTTGTGGAGATCTGTGGTGGTTTTTCGCGTCATATTTTACAGAAATGTAATCTGATAGAGTCATGAAAAACTAGTGAGTAGTTGCTTTTTAGTAACAAAAATAATTTGGTAGGGAAA
>NW_008824282.1:549197-568639 GCF_000699105.1 Pygoscelis adeliae | reverse complement strand
ATTAAGGGTAGTTTTCAGGCCTGAAATATCTGTAAACATAAATTTAATTTCTTTAATGCATTTATTTGTATATACTGTATCTGTAAATGTTTTTTTAAATCTACTTTAGTAGACCAGAAGAAAACACATTGTTTCTTTGACTCTGCTAATGACTTTTATTACTTCAGATATATACTTAAAGGAGAAATTTGCTGGGTTTTCTTTTTTGAATTTTTAGGATTCCTATTCTTATGTTCGATCTACCGCCCCAGCTGTAGCTTATGACAGCAAACAATACTATCAACAGCCAACAGCAACTGCAGCAGCTGTGGCTGCTGCTGCCCAGCCTCAACCTTCAGTAGCTGAATCGTACTACCAGACAGGTGCGTGGCATGATTCAAACTGCTGTCTTTATACACAGCCTGTCTGCTACTTTAATAACTTAAAAATAGTTTTTTGAATATTTCACATTATCCAGATTTTTTTTGTTAGTTTTGTCATGTAATCTCTGTCAATGTGTAGAAAAATTTGCTGCACCTAGAACTTGAACATTATTGTGACATTGCCATAAGTAGCTATCTCTAGTTATTAAATACACTCAAAACATACTTCTAGCCAAACTTCTTGTTTGTTTGTCTAGAAAACTTGCTGAAGTAAGTTCAAATAGTCGGTGGTGGGTTCAGATGATAACTTGGTTAGAAGGGCTCTCATTTTTAATTCTTTGGTTACTTAATGTATGTAGTTCTTTAATTATTGGTATTGTGATTGCTACAAAGCATAAATCCTGTTTACTTTTTTTTACTTTAATTAGAAATAATAAGAAAGTTTAGGTGTACTTTGGTTTAGTGTACTCTAGTAAAATCATTGAATGAGAAGATTGTTTAAAAACGTGGCAGCACAGTTAAAAATAAATAAATCTGAGGCTTACCAGTGTGAGCTGTGACATGATTAAACAGTTTTGTGTACATAGCACACAACGCATAACCATGACTTTAAAAACAAAGCAACCATAACACAAAAAACCAAAACCAATCAAACAAAAAAACCAAAACAAAAACCACTTGTTACACGTTTTTCCCCAGCATATCGTTAAGTGTCACTTAATATGGTTTGCATTTCATTCAGCTAAAACATGACAATGTTTGTACACTTCTATTTTCTATCCTAATTAGCTCCGAAAGCGGGATATAGTCAAGGGGCAACTCAGTATACCCAAGCCCAGCAAACACGACAAGTGACAGCTATAAAACCTGCAACCCCGAGTCCAGCAACAACTACGTTTTCTATATATCCAGTATCCTCTACTGTGCAGCCAGTAGCAGCTGCAGCTACTGTTGTTCCATCCTATACTCAAAGTGCAACATACAGTACAACAGCGGTTACTTACTCTGGTAAGAATTTTGCATATTATGTTGCTGGGATCTTTGCAGTTGTTAAAGGAGAGGCTTTAAATACTCAGAATTTTAGCAGTTTGTGTTCAATTACATCATTGTCTACTGAGAAGTATCAACCAGTTAAATCATTATAATGGCAAAATATTTTACTGTATCTTTAAAAGAAGTTTGATGTTTGTATGTGCCTACTTTGTTACATGTGAGAATATGCAAAGTTTTGGTATTGCTATGTGCACGGTGTTTTGTGACTTGCTGTAAGGTTTGGAGAGAAAGATGGGGGATAGAAAAAATAAGGAAAAACATCCTCACAAATATTACCCAGGGAAATTGGAAGGGAGCATGCTGCCATCAAACAGCAGTTACAGAGACAGAGAGGAGCAATCCAGTGTAAATCTTTTAAGTTTGGGTTGTCTTGACCCAAAATGGGAGGAGAATGGGTGCTGAAAAAAAGGCTTTCCTTCAAACATTAGAAATCCAAAAAGTAGTTAAAGATGAAAAGCTGTTAACTTTATGGCCAGACGGTAATCAACTGGCATATTATAGCTACCTTGAACTTTTTGTTTTGTTTTGTTTTCTGTTTAAAAAGGGATTTTAAGACTTCCTTGAGACAGAGCCTGATCAGAGGATTAAAATAGTTGAACCAGTAGATGTAGAAAGTTTATGGGAAAATTGGCTCAAAGGTATGAAAGCCCAGTTTCCTTGATTTATTCAACTTTGATACTAGAAATCAAGGACTGCATAGCCAGGTTTTAGCAGGCAAGCAGCTTCTCTTCACTAAAACAACTTAAATCAGTGAAATAGAATGTAATAGCACTAGCCATTCTGTCTTTTATCTTCATTTTTTTGCCCCTTCATCTACATAATGTCTGTCTTCCTTGCCATTTTGAAACTTGAACAGTAATCTGTTCTGGAAGACTGCTTACTTCAACTGGCCTTTGATAAATCTTTTATTAAAATTCTTGTTACATCATACTCGGTCTTACCAGATGTACCAGGAAATTTTACATATACTTTAGGGATGCTTTGATATATCTAACATAACTGCGTGTCTGCAAAGGTGTGTCTAAAATCAAATATATTCCTGACACAATTGGTAGCTATGTATTTGTATACTGTGAAACATCAAGAAAAATTCAGACTGCCTAACAAGATCTCAATAAATCTTTTATATCCTGCCCTGCCCCCCCACTCTATTATGCAACATGTTTTGAATTAGTGTGTTATGTAATTGATATATGATGTACAGTGATGTAACATTTATTTTATTTTGATCTTTGAGGTACCTCTTATTCCGGCTATGAAGCCGCAGTGTATTCGGCTGCATCGTCCTATTACCAGCAGCAGCAGCAGCAACAGAAACAGGCAGCGGCAGCAGCTGCTGCTGCTGCTCAAACAGCTGCTTGGACAGGGACCACCTTTACTAAAAAGGCACCATTCCAAAATAAGCAACTGAAACCAAAACAACCTCCCAAACCGCCCCAGATCCACTACTGTGATGTTTGTAAGATCAGCTGTGCTGGACCACAGGTACCTGTATTATGTAATATTCTGCTATACACTTTAGTTATAATTTCTTCAGCTAAAAAACTGACCCCTTTAAGAATATTTGTTAATTTTTAAAGATCTTATTCTACACTTCTACTAAAGGAATAATTAAATGAAAATGTGCACTATTATAGAAAGAGCTCCTATGAGAAGACGAAAAGGTACGTCCCCTTAGATTGTACAGAGAAGCTTCAGCTGTGCTTTGGACTTCAGAAATATTCTAAACTTTGAATCTGGTTTGCTTTTTTAGCATAGCAAACTTCTTAGAAAGTACTTTTTTCAAAATTATGGAATTACATAAATTTTGTGAATGGCAAGCTTGAAAATTTATTCTTCATTGTATTCCAGCATCTCAGTTTAGTTTCACAGTTGGTACAAGTGTGTAGAAAGTAGATACCAATTCATGCAGAGTGTTAATGCGTGTGTCTGGCTAAACAGTTCTTGCTCTTTAGGTAAATTTGTCCCACCCTGTCTGCTCTCTAGATTGCTAGTGTTGATACAGGAACAAATATCAACTTCGGCATTTCATTTCAGCACAGCTTTATGCGCTACCTTCTTTTGAATTGATTTTTTTAGTTTTCTGGATACACTTAATCACTGTGGTCTTGTAGTTTGAGGAAATTCAAAATCAAGAATAATTGAATGCAATGCAGGAAACTGCCATTTTCTGATCATATCAAGTTTTCAATAGTAATTTCTGTCAACCCGTACTTGCTCGAGGAAGTGAGAAGTTAGAGGAGAAAAGCTGATATTGTATTACCTAAAAGTGGAATCCTGGTGGTGGAGAAGACAATTTCTTGGTCTTCTAAGTGGCCTACTAATGCCTTAGAGCATGTCATATGGAAGAAATGTTCAGTAGGAAGTATTCCTTACACAAAGCATGTGTTTTATGCTATATTCTATATTACATGTATTCACGTGAATGATGAGCAAGGAGTACAAAGACAGCTTATTGTGTGTGTATTGTTTATTTAAACAGACTTATAAAGAACACTTAGAAGGCCAGAAACACAAAAAGAAAGAAGCAGCATTAAAAGCTTCCCAGAACACCAATAACAACAGCACTTCTGCTCGTGGAACTCAGAATCAGTTGCGCTGTGAGCTTTGTGATGTGTCTTGTACAGGGGCAGATGCTTATGCTGCCCATATCCGTGGAGCCAAGCATCAGAAAGTAAGAGTTTTCTCTTGTTCTTATAATACAAGTCAGTCGTATACTTCTTCCCATCATTTTTTCTCATCTTAGAGAGGAGAAAATACACAGAAACAATATAATTTGAATTATTTTATATAAAGACATTTAGTTCTGCTTTTTGTTTCAAACTTATCTTTAAGCACACTATTAGAAGGGCCTTGTTGGGAGAAAGGGGGAAAAATATTGTCATGGCATCAATGAGAAGACGATGTATTGGGGAAAGTATGTAAATCATAGGAAGAAGGTGTAGAATAAGATGGGGAAAAGAGTCAATGAGGACATGCAGTGTCATGCTTGTGCCCCCTAACTTTTCAAGACTTTTTTTGACATTTCGTCTTTTGACTGGTGCTGTGAAGCTTTCAGTGCACTTTGAAACACTGTAAGCTGAGTCAGTGCCAAGGGACAGGACTATTATGCATCACTCCTTGTTATTTCTCACAAAGAAAATTGGCATATGGGAGCAAGGAACAATGTCCTGTAGTAGACTTTATAATGAATATGTTTGGAAGACTTTTGGTAAGCATGTTTCCCCTACCTTTTGGGTGCAGTTAGGTGGGCATTCTGGAATAAAGGCTGTGGGCTGCACTGTGAACACCTATGACCTGTGTTTTAAATTTGGCCATACTATAGTAAATGCAATGGCAGTGTAGAACGTTTGTTTAGGTATTACAGATTTTCTTCGTAACTCTGGAAAGATTAATGTCAGTAACAAATACAGTATTAATATTCAGCTTTTATAGCTTTTTGCATCTCAGAACACTGTACAAAGTGGCATCAGTAACATCGTTCCTATTAAAATAAATAAATCTCATAGCAGATTTAAAACAATTTTCCCAATATAATTTTTTGTTAGTACAAGAGCAACAATTATAATTTAGATAGACTTGCCCAGTGTTCTTTCTTTCATTAATAAGTTAAGCCATTAAATTTTTGGGTTGTGTTCAATAACTCCATAGGTATATGGAGTATAGTATATATTATCCTTATCTATTTGGATGTAGCTTTCTCTTCCTCATAGTCGCTAACCACTGCTAATTTAGGTTGTCATCAGTGTAAAAATGAAGTCTCAAAGGACTCTATTTCTGTGGTACACTGAAGAATCTTGTGCATTCTACTGGAAAAAAGTACTTTTGAAGAGTTGCTTGAACTTAAATTTATAATATTATGTGACGCTAATATGTCAGTATTCTGATGGGGAACATACTTGAAAAAATAAGAACAAAAACTTAAGTGTATGTATACAGTTGTGTGCATATCATGATTGTATACATGTGTTTGCACTAAAGGCATGTCTCGCAGATTTGTATTTTTTTACTGCTACTTTCAAACCCAGTCTTTAGTTTTGATTTTGCATGTTTTGTTCTTACGGACTACATGCATTGCTTTTTCAGGTGATGGTCAGCTGTCACCAAAAAGAAGTATTATTCTATCTCAAGCATGTTGTGGAAAGGCCTCTGATTATTACTTCTAAGAATAAGCATGTACCTTTTTACTTTCTATGAGATAATAAAGAGCTCTGAAATATGCCTCACATCCTCCTTAACTGTCTCTGCAGATGTGTTTTTTTTTTAAAAAAAAAAAAGAAAGAAAACCTTTGTCTAAGGAATCTCTTCAGTTCTGCTAGGTAACCTGGAAATTCTTTCAATATGAATACTCTTAAAGTGTATTGATCAAAAGAGATAGTATTGTTGAATCTGAATTAAATAACTCTCATTTACTAATATTGTTTGGAAGGAACCAAAATAGTTCAATGTACTACACTTTTTGGAGGGAGAGTAAAAAGCAATGTGGCAATGAAACAGTCACATTGAAACAGTTTGAGCAAAATGTTTCCTTGAGTTATACAGGCTTGTGAGTTTATTGGCTTTCTGTTCTCATCTACACAGCCTTTGGAGTAAATGTCTGAATTTCTAATGGAAATAAGCAATGTAAGATAACTGTTAACTATTTCTTTCTTACAGATGACAAGAGCTTTTACATGTCCATCTTTTTTTTTTTTTTTTTTTGGCCAAGATCACTTTTTGTAAAGAAGCAATAGCTAATATTTTAGTTATATTCAGTTTTTATTTACAATGATGTTTGTGTCACATAATTTTTTCTAGTTATCCCAGGGAGATCATATTATGAATTTCTCTTTATTCTTATAGGTAGTAAAGTTGCACACAAAACTTGGCAAACCCATTCCTTCAACTGAACCAAATGTGGTTACCCAAGCTACTTCCTCAACATCCACATCTGCTTCCAAACCAACTGCCTCTGCTTCAAATATAGCAACTAGCAGCAGTACTGTGAACTCCTCTGTTGCATCGTCTGCAGTGAAAATTCTTACTCCTACGGCAAATACACCACTTAACACTGCGTCCAACAACAAAACATCTTCAACCGCTGCTAATATAGCTGTAAAGAAAATATCTACACCGAAAATAAACTTTGTTGGCAAGTACAGAAGTCAGTCTTTATTTTGAAACCTAACCTATTCTATAATTTTTTTTTAAGACTCAGTGCAGCAAATACAAATGCATTTAGTTAACTTTATGCATGAGTAACTCTGTTGTGTTTAAGAGAATTACTGATAGGTGAACATAAGAATGTAAATAGAAGTTTTGCTTCAAAATTTATGGTGTTTTCTGCCTAGTTGTCTCCACCTGGCCTCTCTTGGAGGCTTCTCCCACCTTCATAAGAAGCCTCCCACCTTTGGTTTCTTATGTGGTAGCTACTGGAGTGTTGCAGTTTATAGTCCAGTTGGTCCTTATTTCAGTTTAGAGCCTGGGCTGTTAAGGCAACCTGCAGTAGGTTGGCAGTTGATAACTGGGCAACTGAAACATCCTTGTAACAGTGCAAATCTAACAGTGGAAACTTTTGAAATGAGCTTGACAGACATTTAGAGATGGGAAGCAGCTGTTCCACAATTAGCTATCCTGCTCTTGAAGGAAAGACCTATGTAGTTGCAACACTGAGAGTATACTACGTTTGTTAGTACAAACATTATAAGGTTTTGAAGTACTTTCTTGAATCCATTTACAAAAAAAAAAAATCTGATGACAAAAAAGAGATGATTAAAATATATTTGCTGAGTTGTTCCCATTCAGTCCTATCTCTTTTGAAAAAGCATGAAAATGAATAAAGAAAGTTGCAATTATATAAAGAAAAAGTTTTTCTTGCTAAAAAAACCCAACCAAGTGTTTCAATAACTTGAATGTTGTTAGGCTTTATTTTTTTTAAATCTTTAATTGTATATAAAATATGTTTAAGTTTTAACTAATTTTAAAAGACTGAAAATGCTTTGGCCGGAGCATTGATATTTGCAAATAATATCAATGTTTGCACATGATGTGTAATCACATTCTCATTTTATGAAAGGTAACGATTTAACTTTTTTGATTTGTAGGTGGCAATAAGCTTCAGACAACAGGAAGTAAACTGGAAGAAATGAAATCAGCTGAAAGTGTTAAAACAACTCCTACTGCTACAGTACAAACACAGGAAGTAAAACCAGACACAGCAGCTGAACCAGTGACTCCCACGACTCTTGCTGCCTTGCAAAGTGATGTCCAGCCAGTGGGCCATGACTATGTGGAGGAGGTATTGATATGAAAATATGTAGTATTTTTCAAATATTTTAGTGAAAATTTGTTCAACATGGAACAGAATCACAGAACAGTTGAGGTTCTGTGGAGGTCATCTGAGGGTCCAATCCCACTTAAGCAGGGCCACCTACAGCCAGTTGCCCAGGATCGTGTCCAGACAGCTTTTGAATATCTCCAAAGACAGAGACTCCACAACTTCCCTGGGCAACCTGTGCCAGGGCTCAGTCACCCTCACAGTAAAAAAGTGTTTCCCGATGTTCAGAGGGAACGTCCTGTGTTTCGCTTTGTGCCCATTGCCTCTGGTCCTGTCACTGGGAACCACTGAAAAAAGCCCGCCTCTGTCCTCTTTGCACCCTTCCTTCGGGTATTTATACCCGTTAAGAAGATCCTCCCTCAACCTTCTCTTCTCTAGGCTAGACAGTCCCAGGTCTCTCAGCCTTTCCTCGTGGGAGAGATGCTTCAGTCCCCTCGTCATCTTTGTGGCTCTTTGTTGGACTCTCTCCAGTATGTCCATGTCTCTCTCGTACTGGGGAGCCCAGAACTGGGGACAGGGCTCCAGCTGTGGCCTCAGCAGTGCTGAGTTAGAGAGGAAGGATCACCCCCCTCGACCTGCTGGCAATACTTCTGCTAATGCAGCCCAGGATGCCAGTCGCCTTCTTTGCTGCAAGGGCACATTACTGGCTCACGTTCAACTTGGTGTCCGCCAGGACCCCCGGGTCCTTTTCTGTCAAGCTGCTTTCCAGCTGGGTGGCCGCCAGCATATACTGGTGCACGGGGTTGTTCCGCGCTGGCTACAGAACTTTGCACTTCCCCTTGTCGAACTTCATGAGATTCCTATCGGCCCATTTCTCCAGCCCGTTGAGGTCCCTCTGGATGGCAGCACAACCCTCTGGCATATCAGCCACTCTTCCCAGTTTGTGTCATCAGCAAACTTGTGGAGGGTACACTCTGCCCCATCATCCAGATCATTAATGAAGGTGTTAAACAGAACTGGACCCAGTATTGACCCCTGGTGTACTAGCCAGTTACTAGCCTCCAACTAGGCTTCATTCTACTGATCAACACCTTCTGGGCCTGGCCATTCAGCCAGTTTTCAATCCACCTCACTTTAGGCTTATCCAGCCGATACATCAACAGCTTGTGTATGAGGATATTACAGTGAGACTGTGTCAAAGGCCCAACGGAAGTCCAGGTAGACAATATTGACTGCTCTCCCCTCATCTACCAGGCCATTCATTTCATCCCAGAAGTTTATTAAGTTGATCAAGTGTGACTTCCCCTTGGTGAAGCCATGCTGACTACTCCTGACGATTTTCTTGCCCTTAATGTGCCTGGAAATGGTTTCCAGGATTAGCTGCTCCATCACCTTCCCAGGGATCGAGGTGAGGCTGACTGACCTCTAATTCCCTGGGTCCTCCTTGAAGATAAGAATGACAAGGCATTGAACCTGCAAAGGCTTGTGCATATGTTTATATTTTTGTATTGTGCATGTTTCTTTTATGCTCAGTTGGGCATTCTTCATGTGGGTGGCATGAGATATGTGGATGAAGTCTGATGTAAATTTTTCATGATTTGCACGTTTGTAATTATTCAACTCAGTATGTTCGGGCTCGAGTTTAAAGCTGTGTACTCTTTGGAATGGACGAACTTTGTTCTTTGTTCATTACCAAGCACAACGGTGTATTTGTCAGAATTGAAAGTTCTATTTTGCCTTCTTTTGGTTAGAGTGTGAACTTTTTAGCATGTTTTGAGACAGGTAGACATTATCCAGTGTCACTGAATTAGATTAATTTTTACATTAGCTTTGGTTTAAAAAAAAAAAAATCCAAATGTGTTATAACTTTATTTTCCAGGTAAGAAATGATGAAGGAAAGGTGATCCGCTTTCACTGTAAACTTTGTGAATGCAGTTTTAATGATCCTAATGCCAAGGAGATGCACTTAAAAGGGAGGCGGCACAGACTTCAGTATAAGGTTAGTAGAAATGCTAATGCTTCTATCTGAAAATCTACCAGATGTCAGCTGACTGATTACACATTTTTACATTTAAAGGCTAGACAAAAGTAGGTACTCTTGAGTAAACAGCATATAAAAAAAGGTAGAGAAATATATTTCTCACGGAGTATAGTCTTTAAAGAAGTATGTGACTTCTTTAAGTATGTTTCACAGCAGACTGTGAAACTGTATTTTCATTTGGGTTTTTTTTAAACGTATTGAACATTGCTTTCAGGCAACCTTTGCAACATTAAAATACGGTACCACATATGCAAGCAACAGTAGATTCTTTATGTTGTTTACCATTAATTTTGAATAGTGTAACATAGTAACGCTGAATGTTTTTGGTGGGATAAACCACATAAACCCTTTGTGGAGACATTTGAGAAACAAGTGTTGCAGATTTTTTAGTCATGAATGGAGAGACACCTGTAGCGACATATGGAGTGCATTTTAATTATTATAAGATTATATTGGAAGAATCTACTGTGGTCATAGGACATACAATGGGCCTGCATAATCATGAAAGGGATGAAAGAAGAGAAAAAATTACCAGAAAATTTTATTCAGTAACTCATTATTATGCCCCTGTGTGAGGGACCCTTCAGGAACAGGGCATCAGGAAGCACACTGTAATTAAGATGTTTTAATTACATTAAGCTGAAATGTTTTTTCAGGCTATAGAGTAGTCATCCTGCTACAGAATGAACAGCAAATTACTTCATATTTCATGTAACATTTTAATCTTAAAATTGCTTTGTTCTCATATAAGTGAAGAGTGAATTCATGCTATTTGTAGTATGTTGCTATGTCTTTGCTTTAAAATACTGGACACAGATTTTTCTTCTTCAACTACTCATTCAATGCAGTTCTAAAACTGCATTTTACTCCCCTTGATTTTATCATAGACCAGTAGTGTGTGTTAAACATGTCAGAAGAACTCTGTAACCTTGAGATGACAAGAGGAAAAACAACATTTCATTTATTATTTTTCTGAACTAGAAAAAAGTAAACCCAGACTTACAAGTAGAAGTAAAGCCCAGTATTCGAGCAAGAAAAATTCAGGAAGAGAAGATGAGGAAACAGATGCAGAAAGAAGAATACTGGAGAAGGCGAGAAGAGGAAGAACGCTGGAGGATGGAAATGAGGTAATGCATTATGTTGTATCAATGAGCGAGAAAACGGTGCAGTCAGATTATCTAAAACTAACTCTGCTTCTGTAGTTACTTATTTTGAATACTTGTTTTGGAACTCTGTACTCTCTTGTTTTAAATTAAGTTGTCATTATCCCTCTGGGGTTTTTGTTTGTTAGTGTTCAATCCCTCTGAGGAACGCAGGCTTATTAGAATTATTTTGCTATAAATTTAAACCCACTTTCAAAATGACCATTCATTTTAGTTACCCTCTGGAGTTCACTGGTATTTGCTTATGACTACTAGAAATGCATTAGTGAGGACATACAAGAATATATTTAGAATGGTTGCAAGTATTAACTGCTATATAAAGAGAACACTTTGATTGATGCGCTTCAGGCGATATGAAGAGGACATGTACTGGAGGAGAATGGAGGAAGAGCAGCATCACTGGGATGACCGCCGCAGAATACCAGATGGAGGATATCCTCATGGTCCTCCAGGACCTCTAGGCCTGCTGGGAGTTAGACCAGGAATGACTCCTCAGCCCCAAGGACCAGCTGTGAGTTTCTTAACTTGAGAAAAAAAAAGAAATTATACTTACCAGGAGGCACAGTTAGGAACTATAAATTATTCAGTGCTACTTCAGTTGTTTCCAGTGTTTCTTAATAAAGGATTTGGAAAAGCAAAGAAGAAATTATATGCTAATGAGACTGTGTAGGTGGACCTGTCTTCCAAAAAAGTCCACTGAAATGACAAAAGGATGCCTTGAGGACAAATATTGTTTCTTCTGAAATACAAGTATACTTATGTACTACTTTTATTTAATTGCATTTTACATTATTTATCTAATTGTTGACAAATACATGGATAAAAAGTGGTTGGATTGTCAGTCCCAGAGAATAATGGTTAGTGGTGGGTCGTACTCTATCTGGCGTTCAGTAACAAGTGCAGTACCACATGGGTTTATCCCGGGATTTGTCTCATTAGCACCTTGTCAATGATCTGAAAGGTGATGGAGTGAGTGCACACTCATCATTTTGCAGCTGGCATGAAACTGAATCAGTCTGGGGTGGGGAGAATAGTTGATACCTTTGAGGGGAGGGCTGCCATCCAGGGGGACCTAGGCAGACTGGAGGAATGGACCAACAGGAACTTTATGGAATTGTGCAAGGACAAATGCCTAATGCTGCACTCAGGAAGGAATAACCCCTTGCACTGATACAGGCTGGGGAGTGACAGGCTGGGTAGCAGCTGTGCTGAAAGGGATCAGGGGATCTTGGCAGATAGCAAGCTGAACATGAGTCAACAGTGTGCCCTGGCAGCAGTGAAGGCCAACAGCATCCTGGGTTATATTAACAGGACCGTAATCAGTAGATGAAGGGAAATGATCAGCTTTCATTAGACCCAAACTGCAATACTACATTCAGTTTTGGGCTTTACAGTACAAGAAAGATACTATAAACCACAGCAGGTTCAGTGTGGAGCTACCAGGATGGTCAGGGCTCTGGAACACATGCCCTGTGAAGAGAGACTGAAGGATCTGGGCTTGTTCAGCCTGGAGAAGAGAGCGCTTCAGTGGGACATAATAGCCTTCTAATACCTGTGCATTATAAAGACAATGGAGCCAGGCTCTTTACAGTCATGAGAGGGCAAGATACAACCAGCTTAAGCTGAGAAAAAAGAGGTTCAGATTGAATACAGGGAATAATTTTTTTCATACAGATGTGCAGCATCCATGTTTGGCAGTTTTCAAGACTGACTGGATAAAGCCCTGAGCAATGTGACATGGTCTTACAGCTGCCCATGGTTTGCATAGGAGGTTGGACTAGAGGATCTCCTGAGGTCCCTTCCTATTTGAATTCAGGTCCCTTCCTATTTGAATTCTTCTGTGGTTCTGTGAAAGTAGTCATGGACACTTTGTTTTGCAGCAGTATGCAAGTAACAATAGATATTAATGTTGGGGAGATACTTTTGATGCTGGGATTTCATAAGTTTTTAATTTTGATACATGTAATGTTTTTTCAGGCATGATTGATTGTGACCAGTGTAAGTTGTTAAGGACACTTCAGTTCATGTTTTGTTACATTCCAGTGATTTTGAGATTTGAATATTCTGTTGTTTAGCCACATGTTTGGTTTTTGGTCACTTACCATTTGTGAACTTGGAAGAGTACCCAAATTTCAGAGATACGCTTTTTCGTCTGTTTAGCCTCTACGCCGCCCTGACTCCTCTGATGACCGCTATGTGATGACCAAACATGCCGCTATATATCCAACGGAGGAGGAACTCCAAGCAGTCCAAAAAATTGTTTCTATTACTGAGCGTGCTTTGAAACTTGTTTCTGACAACATGACTGATCATGAAAAAAG
Organism: Pygoscelis adeliae; assembly: GCF_000699105.1. NCBI lineage: Eukaryota > Metazoa > Chordata > Aves > Sphenisciformes > Spheniscidae > Pygoscelis > Pygoscelis adeliae. The sequence goes on along the minus strand of NW_008824282.1, from coordinate 555,443 downwards.
CAAGAACAAAGAGGGAGATGACAAAAAAGATGGCAGTAAAGACAGGTATTTTTTTATATTACTTTTTAAGAATTTCATAATTTGTTTCTGAAATTTTTCCTTACACTGTTATCAGTGCTTCCAGGGATTCTCTTCTCTTTGGGTTTTGATATGGTTTATGTCACTATGGCCTCAAAAGTATGTGGAATACTCCTATTTTATTTCACTTTTCTATCTTCAGGTTTAGTTTTAAGATTTTTATGTTATTTTAAATGCAACTTTTAACTATAATTCACAGAGCTTTGAAAGGAGTTTTACGGGTAGGCGTTTTGGCTAAAGGTTTGCTACTCCGTGGAGACCGAAATGTCAATCTTGTTTTGTTATGCGCCGAGAAGCCTTCAAAGACGTTACTCACTCGTATTGCTGAAAGTCTTCCCAAACAACTTGCAGTAAGTAGAATTTAGATTTTTGGATTTGAATTTTTGTAAAGATACTGTAAAAATCTGTCCTCAAGTCAAATGTCTGCAGGGCTCACTGTGCCACATTTCATAGCTCAGGTTCAGTTTCTTTCCATTTTCTAAGTGTTTCCGTCTGAATTCAGGGACTATGCTGCATGTTTTGCTTTCTGTATATTGTGTCCATGCAAGTGTCTAGGTGTTTACACTAGCGGTGTAGTATCAATTATCATTTAATAGATTTCATTTAATTGGGAAACAGAAATGAACAGAAGACTATTATCCAGTTACGAGCAGCGATAGAGGTAATTTGTGCTGTGTTACAGGAAGCTTGCTGTCTGAAGGTCAAAGTTCTCCATTAATGCCAATCTGTTTGTACTTACATCTTGTTTCCAATTTGTATGTGTCAGTGCTTTGTAGTTCCACAATTAGTTAACTAAGTCTTCTGTCTTTTTTTTCAATTTGGCCTTTTAAAAAGAAAAAAACAAGTACATGCAGTCTTAGACCATTCAGCGGAATTCATATAAACCATTTGCTGTATTTCCACAAGAAATGAAAGTATAGAATAAAGTCTGTGCTCTGTGCTGAACAAAGCCTGTCCACCATCGTTACAGAATGCTTGTCACAGCATTAGTATTTCAGTACTGTCTGGTAAAATGTTCAGCGGAATCAGTGGCATGGTAGAAGCTTTAGCAAGATCAGATTAATTAGAAAATAATCTCGAGTTTGCTCTTGTTTGAAGTAACAGAACAGAAGAAAATTTAAAAACTGCACATCTTGGTCTGGCTTTGTGGAGAAGTCACTTGTCCCTCTAGTTTGTGGAGGAAGGTGGTAGAGGTGCCTACAGCTCCTTCTTGGGGGTATTTAGAACTATTAAATGTAGTTGCAAGAAGCAATTTGGAATAACCACTTTGTTAGTTACTCTTATATTTTTTCCCTGGTGTTTATCTTGCCCTTTGTTCTTATCATGTTGTGACAGCCAAGTATAGAATGTACCTAGCAGTGTACCCATCCTGTAACTGTAAGCTTGAAGAACAACCACTGCATCTTTGTGATGCAGTCTCCTGTGTTCCAGTGAGAAACATATCCAGCTGATATTTTAAGTGGCACTGAGGCTTTTCTTTATCTCAAACACTGTCAAGATTCTTGTTATGTAACTTACTTGTATATGAATTTAATTTCTGGGCATTTGGTTTTCTTTTGCATGCTTGGTGACTGCTGTGTATTTTCATTAATGGTTTGGAAACAGTACACAAGTCCATATATATATCTTAATTGTGTATACTGTGGTTTCTTTGAATACAGAGGTCTCTGCTTCATATAATTATTCTGTGTTTCCGTCTTTCTGTTAAAAAGACTATGTTGAAATCCGTTTTCTTCCCCATACTTTTATTGGCCACATGCTAATGGAAATTTCTGTTTCTTGATATTTAGGTAATAAGTCCTGAGAAATACGATATCAAGTGTGCAGTCCCAGAGGCAGCAATAATTTTAAATTCGTGTGTGGAACCCAAAATGCAAGTCACTATCACACTGACATCTCCAGTCATTCGGGAGGAGAACATGAGGGATGGAGGTTGGGAAGTTGTTAAAGATGTTACTTCTTTCTCACCCGTTTTTTTATGTTTATCTGTTCTGCTTAAGATGGCATTAAGGTCCTGGAAGGCAACATGCTGGCACATGTATTTGATCGAAACCTTGTTTTCCAACAACCAGACTCAGTAGAGAACAGTTGGTTAAAATAAATGCTTATATGATGCGTTTATTTAATTTTTAAAATTTCTAACTTTAAGTCCAACCTCAGCTTTCTGGAAAAGGTACAAACTTGACTATTTTTTTCCCCTCTTTTAAAATTATGTGGAAAACTAAGTGTTTTATAGCAAGTGGCTATAAACTGGCTTTCTAGAGCAGTCTTGCCCTAAGAGAAAGATTGTGTGGTTTTAGAAAATCAAATCACAGGTTTTTGGGTTTAAACTGGATCAGTACTACCATCACTTACACATTCCAAATAGCAGTGCCACTTAAAATGCACTTTTATAATACTTTTGATGGTAACAGTGCTTCTAACTTTAAAAGACAATGCGATTTTTTCCAGCTCTCTGAGGTTGCTTTTTGGTCTGAAGTGCTTTCTGAGTATATTTAGGCTCCTGGTATTACAATCAGTCTTCTATCCAACTGGCAAACGCAGACAAGTACAATAAGAAATGGCTTTGTCGTTAAGCTGAAGCAGAAGGTGGAGCTTGTAAATCAATTTACATTTCTGAAGTCCACAGTTTCTCTGGTGCCAGCAGTGTTGCTTTAGGGTCTGTTCTGTAACACTTTCAAAGCTCCAAAAGCTTTTAAGCCAACAAGCATGATTAATGTCTGCAGTACATTGGTTCTTTTTGTTTACGGGTCAGATAAAATTAACTTTTGTTTCCTTTAATCCTGTATTTTCATAGTTGAAAGACATCATGGCAAACAGGGTTCTGGTGTTTGACAGTGAACCTACAAATAGGAAATCTGAGGCTATCTTAACACTTCTCATGCAGGTTGAAAAAAATTGTATGTGTGTATGTATACATGTGCTTGTGTATATACGTATTTATATAAGCCACAGAGGTTTTTTTTACTTCATCTCATCATTACATGTCCTCTAAAATACTTGAGGTTTTTATATTGCATTGGTAAATGTCCTGTAGCTGTGACTAGTGCATTGTAAACAAGCTGTGTTAACAAAGTTGTCTTCCATAATCGGAAAGAAAAATTTCAAGATGCATTCTCTGGTTTGGATGACTTCTGAAGAGTCTTTAAGAGTGCTTTGTACAGGATTTTTAAGCTGTGCATATTATTCCTAGCTATAAAGGCTTTGTACATGTACTGTCACACCCAACCAATTTTACTTGTTTTTTGACAATCTAAGTGTAACATGACTCTTGGTTTGTCTGTGCCGAATCAGACTTCACATATTATTTAAGTTTATAAAGAATACTTTAACTTAAAAGATTTGATTATTAAATTAGATTAACCATTAAATGAATGTAACCTTAAACACCATGTTTATTTCTTAATGTACTGTGCAACAGTGCAATATTGATTCCTGCCACAATACTCAATTTCAATTAGGTGGTTTCTGGCCTGAAATTTTATGATGTGGACTAAAAATAAATTAAAATTCAAATTATTGCCATCAATCCCTTAATTTATGCCACCTAAAGGAAACAAATCTGTATTTTTGTCTGACCCACACTTGAGTTAAAATGATCATTGTGAGTTTATTCACTGCTGAATGCAGTACTGCCTCTAGGCAAGCAAAATCAAGTTAGATTTCTCTTCAAGACACTGAGCAGTATAAAATGGATGTGCAGAAAAGTTCACTTTTGAAACTAGAGCAAAGAGAAGACTGAATTGCAAATTATTGCAGCAAAGAAGGCCTTATTACGAAGACTGCTGCTTATTTGCTGCAGAGTAACAGTATGTGTTTGTGTTCTTTCTTACTGCAGCTTCTCATGCTCTGTGTCTTACAGTGGTTTAAAGTTTTCATTTTTTTTTAGCCCGCTTGGGGAGCTAGTTCAGGTGATAAGGAAGGCTTTACCGGAAGAACCAGTTTGAGTAAAGATGAGACTGAGACTTGCACGTGGAATAGAATCGTGTTTGATGTGTAATAATCCCATTACATGATAAAAGGCTAAAAAAAAATACAGTGACATAAAATTGTTAACCGCATAGCTACTGTTTCTTACAGTATTGTGCGTTTGACAGTTTACCGAATCTGATAATATTCGAAGTGCTCTAACCCCTGCTGTGGAATCTTTCCTTCAGCAAACAAAGTGTACATACTTATAAACGCATATATGTGTGCGCGTGTGTCTTTTTTATCCTTAGCTAACAGCCCCGGTCCAAAGCCTTCTAGCAGAGGGACTTGATTCCTGTCAGGGGTTGCTGCCAAGACATCGGAAGGATTTTTGACCAAGGTTTTCTAAAGCTCAGTGTCACACCTGCCATGCTTTACAAAGGAGGGGGTTTGGATGCATAGTCCTAGCATCTACTGTTACTTTGTGTTTTGTTTTTTTTTCTTCTCGTCTTTGTCTCTCTCCTAGAATTAAGCAGTGTTCACACTAGTCTTGAAATAGTTGACTGGGTAAAATGTATTTCCCATAATAAAACTTACCGAAATTGATATACCTGTTAACTTTTACTGAAGAAGTAGTGTGGACACAGCATGTCTAACTGAAGATTAACCCCTTATATTTAGGCTAGTAATAAATTAAGTTATGTAGGGTAAGAATTCGTGCTTGTGTTTTGTAAATTAATTCAGTTTTTTGTCTTAGCTTAACAGGGTGGTAGGTTAGGCATCTGAATTTAGTTAAATAGTCTTTAAGGGGTTAATCCTGAAGTGTGAAACAGATGCAAAAATCCACAGATTAAATATTACAAGAGTTTCCTTGATACATTTTTTCAGCCAATGTAGTCTCAGTGCAATAGGTGCCTTGGCAACTTCAGACTTTCAGAGTCTTTTTAAGTTTCAAGGGTATTCATATGATATCTATTAGTGGCACATTTTAGATCGACATCTCCAGCACTGAGTCAGATTCTCTTCTGTGCACTTAAACTGTAATTCTTTTTAGTAAAATTGTTTTCCAAATTGAAGTTTTTCAGATCTAGAATTAATTGGAGTTTCAAATTTTGTAATGAATTATTGTACTGAAAGTTTGCACAGTGTCACCTATTTGCATATTAGTTTTAGAAGAATGTAAATAATTGACTGATCAGGCTACTAGGCCCAACAACCCATATTTTTATTTTTAATTTCTCAACCTTACTTCGCCACTTTTTTCCTGCTGTGGGTTTTCTCTAAATGTACTCCTTGTCTCTTATATCCAGATTGTACTTGTTTCATCAGTTATCTTACCTGGCACCTCTCTTGTACAGTTTTGGGTTTGGGTTTTTTTTGGTTTTGTTTTGTTTTAAAGGAAATACCGCTTTAAATGTCTTCATTTGCTCTGTAAACGCCTCATTAGTGCAGGTTTTCCTCTTTCCACTTTAACATATAGTCCATAAGTTTGAATATCTGTGTGAGAAGATACCTATGTTCTTCTCAGCTTCATTCTTATTTTGAAATCCTCCCCCTTTTATCACTGTGCAGAGCAATGGGACTATCCTATAAAAATGCTCAAACCTGAATGTAGAGCTTCAGATTAAATTTAATTATTATATTGCAAAGTTGTACCACCATGTTCATTCATGGCTTTTTAGCACTCTGTATAGTAAAGTATCCTACTATTTCTTTCACATTTGTGTGAAATAGGTGGTTTCAGAGCTGTCTTCCTGCAGCATCCCTAAAAGCTTCTCCTTGCAGGCATGTTTCATGAGTCTCAATATTTACTTTTTTTAAAATTTTATTCTCTGACTTACCTAAATTTACATCTTGCTGCAGTAAACGATATTGTTCCATACAGTCAGCTCCTGTGAAATGAGTACCATTGAGTGAGGGCTTTTTGTTTCATCTTATCTGGTGTATCACCAGTTATGCTATCAATATACTTTGTTACTAGTCACAATAGCCATTTTCATAATTAGTAAAACAAAGAACTTTTAAAGCTGATCACTGCATTATATCTCTACAATTTTTAAGTAAATGGAGGATACCATTTCACATTGTTCAGTGGTTCCAGTTTCATTGATTAAACCACTTCCAAAAGGGCCTGTGGTCTCTTCCTTTTTGGTAACAAAGCAATCAGCTTGGTAATCAAATCCTTTTTTGAACATTTAAATATACAAGATCTACTATATTTTCTTTATCTTTCAGATGTTCTGCTTTGTTTATTAAGGT
>NW_008824282.1:536878-549169 GCF_000699105.1 Pygoscelis adeliae | reverse complement strand
TAAGTAAAGCAGTCCCTTTTCAGATCCTTCCTTGCATTCTAAATTATATTGGAGCACATATACTATGGGCTGAGGAATTTTATTTATGAGTAAGAGAGAGGGTACTAGAAAGTAATGGAACTCTGTAATATTCAAGAACATTTCACATTCCTTTAGTCCCGTTTTTGAAGCAAAATAATTTCAGGTTTAAGGTATGATAAAAATAACATCATTACTAAAAATCTAGTGATTTTAAGATTTGTTATACTTCATTTTTCTTTTAAGAATAGGTCCCAAATAACATGTGACCATTAAAATTTGCAAGAAACTAAGTTTGAATGTTTCTACTTGGTTAAAGTGGATTTTTGTGTTCCTTCTGTCTTGTGTTCTCTGTGCTGGTGCACTGTGTCCAACCATCCTTCCTTCAGTATTTAATTTTAGGGGATATGTGTTTTTCCAGTGTTAGCTTAAATAAAGAAGTACCACGCATTGCATAATCAGCAATGTATTTGAAAATAACCCCAGAGCTAAAGTATAATATGCTCTTGATCTTCATACTGGGTTGATACCCTAATCCTAATTGAATGGCTTTTGTTGAACATTTACATTTGTTGTTCAAGGGCTTAAACTTTAAATGGCATGTGTGACATTGAAGCTACTTTAAGGAAGTGTCTTGCTCACCTGGTCAAACACCCATTCCTCACTGCATTTTGCCAATTCAATCCATTTTAGATGTAACCTCGGGTATGGTGAAAGACCCACCGGACGTCTTGGACAGGCAAAAATGCCTTGACGCTCTGGCTGCTCTACGCCACGCTAAGTGGTTCCAGGTTCGGAACATCATTTTACTTTCTTCTTGTAGCCTTATGAGAGATTAGTCAGTTGCAATATAAATGTTTAATTGTGTGAAAACACTCAGCGTTGTTCATGCTAATAATACTTAATATTTTTCTGGTCCCTAAATTTAAATGTAGAAGGTTGAGTATGGAGGAACTGCTTTATGCAGTTATTGCTCATTTGACGTGATTTTTTTTTTCTGGTCATTGAGAAGGCGATGTTGAAAGCTTGACTCGCTTGGGGTGATCATATGTTGTATATTTGTTATATATTCCATAAGGCTGCAGAGTAACTTTGCTTTAAATAATGGAATATGTGTTTAAAGCTTTGTGTTTAGATTTAAGACTTTTTTTCCTATTTCTTTAATTAGGGAATGAAAGGTGAGAAGCAACTGTTTGGTTTAGTGACTTTGCATTCTGGCAAAGGCACAATAAAGAAACCAAACAGATTCCCTTGACCTTTCAGTCTCTATACCTATTTCTTAGATCTTTACTTTATCCTTTTTATTTCTAATATAGAAAGATACTGTATTTATTGTTACAACTGAACATAGGTCAAAGTGTACAGGGGATCAAGAAATGTTATTCTTGTATAACCTGTGCACTTTGACTTCTACCACCTTAAATTACTAACCCTGTATAAAATACTGCTGTAAATGGCAGCTCATGGAATAAAGTTGTAGAATGGTTTGTTTCAATCGTGTATCTGAGCTTCCATTGAACAGTGGTGTTTTAGTCTTTCAACAACTCCTATTTGCTGTAGGTGCTGGGATTAATTAATTTGATTTTGTATTGCTCTCAAGGCTAGAGCTAATGGTCTGCAGTCCTGTGTGATTATCATACGTATTCTTCGTGACCTCTGTCAGCGGGTTCCAACTTGGTCTGATTTTCCAAGCTGGGTGAGTAAAATTCTTTTGAATTAGACTTTTTAATACACACGGTACTGCAAGTAAAGCATAGGGAAGTGCTTACAGTTTTTAAATGTAGACTTTTTCAAGAAGCAATGTAGGGTTTTGTTTGGGTTTTGGGGGTTTTTTCCCCAACAAATAATCCAGATTCCCTCTAAAAATTTAATTTTCTGACGTTTTGTCATTTGGAGCTGGAATTTTTTTTCCCCAAAAAAAGAATTTTCTTGTTCTTTTGTATTCTTTGTGGGTAGCATTCTTGTTCTAGATTTTAGCATTTTTTTTCCTTTACTCTGTATAAAAGAATCTAATTTTTTCTAACCACCTGCTCTGAATTGCTTGGAGTTTACTGAAACTTATTTAAAATAATGTCAGCTGTGCCCAGATAGTTCTGTGATAACAGAAAGGCTACTTGAAAGAATAAATCACAGTACTTCCTGTGATCATTAATAAGTCCCTTCCACAAGATGAAATACCAAAGTACTTCAGTACAGTCTGCGGATGTGTCACCATTAGCATTTTCATCAGTGTCACTTAAATCTCTAGGTTGTACTGGGTTACCTCTCTTAATTCTTGCAGCTGAGTGTTCTTGGAGCATTCCTTTTGCATTGACTATCTTAAATGATACTCTCCAGGAGTGCAGCTTGTGCTCCAAATATTAACAGATGTTCAATCTGTGGACCGGACAAAGTTAGTCTGAAACAAAATCTCTGAAATGTGTATCGTGTGGAAGTAAACTTAGCTCTGACTGTTTTGTTTCACAGACAAAACTGTTCCTGTTGCACTGTGCTGCTTCCTTTTCAGTTTTGGCAGGAAGAGCACTAACATTGTCAACACAGTTTGAGCAGTTGGCATTATTTCAATGAGAAATGTTTTACAACTGTACTAAGCTTGCAGACAATTTTATTAAATTACTTCTGATAATATTTATTGCTTCTGGAAAAAATGTGGAGCAGTTATTTCTGTTTTTTAAATATTTAAAGTAAAAAAAAAAGTGCCAGTTTCTGTGCTACATTTCATGAAAGATACACTGTACAAATATAGCCTAAAAGAAGCTAAGAAGTATGTAGGTGCCCTCTTAATATCACTATGATACTGAGTTGCCAACGAATAAACCCTGGCATACTTTCAGAAAAGCATCCTTAGAACTATTGCAACACACAGCGGGCACATAGATGAAGAACAAGGAATGTTGTTTCTTATTTCTCACATTATCTGTCCGAAGGCACATCCGGAAGGGAAGAGAGGTATGAAGCAGTGTGTCAGGCCTAGCTGTGTCTCAGTTCTCTCCAAAAGTGATTCCTGATTTGCTCCTGCTACCTGATGCATTGTCAGTGACATGGATCAACACTGAAGTCTGTGTAGTCAGCTGTTCTTTTGGCCTGTTGGCAAAGTCTTACTGATAAAAACAATGATAGAATGAAAATGGTGATTTTAAATATATGTAATTTCTGCCAGTCACAGATGGAATTTCATAGATTGAAGAAATACATTTTTCTGGATATAGAACTTCTCCTAATCTGTATGCTAGAAGCCTGTTACAAACCAAAGAGATGCCAGAGCTTTTCAAAAAGAATCTAAGTAGTTGTAAAAATAGAAGATATTAGGAAGTCTAAATATGGACATTAGTAGCACCCTCTTTATATAACTAAAACTAAAAACTAAATTAGAAGAATTTTGTCAAGTTCCTACAGGTTAGAAGGAACTGTTATTCAAGGTTGATTTTTCAAACTTGAAATCCAGCCTTTCGTGCACATAAACAACAGGGCATCATAATTCACATTTTCCTGGGATTAAGTTGTAGACTTTAGTGTATTGTATGAGGATCCAAAAGAACTAAACTGGAATAAATGCAAAAACATGATCTGTTTTTTTTCTTTCCTGCTGTATTTTGCTTCATACTTGAAAACAACTAAATTACTGTTGCTAAATCCTGTGTGATACAGTGGGTGTATGGCAATACCATGCTCAAGAATTGAAATTTGTCAGTTAAATGGAGCTAAAATAGAATGGAATAGGCACCCTTAGTGAAGAATTGTAATCAACACTGCCTGTAGTTACTTGCAGGCATCAGAATAAGCATTTACTCCTGGAAAGTAAAAATAAAAAGCAACATTTGAACAACTGTAAACTTGGTGGGGAGGTAGAGGACCAGAAAACAAGAGAGATGCATTGTTAGAGAATTAAACTTGCCAAAGAGGTAGTATTGAAACATCCATTTAATGCTGAAAAAAAAAATAAGGAAAGCTATTCTTTACTTCTGCAAATACCTTCTGTAGTTTTTTTCTGGAAAAAATAGTGTCTAATAAAAGTAAACAATGGAAATATTCACAGAAAAAATATTTAAAATACAGCTAATAATTTAAACCATTTAACTAATGTTTAACTAAATTTTAGAAAATCTGTTTATCATCAAGGTTTTTTTACACTTGTTTAACAGCTGAGTTAGTGTTAGCCTATATCCAGGAGAAAACTTGCTGTGAACTTCAGTTTTGCTAAACTGAAGAACGAGTAACCACTTAAATGTTAAAAGATCAGTAAATTTTTGATGCTTTAAGTTTCTCTACGCTTGTAGAAAAAATTTATTTTTCTATAGCATCCTGTAAATTTCATTAAATATATTGTGTGCTGTTTATTCATGTGGCTGACAGATTCAGGTGACCCACCGTGTTTCATACTCTCTCAAAAAATGGGTGGACAAGTTGTCTACCTGCATATGTAGGCTACTACTGTATAAATTTCTACAAAACTTTTGAACAACTTGTGATGAGAAGCAGCATATCAGTGTCAGTACTCAATGTTAATCTTGCACCAGCTTTCTTTTTATTCATCTTTATAAAATATCTGATTTTTTTTCCATTGTTACTGAAAGTGTTCTATGATGTGTAATGTTCTTCAAAATTTTGGATCAAAAGTTCTGTGTTGAACAACAGTAGCAGCTTTTTTCTGTTTTAATCCGTCTTCTAAATGGGCTGGATTTTCTTATTGTTTGTCTAGGCTATGGAGTTGCTTGTGGAAAAAGCAATTAGCAGCGCTACTGGACCACAGAGTCCTGGGGATGCACTGAGAAGAGTCTTTGAGTGTATATCTTCAGGAATCATCCTTAAAGGCAAGTTGCATTTGATCATTGTCTGTATACTATGCTTAACTAATGTAAAATCTGTAATCTTGATTGAAATAAGGTAGAGATGTGGTACTAATTAGCCTAACCGTTGTAGGTGGTCCTGGCCTTCTGGACCCTTGTGAAAAAGATCCTTTTGATACACTTGCTGTAATGACAGATCAGCAACGAGAGGATATTACTTCAAGTGCACAGGTAAGGAAACATATGTGTGAAGTAACTAAATTTGATGGCTGGTTTTTGGGTGGTTTTTGGTTTGGTTTGGGTTTTGGTTTTGGTTTGGTTTTTTTTTTAAATGGAGCTATATGGTGGACATGAATTTTCCTTTCTTAGAATATGGGTCGATCTTTCAGATGATCAGTCTTAAGCTAGATGATAAAAGTGTCACAGCAGAGGATGTATAATAGTGTTCATTTTTGCACTAAAATTAAAATATTTTCCTGAAAAGTTTGAAGCACTCCCATCTATATATATCCATAAAGATGCTCGCTCTACAGCAGTATATTAGATTTAAAATTACATTGGCATTTAATGTTTTAGGAATAAATCTGTGTAAGTTTCATTTTTAATATTTATTATATCCACTTACAGTATTGACCATTCACGCTTACAGCTTAAGAGGTTACCGCCCCTACCTTTTCATTTGATCCATTTGCTAAAGATTACTAATGCGTAATGGGATATGTGACAAGCCTTGGCTGCTTCAATGGAAGTCCAGCAGCTAAAACACATGTACATTATTTTTAAGCTAAGATGATGTACTTTGTACAGAAGCAGCAAATGCGACATACACATTCTATTGTGTTGACTTTGCTGGGCAAAGGAAGAGAGGATAATGAGAGCTAAGGATAATATTATACACAACTAATGTTATTCATTAATTGTTTGACAAAGTACTCAAAATTGACATTTGTGTCTAACAGAAATACCTTCTTTCTACCCTTTTTCTAGTTTGCACTGAGACTCCTTGCATTCCGTCAAATACACAAAGTTTTAGGAATGGATCCGTTACCACAGATGAATCAACGCTTCAACATCCATAATAATCGCAAAAGGAGAAGGGACAGTGATGGGGTTGATGGATTTGAAGCAGAGGGAAAAAAAGACAAAAAAGATTATGATAACTTTTAAAAATGTTTGTCATCAGTGCTAAGATCAAAGGTGATAAAAAGTCCATTTGTTGCCTTGCTTTTACTTCATTCATAATGATGTCTGTTTAAAACATCCAAAACCAACTTGGGAATTAGATTTGGAAGAGAACAACCTAGCTCTTCTGTGAGATTCTGAATATCTTAGTGGATGTACTGTACCAGACAAATTATGGATGGAAAGACTGCAAATGGAAACTCTGTTGTAATAGGAAAAAATAGTTTTCCCTCATTGCATTTTCTTTAAATGTGTTGTTAACTTTAGTAACTTTTCTTCTTTTTTTTTTGTTTTTTTTATTAACAAGTGCGTTGTCTTCTTATCTTGACTGTATTTAATGCAGCATTTGTGCTTCTGTTGCTATGTGTATTTTGACTTTTTATTTAGAAGTTTTTTTGTTTGCCTTTGACACTAGTTGTATAAGTTACTTTGTGTTAGATAGTGTAAACTGTTCCCCTCCCAATTAATATTTTACAAAACTTTTTTTTGTAAAGTGAGACTGCAGGATTATGTTTTTTTCTAAATGTGAAGGGGTTACAACACATAATTATCCTGCCATTTGAGTGCTCCGAATTAAATGGTTTTGCCAATCTTGTGGCATTTGTCTCCTTAGTGTGATATAACGGTGTAATTAAGACAAATTTGTGTTAAATCTAATCAAGTTTGCTGTTAGTTGTGCATTAGCAGTATAAAAGCTAATATATACAGTATGGTCTTGCAACAGTTTTAAAGCAGCTGCATAATTGATCAAAGTTTTGCATGATGTTTATAATAGAAGGGCTTCTAAAACTATCATTTTAGGTTAAACGCGTAGGTCTTTGTATGATTGACTTTGTGACATAGCAAGGCCAAAAAATAACTTTCTGAATTTCTTTTCTCAACATAGAAGCAAAAGCGGGCATTTCCCATTTAGACAAAGTTAGTCACTCTTTTCAGTCAACTTTGTCGATATAATATTAATGCCTCTCAGCCCCTAAAATAAATGTTTGTCATATCAGTGCCTGTGAGGTTATTCCTTATAGCTATTCCTGTATAAACTTTCTGTGATTTTTTCAATAATTCAAATTTTAAAAGTGAAGTATTACTGAAAAAGTGAAGGTTATCAAAGAAAAAACCCAGAAAATTATTTGATGTGGCCATAGTGTATGCTTATGTCTCTTTCAAAAAGCTAAATATAGCAGTGGTGTAAGTAAAGTTACATCATACTGTTGATGTATGCTCTGGTACACAGGTGTGATTTGTTGTCACAGCACTACAGTGGAATACACAAATAAAAACTAAAATTTATTAAATGACTAAAATTCATTATACACTGGAAACTGAAGTTTCACTCATTCTGTTCGATGTGTATTATGCTTTGTTGCAAACCCATAAAACACAGATTAACATAGACTAACATTCCGGTAACTACTTTATTGATGGCTGTAGGAGAACATCACACATTACAAAGATCATTTGTTGTTTCTGGTACCATTTATGAAAAAAAAACTTTTGTTCCATTTTGAGGTCAAATTTATCTTTGATCTTTTTAATAAGTAACTTTTGGAGTAGGGGGATGTTTCTGTTTGCAGCACCTACTGCTAACAGCGTGGGCCTATGGAATAAAAATACAATATTTTAGAAAAATAGAGGGAGTCTAAAGACTTAAAGAAAAAAAGTAATACAGTGTTCTTCAAGCATCAGAGTGCAATTTTTACGGGAGTGATTATTGGTGATTAGCAAATAAAAGGAAAGCTTTGTCATTGTAGGAAAGATTTCTTACTAATTTCAGCATCAGCAATACAGAAAGCAGAAATGCTTTAAAGTTACTTTAAAAAAAGATTACACTAGTTTCTGTTGTCCAGCCTTGATGCATAGCTCCAAGCATGTGCTTTTTCTTAGTCTTTTTTTAAGGGGGTATCTTGCTGCCATGGCGTCTAGTTAGCCACTACTATTTATTTTGAAAGCTACAGGTGCTATTCATGTGGCTAGTTTAACTCCATACCAAAGTTTCTTTCCTCATAAAGCAAACTTGTCTATTCATGCATGTGACCCTCAAATTTAGGATTGAAAAGGTCAAAGATGTATTTTGAATTTCCTGTATTTTTGTTCTACTGGCTTTTAACTCTTAACCAGTTTCTGGATCTTTTGAAATACTGTATACTTAAAGTGATTCCACATTAAATATGAAGCTGTGACCATGATTTTTGCGCTGTGTGGTGAAGAGTGAATTTGCAGTTTGTTTCTGGTTTTCCTGCCCATTTTAATGGGCTATTTTAGGTAACTTCTGACTCTTGTTAGTCTAAGAAGAATGGAAAAACAAGGTTTTAAAAAGTAGAGAGCTAGCTTTGACTTTAAATATTACACTGTGCACTTAGGAAGACAAAACCAAGGCCAAGTAATCCATTTATGAACAAGTAATCATTTTAATATCCTGTGTTTTGGTAACACTAGCGGTTTACTAATAAGCAATGTTTGCCTTTTTTATTCAGCAACGCTGTGTGTTAAATCTCAAAATCCCAGACACCATAGTCACCATACACAAAAGAGAAATAAATGTACGCAGCAAGAATTTCCCCTCGGTGCTCACCTTAGCGGAACAGTTTGTGAAAATGTGAGCTGTTCTGTTTTGAAGCTTTTTCAAACTTTGACTTGTCTGCCTAGTTTATAAGTGTGTCCTGTCTGTGAGCAGTGTGGTTTCACATGGATTCCTGTATAGAGGCATTGCTAGAAATTAAAGTCTGTTGGACATAGTCCATCAACTTCTTGCCTTATTATGAAATTCTAGATGAACTGTTAATCTGATAGAGCTATTGAATGTGATGGGTTCATTTGCTGCTTCTATTTTTAGACCTATTTCACTACTCAGAAGTGATTTAATAGTACTTAAAATTGTTGTACCTAGCAAATTTCTGAGAGTTGGAATCAACTTTAAATATTCCTACAACAATTTGTATGCATATTTAACATGCTTGTGGCTGGTTGATTATCTGCTGATCATTAGTCTGTAAAGTATTCACACAATGCGGAATTAATTTCTTTATTAAACAATTAAGACTTGTTTGGACTACCCAAATGGATTTTAATAGCATAGCATTAATAATAGAGGGGGGGAAAAAAGTAGGAGGCACAATTTGGAATTGTTTTTTTCCACTTACATTGTAGGTTTACAAAGTACAGTGATAGATGCAACAAAAACATCCGTTTTCCTTCTGTTTGTTGGGGGTTTTTTGTTCTCTGAAAGCTGTAAGCCAAAGAGCTTTCTAGCCAAAAAGGCTAGCAAATTAAATGTCTCCTGAGAGATTCTTCTATAAATCTTCTCAAGAGTTCTTTTGTCCTTCAGTGTGGTATTTCTCAGCCTTTTTAAAATGAAACAGACATCTAGTCTTTTGGGGAGGAAAAAAAAATCCAAGGAGTGTCATCTACAGAATTATCACAATGGTTTTGATTACATCCAAATAAAAATCAGACTTCATTCTGTAAGTATCTGTTAATTTGTATTCTCCCATTTTGTTCCACTTTCTCTTTTGGATTATGAAAATGTGCGTACATATTCCTAGTACTGAGAGAATTTTGCTGTTGTTTATTGAACTGCTTTCTGATGATTTACAGTTTGCATTTTAAGAAATGCTGCCCTAATAATACTTGGCAAGTGTGAAGTTCCTAACAGGGTAAAGGTCATTGTTTTTCATGGATACATGATTGGCAGCTATTGCTGGGGATTTTTATCCTGCACAGTGCACACTTTCGCATTTAACGTAGCCTTAACATGTCTCCGTTAGCAAGCGTCATCATTAAGGGTCGTCTTCTTTAATACGTGTATTTTCTTAAACTGTTTTGCCAAGCTACGGCCATTAATATTTATTCTGAAGCCAGTGATTCATTTACTGAAGGGTAGTTTAAAGCCTATCAGCTTTTAGAGGTTCAGCCTAGCTTGAATACTTTCACATATGTTCTACATCAATCCCATTTCAGGTTGATACCTTAAATCCAAAGAAACCTCTGGATTTTTGGAGTTTTCTGTATTTAAAAATCTTAAGATTGCAGAATGGAATAGCTGACCAAGAAAAAGTAAATCGCTTTTTCTACAGTAAAAGGTTACTTTAACACTAAAAGGGAGACAAAAAGCCTGTTGTTTCTATATGAGAATCACAAACCTTGCTCCTTATGTAAGCTTTTTTCTTTCCTTTTCTGCATGCTGCATCGTGTTTGTATTAATTGTACGCATATATGGTTAGGAAGTTGTGTCCAGGATACGTAAGACAGCCTTATCACAGACTTAACATCTGGCATACATTGAAATTTGCCAGTAATGTGCTGGTTATACAAGTTCATGTTTTCATACTAAGACAGTAAGCTGAGCTGCATTGCTTACAATGCAAGACAGAACAATATGGGAGAGATGAGGGTGCCTGAAAACAGGGGTTTAGTGTCATTAAGTAACTGGCGATAGGACAAGAGGAAACGGCCTCAAGTTGCGCCAGGGGAGGTTTAGATTGGATGTGAGGAAAAATTTCTTTACTGCAAGAGTGGTTAAACATTGGAACAGGCTGCCCAGGGAAGTGGTTGAGTCACCATCCCTGGAAGTATTTAAAAGATGGGTAGATGAGGCGCTTAGGGACATGGGTTAGTGGGCATGGTGGTGTTGGGTTGACGGTTAGACTCGATGATCTTAGAGGTCTCTTCCAACCTTAATGATTCTATGATTCTATGATTTTACATGCTCCTAGGGCATGAGCTGCTCGAAAAGGGGACGGGTGTCTCGGGGGTCTAGGCCCATAGCTGCCAGCCCCATATGGATACCTCAGTATGCCTTAGGTCGTCTAGAATGGCATTGTTTAGGTAACTACCATGTACTTATATGCGCAAGAGAAAAGTGCAGGTATTTTTAAGAATTGGAGCCAGTGTGGTCCAGAGTGTTGCCAATATAGTCATGTGAAACTGCAACTTCAATCATGTGGGATAATCATGAAGGAAGCATTGTGGTTTCAGCAACGGAGTGTGCTTCTCACAGTAGGAGGAGAAGCTCAAGTGCCTATGATAATTAAATGCCATCCCGATTTCTCCCAGGAGCTTCAGTAGTATTTTTTAGTGTGTTTTGTAAGTGATTTGCACCTGTCCAAGGTTTAGAGAGTGACAAGTGGGAGGAATTTGCTGAACGTCTTGCTCATCCAAACAATTTTAGTAACCCTTTTTTTAATATACAGTGAAACGGTGTAAGAAATCTGCTCATCTAGCACATTAGGACTAATTATTTCTAATAATTTACAAAACATGTTTATCACTGCTATAAATATTTAACTCTTACAAATGTGTACATGTCTTTCCCCTTATTTCTCATATGGAGCAACCAGCTTTCTATGGCCGTAAGTACCAAGAATGTCACCCAACACATTTCATTCCCAAATGTATTGTTTCTGATAATGTACCCTGTTTCAAGTCCATCATAATTTTGGTGGTCTTCTACAGAACCAAGGCCACACACATTTGAGCAGGAAAACGTCTGCTCTTCCCAGCCTTTTTCCCTTTGATGGTCAATCGCCTCAATAGCTGCATTTTTCCAGTGAAAAGAAGTAGTCTTTGAGTGAATTATGACTTTGAGAAGGGAGAAGAAAGAAAAATACCCAAGAAAAATGGTATCAGAAAGAAGAACAGAACTGATTAAATGGGTCCAACTGAAGAAATAAAATTAGGAAGGCTGTTAGAGAGCTACAAATCAAATTAAAAATGAAAAGTTACATCAAGTAGTAAAACAGTCAACTACAAAAATAGTGGGGAAAAACGAAGGCTCTATTTCATGCAGAGGGAAGACCCAATGCGGTAAATGATTTGCCACCCGTGCAGCAGCTGCAGTGCTCCACAAAAACATAGAAGAAAAAAGAAGTGCCAGGTGACTGAGGAGGTTGAGACTGACATGGTTCAGGCCAGCCGAGCTGAGGTGTTAATAAATGTTACATGAAATGTCACCGCAAATGAGCGGGGAGGAAAGGTGAAGGGAAAGATGAAGAGAAGGGACTGACCTTTCATGCACCTATCCTACTGCACAGACAAAACTGCATCCATCTTCCAACCTTTGCTCCCTTACAGGTGAATGAAGAGGAGAGTGTTGGGGAGTGTGTGAGCACACTTCTCCAAACACTTGGAAACCAAAATGAATGCTGCACAGCCAAAAAAAAAGGTGCAGTGTTATGCAGCAATAACAGGCTCAGCTGGACTAATATTTGAAACGTCTCCATGTGCTTACAACAGCAGAGCGCGCTGTGTCATTAGCAGCAGCTTCCGTCTGGAAAGGCAGAGTTAATTTTCACCTTGCTGTGACACGTTC
>NW_008824282.1:528702-536814 GCF_000699105.1 Pygoscelis adeliae | reverse complement strand
CAAGGAATGCTTTTTTAAAAAACTTTAAAATAAATAAAAAAAAGATGCGGCAAAGCTGCCATGGCAGCAAAATCCAATATAAAATCTCTGCTAGCGCATAAGAAGGGAGCAGTGTTAGAAACACAATCGGGACTATCTCATGAATAAATTAGAAGCATACTTTTGAGGGTAAAGAAATGAAACATTTCAGAGCAGGCATAGGGGAAGGGAAAAGAGAGATTCAATTTGTCCAGGGTCTCTGGGGGGCTGCAAAGAAGAAATGAGCTATAGAAGTTCTCCCAGGTAAGGATTCCCGCTGAGGAAGACGACCTGAGAAAGAGTTTATAAAGGAAGATTTGAGAAAATGTGTGTCAGAAGAGTATATCTGGCAAATCCTTGAGAACAGGAGGAGAGAGACATTTCAGATGCAATTCTTGTGTGAGGAGATAGTGTGCATTTTTGCTTTCTTGCATCCGTTTCTTAAGAAACTTCTTGCAGCTGCTGCCAGGGGTGATTTCAGGGCAATAGATTCAGGATAAGCATTCCTCATATGGCAGTGGTAAATCATAAACCAGGATTCTGGATGCTTTAACTAATGTCCCCAGCATGTTCTCCAGCATATCCAAAGGCATAAGATGTGCCAATTTACAAGCTGTGTGACCAACTCAGAGCTCCTATTACAGGGGTAGCCAGGGCAGAAGTGTTTCCCAAGAAGCAGTGAAGCAGAGTGGGAGAAAACAGACCTGAAAGCCAAAGGGTTGGAACAAATTCCACACAAGAAACTTCCACCGACCCCTTGCTGGTTTACATATTCTCCCAGAGGAACAGTCCCTCTACAAATGTCACCCACGCATCAGAAAAGACTAGAAGATTTAAAATAACTTATTTCCTTGGAAAAACCCTCTGGAGTTCTGGAAGTGCAGGTGAGTTCTGGAGTCCCTGAGACAAATAATTCCAAATATGCATCCGACATGCAAGCATGCCAAACTCCCCTGCAGACATCAGCATAAGTATGTTTCAATTCCAGAAAGTTTGGTCAAGAAACTTTCCAAAGGCCCAGAGCTGAAAACCACAGCAATTCTGGAGAAAAATGTTCTAGCAAATCAAAGACAGTTGGTAACAGGGAAGAATACATGGTTTTATGAGATTTCTTTTACAAGGTTTGCTGCTTCTACAAAGTTTGCTGCTTCAAAGAGTGGTTTGTCTTAGCCAAATAAAGGTTTACCTTGCTCAGACAAAGGCCTTTTTGGAGTCAGGGACAAAAATGGGAAGCTAGAGCCAGCCTCTAAACTAAAGGCTAAAGAGCATGTAGCTTTCCTTAAGGGGTAGGTTTGTGCCTGTTTCTTAAATTATCTGGGCTGGAATTTTTAGTTACAGCAGCTGTATGGGAGCTGGGGACAACAGCATGAGCATTTAGCTGGATGGCTTCTGTCAGTACCCGACATCTGTGATTAGTGATTCACACATGCATTTTTCATTAGGAAATCAAAGCCAAGAGTATGTCAAGGGCCTGGTAGGCAAAGTAAAACAAGTACACATTTTACTGCAGTCATGCACTAGATGCAATTTTCGCTGCTGAAGGAAAGAACAGAAGAGGTAAGATGCTGCTAGCTAAAGCTTCAAGTCTCTATGTATACTTCACAACGAGAAGACGCTACTGTCTAGGCCTAATACCGAGTATTTCTCCCTACAGATATGCTGGAACCTGCCTGCCCTGTACCCTGTGTTTTGGATGCTGGACAGTTCTCACTAGCTTCTCTTCTCCCAGAGCAGGAGTCCTCATTCCCAGTAGGAAGAGTCCTGCAAGGAATGGCTTAACGTTAAATCTAGATGGACTAGATTCCCAGCTGGTGATGGATAGCTGGAAATCATCCCCAAGGACTTCCCATCCACATTGTGTTTGGAGAAGTTACTTGGGCAGAAAGAATCGGGGCCACCCAGTAATTCCAGTAAGGACCCCTCGGCAGCTTTTTCCACCACCCAGCTCAGGGACTGGCATCCAAATTGGGAGCTAAATGTTGCTCTTTTCTTTCCTGGGGTTCATTCCAAGACAGAAGAGTCAATTCAAGCTGTTTGATATCAGGAGGACCATATAGCTATTTATGATTCTTGTTTTCTAAGAGCTCATGACCCTTAGCCACCTCCCTTTGGACTGCAGGTTGAGAAGAACTGAGGGTGAGAGGTGAGCCTTGATTTAACTCTGCCTCACATCCAGCCGTGGCATAGGTTTTCTCCTGATATGGATGGGCTTTAGCTCACCCTTTAGATACTGCTAAGGAGAAGAAGTCTCCAGCCTGAAGTAATTTGGATTCACAGCCTTTCAGAAAATAAAAGGAAGAGGTTCACCACACAACAAAGAAGTCTGTGTATGCTCATGAGCAAGTAATTGTGCTTGCTTTCAACAGAGCTAAAAAAAGGTGGGGAACTTCCCTAGCTCCTGTGTTCTTCTTTCTGATACCCATGCTTCCTTGAGTGAGTAGAGTTGTTAGTTACTCACTTCCTCTTCCCCAACTTGTAGCTAAGAAAAGGAGGTCGTTTTGCTATTAGATGAGAGGTGCTTCATTCCCTCAATTATCACAGCTCTCATAGCAATACTTTGTTTCCCATCCTCAATTTTAAAACATGTAATTCCCAGGTGCGTCTCTGTGACTAAAGTAAACACTCTGGTCCAGGGTGTGTTCTCAGCAGTTAATGCCTCTGTCCTACTTTTCATTATGTACTTGTTAATTTAGTCTTGCACTCTTCTGCATTCATGGTTTGGCACTACATGCCCCAAATGGCAGATTAACCTTCCTGGTAAGTGGTGGGATGTCCCCTTGGCCCCTCTCTACAGCCTTTTACTATCTAAATTATCACTTGACCAAGACGTAAAATTTCAGTTTGCTCATTAGCTCTGGAAGGCCCTTGTAGAACAAAAACATTCAGTAATTAGGGGATGGACACAAAATTGTGATGGTCTGTATTCCTACCACTGAAGGAACTGCTGTTTGCCATCTGAGTCATGAACTGGCCACGTGGGACCTCCCACATGGCTTTACTTAAGAAATAAAATGCATCTCTTCAACCACCTTCAGGGAGGAACTGGGCACATCGTGTCTCAGGACTGAGACACGGGATGGTGCAGGAGTCAGAGATGGAGGTTTCAGCTGAGGAAAGCTGGTATAGAGCTGCTTTCCCTTTATTGGGGGAGATTCACACAAAACTTCCCCAAAGAAATTAGGTTCTCAAAACAATGAATAGAAAACTCTGCTTAAAAAATTGAAACACACAATACAGTCAGTAAAGAAAGAACACTGCAACAAAGATAAAAGATAAAGAATTCATACAGGACAGCATTACACAATCTCTGACCATATAAGTAGTAAATGAGAACAGAGACAAATGGTTATATTCCACAGCTCCAACTATTACCTTGGAGTTCACTATGAAGGTGCCAGACTGTAAAGGATGAAATCTGAATCAAGTTTGGAAGCTAACTCCCAAAGGACACCTGAAAGTACCAGCAGATGAAAATGTCAATGTGAATCCAGTACTAAAAGCATTATCCTAGAGTAGAGCCCTTCTTTTATCGCCTTCTTTTTTTAATAGAAGTGTCTTAATTTGCATAAAGCTAACATACATGACTTTTGGTAGGAAATTACCTTGTGTAGAGCAGAGATAGCTGCTGGCCGTTTATAGGCAGACTGATTTGCTGACCTTTCCCCAAAGGACATCACAGTACTTTCCTCATTTCCAATTTTTTCTTTGATAGTTTCCAGTAACCTGACTTCCAGCTTAGTCTTAAGTCTCCTACATTTCTTGCATACTGATTTCAGCTACTTTAATGTGGTCTCATGCTGTTTAATATACTAAGCCCTAAACTGAGTTATTTAATTGAACAACACAGACATGGAGTATCAGACCCAGCATGCATGGTCAATCTCTGTATACTCGGGATAAATCCAACACTTTTGGGACACCTCCTACCTTCTGAGCACACGTGGCCATCTGTGAGGCTCTGGGAAGTGTCAGATTAATTATGCATATACTACAGAAATTCCCACATTTCTACACGTAAGGGCAATTGTTCTGGCAAAGCCCAGGCGAGCATAGAGCAAGAAAAATCTTCAAATTCTACCCAGGTAGCTTTTCTGGATAGAAAAAGAGGGTAGGGAAACTTTGACAGATGGTAACTGTGGGATTCTCTTTCCAGCTGCTACTTCAAAATCTTTACCTGTGTCACCATTGGAAGTGCATTTACGAAAAGCAGTCTCCAGTCCTGGATCCAGCTGTGGGTCACAGGCGGAGCACAGCTGCAGAGTCCTGCCAGTGATTTACCACTCTGGAATGGAAGCTCTGCATGCATCTGTGCCTTTGCAGGTCTACGGCAGGGCAAAGCCTCCCTTTATTTTCTTCAAAATGGGGAAATACAGAGTAGAAATTCAGATGTAATCATGCAAGTTTGCTCAACAGTCAGGAATGGCTTTTAACAATTCATTACACCTTCCCAACTTACACCAAAGCACACACAACACACAGTGACCTGCACCCCTGCCCGTCCGAGCACCCTTGGGACTGCCCAAGGCACCGAGGTTTACACAGCCCCAGGCTCAGAAAAGCTGAAATGTGGTATAAAGCCATATTCAGTGATCTTTGCCAACTGCGCTCCAGATATTGCCTAGGATAATGCCTTATCCAGGCTACTCATTTCCCAGAGCCAATGCAATCCTGATGAGGAGCACTGCCGCAAAGGAAAATATGAGATACAACTTGTTGTAGTTAAGAGGATCCCTGAAAGAAAATTGATAGGAAAGCTGCAAACAGCTCCTTTGTGGCTCCCCTCCATCAGCTGTTCCCACAGAGCCCAGGCACAGCTGAGAATTCAGCCCAAAGAATTACTCAAATTTATGGCATGTAAGTTTTTTTAAACAAAGCAATCTCTGTTCATGGGAAGAGCAGAGCTGGTCTGCAAGTTTCCCTCCTGCAGACAGCTTTAAAGGTAAATAATGTGATTATATTTTTAGGAAGAATGCAAAATACCAGGATAAAATGGGGGCAGTGAAATGCCATATGTTCTTCACCCACCACAGACAAACTAGAACTTGACTTTTTAAAAGTTTTACTCTTCCACATTTGCACGACTGTCATTGACATACATTTAAAGTGGAACAAAATCAAATGACAGGATTTTATAAGCTTTTTTTTTAATGGACAGTGTCCTGGTTTTGGCTGGGATAGAGTTAATTTTCTTCCTAGTAGCTGGCACAGTGCTGTGTTTTGGAT
The DNA here is from genome assembly GCF_000699105.1 of Pygoscelis adeliae. Lineage (NCBI taxonomy): Eukaryota > Metazoa > Chordata > Aves > Sphenisciformes > Spheniscidae > Pygoscelis > Pygoscelis adeliae. The sequence goes on along the minus strand of NW_008824282.1, from coordinate 531,573 downwards.
TTAGGATGAGAACAATGTTGATAACGCACCGATGTTTTAGTTGTTGCTGAGCAGTGCTTACACTAGTCAAGGACTTTTCAGCTTCCCATGCTCTACCGACTGAGAAGGCTGGAGGGGCACAAGGAGCTGGGAGGGGGCACAGCCAGGACAGCTGACCCCAACTGGCCCAAGGGACATTCCATACCATGGGACGTCATTCTAAGTACATAAACTGGGGAAAGCTGGCTGGGGGGGGCCACTGCTCGGGGACTGGCTGGGCATGGGTCGGTGGGTGGTGAGCAATTGCAGCGTGCATCACTTGCTTTGTATATTCTTTCTTTTTTTTTAATCTATTTTTAAATTTTATTTCAATTATTAAACTTTCTTATCTCAACCCAAGAGTTTTCTCACTTTCACTCTTCCAATTCTCTCCCCCATCCCACTGGAGGGAGGGGGGGAGAGTGAGCGAGCGGCTGCGTGGTGCTCAGCTGCTGGCTGAGGTTAAACCATGACAGACAGAAAGTCATTGGCAGCATGGGACAAGACTTCCCATTTAGGAGTAACATGGGAAGACAGATCCTGTTAATACACCATCCCAGGAACTTCAATTTGTTGCAGAAATGATTTTTTAAAAAGTCTTCATTAGTGATGAGAACAATCCCAAATGATACAACACTGAACCATCTTATTTCCTCATGGGGAGGGGGTGATTCAGAAAAACACTACAGAGTAAAAACGCTGGAGGGAGGGGGCACATGAAAATAACAGAAAAGTTAATATATAAATACATAAATGAGAGGCAATAGATGACTACGGGAGGAGCATGAAGACGAGGCAGGGAAGGAGGACACTTGGAACGGCCAACTTCAGCCTGGCCAAGCTGATTTCCCGACGTGCCCTGAGCACCGGGCAGTCTCTTGAGGCTGTTTCTGAACAAGTTTATTTGGTTACCCCGATTACCTTCAGAAGGACCTTATTTCCCTCCACTGTCTGCGTGGGGAACCTATGGAGATTAGGTGGCTGGGCTGAAGTTGGCTTTTGGGAGTGCTCCTCACAAGCACTGAAGATTTTAAAAGAGAAAGGGAGAAGACTGCACAGAGGTCTTTCTGGGGAAAGGGGAGATAACCAAAGCCCTTGGTGCTCTGTAATCTGTTGGGGCACAGCGCCTGTGGGTTGCAGCTGGCCTTTTCAGATGCAAATGTACTTTTCTGAGGTAAGTTAACTTGCACGTGTGATAGCTTTGTGTCGTCCTTTCCAGAAAAGATGAACACACTGACTGATGAAGTGGGGATCCGAATCCGGCCCTCAAATTCCAGGAAAAGGGCTTCAAATCCCTTCTGCAACGGGTTCAGCCCGGCACGTTTGGCAGCCTGGGGAGCAAACCCCAGGAAGGAGCACTCCCTGTCCGTTACCAGGGACAGGACATGGGATTATGTCAATATTTTGCTGATGCAGAATAGTGGTTACATTCCAATTTTTGGGATGCAAGGCTTATTTTGATGAGATGTTGAAGAATGAATTCCCATGCGCTATGTGGGAATTAAAGCTCCTTTTGCACTTCCCATCGGAGTTAAGACTCTGGCCTGGTGTCAAAACATCCCTTCCTCTCTGATACGTGCTATGCCAGTAAGAAGCTGCTTTTTGCCTTAGTCTGCTGTAAACTTCAGGGCGTCCTTGGAGATAATCCTGCCGTTGCCACTGTAAATTCAGATGCTTTAAAAGATTATTTTTTTATAGAGCTATTCTCTTTCCTTGTGTATTTAAATACACTAGAAAGCATGGAGGTGCTGTCCCAACTTTCCCCTCACCCTGGATTTACACCAATGTAATCTCGTGGGCTGTACTTTTGACCTATGCAGCTGAGGTCAGATGCAATGTAAAGGAATAATGCGGAAGCAGCTGCGGAGGGAAACGTGAGAGCTCTTCTGCGTGGGATCCCACACCAGAATAGCCTTTGTTGTAAAACTACTAATGAAACCTAATCTCCCAGTTTTCTTTTTTTCAGGCAGGAGGTGATTAAATCCAAAAGACTTCTCATTCCTCGAGTTTGAGACTGAAAATAGGGGAAGTAATTTATTTCTGAATTAAAAGGGTCACTCCATTTTATTTTTATAAATGTTCTCTTATGACTCCATGTACCTCTTTTTCTTTCTCCTTTAGTTTTCCTAGGTCTGGGTTTGGAGCAAGGGAAACAAAGTGAAGTATTACAACAAGAGAGGGGGAGCGGTATGAAAAGTGTTTATCATTAATATTTGAAGGAGCTATTGATTTTCACGTCCTATGGTCTATTGAATTTGTAGAGTATATTTTATTTTTGTAAAAATATTTCCATAAAGTCTACTCTGTACGCAAATTGTCGCCTGGGTTACCATTCATCATTTAAATTGCTGGGTAGTCCTGCATTGCCCCAGGCAGTTCACAATATTTGCATTGTTCCGTATCCGCGTAAAAGCTAAGCTTTTGAAAGTAACCTAGATGCCTGGTAAACCTGGTGTTTATTTACAGCTCTCATTACACAGTGTCCAAAGACGACATTCCTGGGAGGCCGCAGCCGTAACACTTTAATAGACACGGGGCAGAGGACTTCTTGGGGGTCTATCAGCAGTCAGGTTTTAGAGGATTGCTAAAAATCCTCTAAAAATTTAAGGGATTTTTTAAGAGGATTTTTAGAGGATTATTTTAATGGAGAGCCTGTTTCATGTCACTTTCCTTGCGCATCTCCTGCCGTAAGTAAAACTCAGCATCTCAATGCTTTGTTTAGATTTTACTGAACACTTGAGTTTTCTTATGGGCGTGCACGGACGCAACACGGGCGTCTGGCAGCTGAGTAAGGAACGGTGCGACGGACAACGCAGGCAAGGCGACAGCTCGCCCAGGGACCGGGCGAGAGCG